>NW_026652276.1:48230845-48747416 GCF_009828535.3 Hylobates moloch | reverse complement strand
ATATATATATATATATATATATATATATATATATATATATATATGTAACAAACCTGCAAGTTGTGCACATGTACCCTAGAACTTAAAGCATAATTAAAAAAAAAAAGGGAAAGAGATGTTCAGTGCTAGACTCAGAGATAACAATGTGTCCCTAGGGGTTGCTGCAATAGCTTAAGCAAGAAGGGACTGAAGAGGGGATTTTGACTGGTGGCAATGGAGATGAAGAACATTTTACTTTTATGGTGATTTTTTCAATCTTTTTTATATTTTACGTTTTTTGTTTCTAATGTGAATCGACCTGTTTTTTTAAAAACTGAAGCAATGTAAGTACTAAAATAGTTTCCTTGGTATTATCTCTTATTTGTTGTTTTTACCTTTATTATGAACTACATGTTCAATGCTTAGTTTTCTCTTAAGAACAACTATTTAATTATCTAAGGGCCAATTGTCTTGCTAATTGATTACCAGATCCTTTGCTGCTTGTATGTCAGTAGTCCTCAGAATTTATAAAGTTGGCTAGACACGGAAGGAAAAATACATGAATTGTACATTAACAAGCTTAGCGTGTTTGCTTTCTCTCATACCTTACCTTACACATTAAATAGATAGAATGCTAAATGCTATTTGTTGTTTTTGTTTAATTAAAACTAAAATGTTCATTATCACACACAGCATCTTACTTCTAAGAAGTAATTTTTAAGTAAGTTTTAATTTTATTCTCTACCTATATGTATTAGTTCATTTGCATGCTGCTGATAAAGACAGCAGATACTGGGTAAATTTATAAAGAAAAAGAGGTTTAACGGACTCACAGTTCCACGTGGCTGGGGAGGCCTCACAATCATGGTGGAAAGTGAAAGGCACATCTTATATGGTGGCAGGCAAGACAGAACAAGAATCAAGCAAAAAGGGTTTCCCCTAAGATCTCATGAGACTTACTACCCTGAGAACAGTATGGAGGAAACTGCCCCCATGATTCAATGATCTCCCACTGGGTTCCTCCCACAACACATGGGAATTATGGGAGCTGCAACTCAAGAAGAGATTTGGGTGGGGACACAGCCGAACCATATCACTATCGGAGCACACATCTTAGTTTTGCATAAAGCATTTAATGTTCTAAAAATTAGTGCTTAAATTTACCACACATGATGTGAGCCCTCAATTTCTTTGTAGAGCAGATGACGATAAATATGTTATTGAATACCTCCTTTGTAAGGTATTTTTCCTATACCTGAAAAAAGAAAAACAGCTCAGAGCAGTCTGTGTTCTGTGAGGTGTAAAAAATGCATGAGGTCCAGAGAGATAAGAGTATGGGACTTCAGCCACACCTCCCACACACAAGCCTGGGATCAACTGTTTAAAGACTTTTTGTTCCTGTCTAGTTGCCTCACCCATTTTCTTCATAATCCTGGAATTTGTGATACCAAAAATAGGTATAGTCAATCATTAGCTTATGGTATTGTAATATAAATTCTTGGTAAATAACTTAGGAACTGCCTCTTCTTTTACTGTTAAAACCTATATTCAACTGCTGTAATTAGAGTATATATTCAGGGCTACTTGAGTTTATGCTCCTGAGTTGCAATTGAGAAATAAAAATAAATTATAAGTCCCCCAACTAACTGAATGGAATGTCTCTTGGTCAAGGAGATCCCAGAAAAACCTTGAAAACAGAGTTCATGGCCATGACAGGATATATTGGTCATACTTCGGTATGCCCCTTTCTTAATAACCTTTAACCAGAGTTCTTTCTTGAGGAGTAAGCAGAAACCACATTTGGAAAACAAGAAATGGATGACTCATTCCTTCATCACTTTAAACCAATCATCTAAGGCTGAGACCAGATCCCCTCTCCTTTGCAGTTTGGATGTTACAGCTCACCAGTTTCACAAGACATCCCTTCCTAAAAACTGACCACCATCTCAGGACTGGCTTTGGCTGGTTCAAAGAGCAAGAGCAGTGAGAAATTTTGTGTCCTCTGCATCACATTTTGATGTCAGAGGGCTGAAAATTCTACCCTTGAATTCTGCTAATGCTGCCAGTTTTTGAACATGTAACCCTCAAAGAGGCATGAAGCTCAATTGCCAGCATGTTTCCACTTTCATAAATATTCATGACTTCTTCTATTGCTTATTGAATATGTATACTTAGCCAACCCGTTCAGCATAAATTCCTGTCTTTTCCTTCCCTCTCTTGAAGTGCTTGCTCTTGGTGTCTACCAGAGGCTGTGTTTCCCAGCCTGCTGGATGGCTAGTCTGCAGGCTGCAATCCTTTGTGAGAAACAAAACTCTCTTTTCCAAATTTACGGTTCTCATCATTGTTCAGCTGACATAATCTTCAAGCTTGGTCCCAATAAATTCTTTACTGTATTACTTTTGCCTCAGCATTTTTTCTTTTCTTTTCTTTTCTTTTTTTTGGGGGGGGGACAGAGTTTTGCTCTTGTGTGGCTCATCGCAAACTCCACCTCCCAGATTTCAAGGGATTCTCCTGCCTCAGCCTCCCGAGTAGCTGGGATTACAGGTATGCACCACCACACCCAGCTAATTTTGTATTTTTGGTAGAGACGGGTTTTCTTTATGTTGGTCAGGTTGGTCTTGAACTACCGACTTCAGGTCATCCTCCCACCTTGCCCTCCTAAAGTGCTGGGATTACAGGCATGAGCCACCGCACCCGCCCAGCTTTTTTCTTTTAGGTCAACATATCTGATACTATATATAATAAAATTTTAGTAAAGAGAAAGGGTAAAACAACTAATAAAATAAGAATTTTAGCTTAGTTATTTGTTTTATAATTGCAGGTCTTTTTTTTTTTTTTTTTTTTCTGAACCAGGGGGAGATCGGGTAATTTTGGGGGGGGGGTCATGTGCCCGGTTTTTTTTTTTTTTTTTTTTTTTTTTTTTTTTTTCCATCATCATAGATGATAACCTGTCTCTCCATGTTTGATTGAACTTTTATTTATTTTCTTTTTAATAGTAAAGATTCTGTACTAGCTGCAACTTATTTTGACTTTGGTTCTCCTGATGCTGTCCACATATTCTTGAACTATACTTGCATGCTTATCTTTGAGATGTCCCCATAACTAATCTTTAAAAACTTCACACTTTATTCAAATAATCTACCAAGTGACTCTTATATTTTATTTCCATAGGTATAGTTTATGTCTTTGCCCTTATTATTACCTCTTAGAAACTGCCAGTTTCCAATTTTGCTATAGACTTCCTGTCAATGTGTTCTTTCTTACTACTTGTATGAGCTTGCTGATGCATAGGTTTTTAAAGTCCATTTTCTTGGTTTTTTCATTCCCTTCCAAATCATGATCATTATCTCCTAAATTGCCTTCCACTATTACCTTTTCAGCATATGAAATATAGGTAATGAAAAGCATTGCCATAGCATTTGGTCATCTATTTTGAAATTTAGGGTCTTTAGAAAAGTTTTAAAAGCTGAAAGTAGTATTCTGTTTGTAATTTGACAATTTATTTTAAAACTGTTTCAAAATATGCTCAAATGATTTAAAGGTGATCCATTTATTTGGCAACATGTTTCTTTGGGTGCCTAAACTTGCTGAAATAATCACCTTATTTAAGAATTTTTAGGAAAACTGTTCAATCTAGGTTGGATGTTTCAGTATGTTTAAAAAAATGTTTCCATCTATCTGTCCCCATCTATCTGCTTGTTTTGGGTCAGTGTTCCTCTTCATTTTTATTGTTCTTCTATTAGAAATCTTACTGTTTATCAATCGGTTATGTCATTTTTTAATATTTAGATATAAATGTTATTCACTATAACCTCTATACAGTTTACAGTGTAATAATACTCTAATAAAGTTAATATCAATCTGGATATTGATAATGACAAACTAACAGGTAACAGATGGTGCTCATTTATGATGTTTTGAAAAGTGAAACCCATTTTCTATAGGTTTGGATTTTAAACTCCCAAAATCTTTCAGAAATCACCTACTTAAAAAAACCATCTGCTATGCGTACATTATTTCCTAAGTACTTATATTCTGTCTCATATCTAAAACATGCCTGCACATCAGCATACCTTTATACAGCCAATGACAGACTTTATTTTCAAAAACTGCCATATGTTTGTGAAAGCATTTTGAGTCAAAATACAAAATTGCAACAAATTTAGTTTTAAAGAATCTTAATTGGCTTTTATTTGTGATTCCAGAATTGGGCAACATCTCACTCCATAAAATAGAACAAGTATTCCAATGAGCTGAACAGAAGTTGGCTTTACAGGCGGAAAATAGCTGAAAAAAAGAGAGACAGAGAACAAAATGCCAATTTGTCTGTTCTAGTTACTTTTCTCTTAGTATTAAAACAATGGGGATTTCCTTATTACACTGACTCAGGTTGACTGGAATCTCCTGTTTTAGAAATTGATCCATTTCAAAGTTCAGTTTGATTACTTGGCATGTAGCACAAGTGATAGTCCTCAGGTTCAGTCTAGTCTACTGAAGCCTAGTGCGAGAAGCTAGTCTAAAACAATGTCCTCCCATAAACGTTCTTTAATATGAGGTTAAGAATAGGAATCTTGAAATATGTTTTTAATTATTGTTTTAAGTTAAATATAATATTTGTTATGAAAAATATTACCTTGGGTAATGTTAGCATAATTACTTGGGTATTTTTGGTTTAAACAAATTATTGGAACTGTGATAATGTTAAACTTAACCCAAGCCATGTGTTTCTGGAAAGTAGCAATAGTTAAGAGAGAAAACTTCTCACCCAAAACTTTTTGTCTTCCATACAATGGCTTACCACAAAGAACCAGCTCTCTTCAAATGACTTAGATAGCATTTACTCATGTCCCTTTTTTATGTATGACAAGGCCAGACACACATCCTGGAAAATATCATTCTTTGTCTTACAAATAATTAGCTGATCTGTTTATACCCCTTAACTCAATCTGGACAAAATATCTGTTAACTTGACTTTGACCAAATCTTACTTAGTCTTATCTCCCCCCAGGCCCCTGAACTTGATGACTTTTAATCTAAGCCAGCATCAGAATGTAAAACAACCCCTCCGTAAAGCCCCTCCTAAGAATTGGCTGACTACAAAGACATTTTCTGGTCAGTAATTTGATCACACCACCCACCCACTCCCACAGTAGGATTCTTTTTAGACTGTTTTCTCTGTCTGACCTTTGAAACACTTACTAGTCTCACAGTTGGAGGTTGGGGGGTCCTATTGCAACAGTCCACCTCCCCTAATGCAATAGTTGCCATTCCCTTATTGCAGTTGTCCTGTAGAATAAATTCTCTCCTTACATAAGTCCAAAGTTCAGATTTGTTTTTATTTGATAAATGTAACAAGAGGCATAAAAATTCTCACTTAAATGGACTCTGAATATATTTGAGCCCAACATGTGGACATAGATATTTGTTAACTCTCTAAACTAATTTCGTGAGCTAGAGAGACTCTATGTGCATAAGTGTGTTTGGTGGGGGGCGTGCAAGGGGGCGTGTGTGTACGTTTGTGTGTGTGTGTGTATGTGGAAAACAGGCAGTTCATTTCTAAATAAATGCTGGAAAATACGTTATAAAACATACTGAAGAAAAATAGTTATATAATTACCTAAGATATTGGTTTCTGTTTGTATTATTTGCTTAACTTAATTAAAATAATTATTTATGTGATTTGAAGAGAATTTGCGACTTAAGTACAAAGTAAAAAATGGTGAGTATTCAATTAAGAAAGAGAAAGGAAAGAAAAATAAAAGAAAAGCAAAAGATCCAGACTTTCAGAAGCCCATAGAATATTGGAAAGACAAATTAAAGAACCAAGTGCTTATAATAACTTACAATTAAATGAGAATATATAATAATTTACTTTTTGTCCATTATCGAGTCAGAGGCTTTGATATTATGTAACTCAAGGGAGAGTTAGGACAGGTGACACTGATATGTCAGAAAAAAAAACTAACAAAGTGAGAAAAGGGAAGGAGAGATTTCAGGAAAGGCATTCAAGGCTCACAGAAATCTTGTATAAGGTGGCTGACACCTGTAATGCCATCACTTTGGGAGGCCGAGGCGGGCGGATCACAAAGTCAAGAGTTCGAGACCAGCCTGACCAACATGGTGAAACCCCGTCTCTACTAAAAATACAAAAATTAGCTGGGAGTGATGGCACGCGCATGTAATCCCAACTACTCAGGTGGCTGAGGTGGGAGAATCGCTTGAACCCAGGAGGCGGAGGTTGCAGGGAGCCACTGCACTCCAGCCTGGGTGACAGAGCGAGACACTGTCTCAAAAAAAGAAATATATTTATGATATATATCATATAAATATAATATATAATATATTATATCATATAAATATAATATATATTATATATCATATAAACATAATATATAATATATAATATATAATTATATAAATATACAATATTATATGTTGTATAATATTGTATATTTATATATACTATATATAAGTAAAAAATTAATATAAGTAAAAAAAATCAATCCTGATTTCTCTAAAATAAATTATATAATATATATTATATAGCATATAATATATATTATAATATATACTTTATTAATATAGTATATATTATATGTAATATATAATATAATTATATATAACAAACATATAGTTGTGTGTGTGTGTATATATATATATGTATACACATATTTGAGGAAAAAGAAATTGTGCTCCTGTTGTCTTCAATATAATTTCTCTATTGTTCAAGACTAAAATACACAGAAAGTAGTTTCAGAAATTCTAGTCCTTAGCACTATGAAAAAGCACCTTTATTGTTTATAATTAAATATGTTTATAGATTATATTTTGTTTAGGTAGAATTTACATTCTGTAAGATACCAAAATCTTGAAACATTCTATTTGAGTAATTTAAACAAATGCATACATCTGCACAGCATGATTCCTATTAATATGCAAAACATTCATAAAGTTCCGGAAAGCTTTCTCCTGCCCCTCCCCATTCAATTACCCCCTAGATATAGTATCTTTTTAGGAAATTTTGATCATACATTAGTTTTATCAGTACTACAACTTCATATAAATGGAATTATACAGTATTACACAGCATGCCCCACTTCTTTTCCTCAATATGATAATATAATACCTCTGATTTCCATCCAGGCTTTTGCGTATATCAGTAGTACTTTGTCTTCTTGTTAAATAATATTTAATATAATATAGGATATTTAGTATTCTATAGAATGTTATATAACTAAATATGTTTATATATTTTCCTCCTCCTGAATATTTGCTTTGTTCCAGTGTGTGGAAGCTATGAATAAATTTGCTGTGATTATGGGTGTACAAGTCATTTTGTGGACATATTTTCTTGATGAATGTCTGGAAGTACAATTGCTAGGTCATATTGAGTCTTATTTAACATTATGATATACTGCCAGGAGTTTTTCCTAAGTGATTGTACAATTTACACTTCCATTAGCAATATATGTGAGTGCCAGTTTGTCAGCATTATTAGGAAAATTGGTGTAAACTTGTACAATTATAGCCATTCAAGTGGGTATGAAATTCAATGTTAATAAGTTTTAAAATTTCATTTCCTTGAAAACAGATGACATTGGGCTCTTTTTCTCGTGTTTTTTGGCTTTTCTTGCATTTTTCTTTGTGTAATATCTCCTTCACAATGTTGCCAACTTTTTATTAGTCATATATCTTTTAACTTTTAAGTTGTGATGGTTGTTTATATATTTGGGTACAAGTTCTTTATCAAATACTTGAAACTATTTTCTCAGTTTGTTGATTGACTATTTTTTAACAGTGGTTTTCGAAGAGCTATTTTAAAAATTTTGATAAAGCTGAACTTTTTTTAGATTATTGTTTTCTCTGTTTTAAGAGATCTTTGCTTATTTTGAAAGATCTCATACCACCACATTTTTAAAAAAGATTCTTTTTGAGTTAGATTTGGCAGAATGTGTCTCTTTTCTATTTCCCTTGTTTAGTTCCTTAGTACAAAAGTAGCAATAGGTAATACGTGAACACAGAGTTATGGTTTATTTCAATAAACACTTTATTTACAAGGTATTTATTTTCCCTTACTGCTTCAAAGATATGAAAAAAGCTCAACATCACTGATCATTAGAGAAATGCAAATCAAAACCACAATGAGATACCATCTCACAGTAGAATGGCTATTATTTAAAAGTCAAAAAATAACAGATGCTGGCAAGGTTATGGAGAAAAAGAAACACCCATACACCGTTGGTGGGAGTGTAAATTAGTTCAGTCATTGTGGAAGACAGTGTTGTGATTCCCCGAAGATCTAAAAACAGAAATATCATTTGACCTGGCAATCCTGTTACTGGATATATGCCCAATGGAATATAAATCATTCTATGCCTTGAATGCGGGTGTTCATTGCAGCACTATTCACAATAGCAAAGACGTGGAATCTATCTAAATATTCAACAATGATAGACTAGAAAAAGAAAATGTGGCACATATGCACCATTAAATACTATGCAGTCCCAAGAAAGAATGAGATCATGTCGTTTGCAGCAAAATGGATGGAGCTGGAGGCCATTATCCTTAGCAGACTAACACCAGAAGAGAGAACCAAATACCACATGTTCTCACCTATAAGTGGGAGCTAAATGATGGGAACACACGGACACAGAGAGGAGAATAACACATGCTGGAGCCTTTTGGAAGGTGAAGGGTAGGTGGAGAGAGAGGATCAGGAAAAATAACTAATGGGTACTAGGCTTAATACCTGGGTGATAAGGTAACCTGTTCAACAAACCCCAATGATGCAAGTTTTCCTATGTAACAAACCTGCACTTGTGCCCCTGAACCTAATATAAGTAAAAAAAAAAAAAAAAAAATCAATCCGGATTTCTCTAAAATAAATTGATTATGATGTACTCCTTATGAAAGAATTTAATCTTTCCCAAAAGAGGGCTGGTCTTTGCCTTATAAGAGTGCGGTTATTTCCCTGTGGGTCTTGGGTCACCAGACAGTTTAACAATATGATTTAGCATTGAAGCTGGCTGCAGTGTATCTAGGAGTTGGGGAAATGATGGGGGAGGTTGGATGAGTGGGTAACCATTCCAGAAAGACCAACAATAACTTTAGAATAGGGACAATCAGTCATATTCTATCCATTGATCTAAAGAGTGGCTAGAAACTGAGAACAACCACATGGGCAATCAGTCACGACTATATGATGAAGCCCCAATGAAAACTTGAGACACTGAAATTTTGGTGAGTTTTCCTGGTTGCCATATTCCATGCATATTGCCACACCTCGATGCCAGGAAAGTAATATGATTTTGACGCTGTAAGGTGAGGAAAATTGGAAGCTCCACATTTAAAACTCTTCTGGACGCTTTTCTGTGTTCTTCTTTCCCTGGCTAATTTTAGTCTGCATTATTTCCTTTTAATAAGCTATAAACGTGAGTATAGCAGCTTTTAGTGAGTTCTGTGATTCCTTGTAGCAGATTATTGAAACTCAGAGTGATTTTGAGAATCCTGCTTAACTTGAAATTGATGTCATAAATGAGGGCGGCCTATAGACTGTCCCTTCTAAGCTATGCAGTTGCTTAACTCTGTTGCATTTTTTGTGATTTTTTTTTGTGTGTTTCATGTTGTCTGTGTTTATCTTGTTTAGGTTTTGTTGAGTTTCCATGATCTGTTGACTTAGAGATGTGTAGAGTGGCAACTTTAAATCTTTGCAAAGATAACTATAACTACGTATGTACATAAGAAGACTCCATGTTTATAGGAATTTGGCTCCCCTCAAATTTTTCTATAGATTTAGCACAATCTCATTAAAACTCAAACAAGCTTTCCTTAAAAATTGACAAGCGGATTCCACAATTTATATGGAAATGCCAAGGACCTAGAATATTTAAAACAATATTTAAAAATACAAACTTAAAAGCCAAATAGAGACAAATTAATAATGAAAGAAAAACATGGAATAGGTATAAAGTTATCTAGGATATCAACAAATGTTTGCCAATATATGTAAAATGTCAAATACAATGAGTAAATTTGTAGGAAAATAATTTGCCAAAATTTACTTAAGCACGAATTGAAAATATCAGTCAGTCCTGAGACCATTAACCTGTTTTATTAAGCATTTAAACAGTTGCACACCAAAAAAAAGTAATTGTTTTAAGGGTGCTTACTACCAAAAATTCATGAAACAGATCATTGCAATTTTACAGAGTTATTCTAGAGAAAATAAAAAGAGAGATTATTATTATGCAACTCATTTTATAATTCTGATACCAAAACTGACAAGGACAATAAGAGAAAAGAAAATTATATAACAATATTATTCATTAACGCAGATAAAGATCTTAAAACATTAGCAAATCAAATTTAACCTTAGATGAAATAATAAAGAAATGCATCATAACCATTTCTTCAACCCTTCCCTAACAGTGTTCACCTCTCACATGACAAGATATTGTCACCTGTAGAGAAGAACAAAAGTAGTTTTGAAACATTGATGAGTTTTCTGTTGTTGCGTTTATCAATGTAGTGTCTTAGTCATTTTAGCGGATTTTAAAGCTTGATAAAGTCCCTGTTACACTAAGAATAGACTGTGAGTGGCACAGACACACACTTATGTGATAAGGGCAACTTTCTCTATTGCTATTTAAATCATGATCATACATTGAAAGCAGTGGTGTTACAAGGTCAACTAGAATTTTTTCTTTTTTCCAGTTGATTGAATCCAGGTCGTCTGTCACAATGTGATCAAACTAATGACTAACGCCAGTGATGGGGAAAATCTCTGGTTGTGTTTTTTACTTGCAAAGCACGAGTCTCTGGAACCTTTGTCTTAGGAAAGTAAAGCATAGAGCATGGTTTCCTGTGAGCGCTGGAAGAACAATAAACACGTGCTCCCCAGAATCTGCTGAATTTGCTATCTAGAGAAAATGAGATATTGCCTAACAATTAAGGTAAATTAAGCAGCTGTTTCTTTCTACGTTGAGTTAATGCTGCTCTGAAATTGTAAACTGTTGATGGGAGATCAGAATGAGAAAGAAACAATATAATTTCCCATTTCTTTAGCAGTTCATTTTATGACTATCATAAGAAGCAAGTATTTTTGCAGCTGGTAGTGACTAGAAATAAAATATGACACTCCAAAAAAACTGCTTAAATGAATAAATAGTAAAAAGTAAAATTATTGGAACATGCCAGTTGATAATTCTTTACAGTTAAAAACAAAAAGTCAACTCACCCGAAGCTCACATAGAACTATTGGAAGAGTTAAGTAATACTAATGTTGGGAATGTCTCTTTTCCATTTGAAAGTGAAAAATGTAAAAGAATAAGCTGGAAAATACACAATTCTTTTTAATATTATAGAGACTAATGAGTACTCCAAAAGTAAAAATAAAAATGCCTAAAGAACTCAAATTTTTTTTAAGGTATCTCAGTTCTTTTTTATTTACCGTACCAAATTCCCATTCCCTCAATTTTAATCTCATATATACATGTATATGATTAAACTGGCTTTAAATTGGCACATTTTTATCACCTATGCTTTAGCAAAAATTGTATTCTACAAGTAAGTTAATTTGGAGAACTCAGCTACACCAATAGGCCTCCAACACTCATAGACTCAACTGCATGCATTCATTTTGAGAGTTCTTAACTGCTAGATTCATTCAGACTTACCTCCTTTGCCTAATTTTTAGAAATTAACAGTGTATTGGAGATTATTCCATATCATCCTTTTTTGTCATACAATATCACTATTTTTATTTTTTTTAATACAAGTGTTCACATTGGTTTTAGATACTTATGCATGGTTAGAAGGAGTTGGCTTAGAGCTGATGCTTAAGAAATGGGTATACAATGGGCTGGGCATGGTAGCTCACACCTGTAATCCCAGCATTTTGGGAGGCTGAGGTGGGTGGATTGCTTGAGCTCAGGAGTTCGAGACCATCTTGGGCAAAATAGTGAAACCCCTGTCTCTATTGAAAAAAATTTAAAAAAGAAATGGGTATACAATGTAAAATGTCCCATAAAGAAAAAAACAGATGGAATTCGTTAGTATATTTTGAGTATTGTGCCAAATCTAAGGCTCAGGCTGTATGAAAGGTAGGAAAAGAAAGAAGCAATAAGATAAAAGGCCAACATCCTGTTTCTTGATCTGACTGGTGGTTACACAGTGGTTACTTTGTGATGATTCCTTGACCTATGTACGCTTTTGTGCAATTGTCTCATGCACAAAAAAAGTGATATGCCAGCGTATTTTTATAAGAATGGTGCTATTTTGCACTGTCTTCTCTCTCTAGTTAGTCTTAAGGAAGTAGGAGGTGATAAGCAATGGGTGGGATGAAGGGGTCAAGGGAGTTTCAGTTTGAATTGGCCATAGTGGCTCTTATCCAGACTATCAATTTCATAAATTTGGAGAATCTCAGAACTAAAATAAATATTTCTCTTTCTTTTTTTCTCTGATCCTTTTCCTCCCAATGCACACACATACACTAACTCAAGAACAAAACCAACAATAAATTGAAGATGCTTCTTACAAAGAATTTATTTTTTCTTTTTTCCTTTTTTTTTTTTTTTTTTTTGAGACAGAGTCTTGCTCTGTCACCCAGGCTGGAGTGCAGTGGCATGATCTTGGCTCACTGCAACCTCCACCTCCCAAATACAAGCATTTCTCCTGCCTCAGCCTTCCAAGTAGCTGGGATTACAGGATTACAGGTGCACGCCACCATGCCTGGCAAATTTTTGTATTTTTAATAGGGACATGTTTTCACTATGTTGGCCAGGCTGGTCTCAAACTCCTGACCTCAGGTGATCCACACCCCTCAACTTCCCAAAGTACTGGGATTACAGGTGTGAGCTACCACACCTAGCCAGAGAATTACCTTTCTTTCTTTCTTTCTTTTTGTTTTTTACATTGTGATTTTTTTCCTGTATTTTTATTTTTTATTTATGTATTTATTTATTTTTTATTATATTTTAAGTTCTAGGGTACATGTGCACAACGTGCAGGTTTATTACATAGGTATACATGTGCCATGTTGGTTTGCTGCACCCATCAACTTGTCATTTACATTCAGCATTTCTCCTAATGCTATCCCTCCCCCAGCCCCCTACCCCTCGACAGGCCCCGGTGTGTAATGTTCCCCACCCTGTGTCCAAGTGTTCTCATTGTTCAATTCTCACCTATCAGTGAGAACATGTGGTGTTTGGTTTTCTGTCCTTGTGATAGTTTGCTTAGAATGATAGTTTCCAGCTTCATTCATTTCCCTGCAAAGGACATGAACCCATCCTTTTTTATGGCTGCGTAGTATTCCGTAGTATATATGTGCCACATTTTCTTAATTCAGTCTATCATTGATGGATATTTGGGTTGGTTCCAAGTCTTTGCTATTGTGAATAGTGCCGCAATAAATATACGTGTGCATGTGTCTTTATAGTAGAATGATTTATAATCCTTTGGGTATATACCCAGTAATGCGATTGCTGCGTCAAATGGTATTTCTAGTTCAAGATCCTTGAGGAATCACCACACTGTCTTCCACAATGGTTGAACTAATTTACACTCCCACCAACAGTGTAAAAGTGCTCCTATTTGTCCATATCCTCTCTAGCACCTGTTGTTTCCTGACTTTTTAATGATCACTATTCTAACTGGCGTGAGATGGTATCTCACTGTGGTTTTGATTTGTATTTCTCTGATGACCAGTGATGATGAACATTTTTTCATGTGTCTGTTGGCTGCATAAATGGCTTCTTTTGAGAAGTATCTGTTCTTATCCTTTGCCCACTTTTTGATGGTTTTTTTTTTTCTTGTAAATTTGTTTAAGTTCTTTGTAGATTCTGGATATTAGCCCTTTGTCAGATGGGTAGATTGCAAAAATTTTCTCCCATTCTGTAGGTTGTCTGTTCACTCTGATGGTAATTTCTTTTGCTGTGCAGAAGCTCTTTAGTTTAATTAGATCCCATTTGTCTATTTTGGCTTTTGTTGCCATTGCTTTTGATGTTTTAGTCGTGAAGTCTTTGCCCATGCCTATGTCCTGAATGGTATTGCCTAGGTTTTCTTCTAGGGTTTTTATGGTTTTAAGTCTAACATTTAAGTCTTTAATCCATCTTGAATTAATTTTTGTATAAGGTGTAAGGAAGGGATCCAGCTTCAGTTTTCTGCATATGGCTAGCCAGTTTTCCCAGCACCATTTATTAAATAGGGAATCCTTTCCCCATTTCTTGTTTTTGTTTGTCAAAGATCAGATTTGTCAAAGATCAGATGGTTGTAGATGTGTGGTGTTATTTCTGAGGCTTGTGTTCTGTTCCATTGGTCTATATCTATGTTTTGGTACCATTACCGTGCTGTTTTGGTTACTGTAGCCTTGTAGTATTGTTTGAAGTCAGGTAGCGTGATGCCTCCAGCTTTGTTCTTTTTGCTTAGGATTGTCTTGGCTATGCAGGCTCTTTTTTGGTTCCATATGAACTTTATAGTAGTTTTTTCCAATTCTGTGAAGAAAGTCATTGGTAGCTTGATGGGGATGGCATTGAATCTATAAATTACCTTGGGCAGTATGGCCAATGTTTTAATTGAATAGATATTTTGTTATTACTCCATTAAGCTAGCTTGATTTTTTTCACATTACTTAAATGCCTTTAGAGTTTCTGAAATATTTAAAAAGTTTAGAAATTAAGAGAAGAAAAATGCTTTGTAGATAACAAATGTGTTTTCTCACCATTGGCCTACCTCAAATGATCCCTATGTCTTAGACCTGTGCAATTTATCATTTTCTTTTATTCTGCATTTTTAAAGAAACATATATAAACACAATGTAGACACAATAAAACAAAATTCCATGTTTGTGCTTATGTAAATACTCCTTTGAAAAATTTTTGTGTTTTGAGATAGTAATGAAATTTTATTATACAACATGAATATTTCAGGCATATCATTTTCCACCGTATGGACAATCAATAAACACTAAGTAATAAATCCCATTCATAAATAAAACTTATCACAGTCCAATTTTGAAATTTTTTAAAAACTTGGTAAGAATTTAAAAGTTTTGGTTTACTTTTACTCTCTTTCCTTTACTGAAGTTTTTAAGTGATATTATTTTAGGTGACCACACTTTATTGTGGTTCACACCATCATTCTTTTAAGGAAGTTCTGTGATATTAAGGTATCTGTGGTAAATGATACATTACCTTTGCAAAGGGATATAATAAAGAAAGAAGAAGATGGAAAATTCTTTTTCTTTAGGTTGAGAGGTAACTCATGGACAGAACTCAATATAAATTCTCAAAACTTTGACTTTTATTTCCCTGCTAGGCTGCATCACTTTCATTTACTAATTTGGTAGCAGTCATTTTATTTTATTTACTTAGTATTTGTCGAATGCCTTCTAGTCCTTTAGTTATTTTTCCTTTTAATGGATGACCCTTCTGATCTAAAGGTGATAGGTAATAAAATTGAAACTGTTAAGTCTGGTTGAATGAATTTACCTGACTAAATAAATCTGTATCCACTCATTTTGATAAATGTATTCACAACATCAATAAAAACTCACCAACTTACTGTTTAACCTATTTCAAATTATTACAACCACAATCATTAATTTATAATTTATGGTATTACAGAGATTTTTTTAGGAGGGTTTTGTTTTCATTATAGTGCAGCTTTTATTATTTGTATGGTTTTTTAGAACTTAAAACATTTTTAAAAGGCACTTTTGTACTTTAGTCCCACTTCAGTATGGCAGAGTGACATAACTAGTGTTAATAAAATTTGCCAGTTGACAGATTAGGAGAATTAAGCTTTGAAGGAGTGATTTAATTATATTTCTCCAGAAGTAAAGTATATAGTTCAATTTTTATCAAGAGAGCTAAATGAGCTTACTTTTTTGGGTATGTTTAGTACATACCAGAGCATAAAGAAGTACTGCAAATATACACAGAAAACACAAATCAAAAGGGCCTGGAGTTATTTAATTGGCAGTTGGTTTGATTAGAACTGTTAGGTAATGCTGGGTTAAGAAGCATCAGGGATGAAGAGGAAAAAGTAGAAGTCAGGAGATAGCTCATGTATATTAGTTGGCAAAAGTTAAGAAACAGTTGGAAGACTTGAGAAGGGGCTATTTCTGTGTTCTTTAAAAATATCCTTTATCATTATTTTTTAAGTCAAATATTAACCGTGGTGATTGCAGAATATAGTTTACCTGGAAAAGCCTACATACGAATATCAAATTATTAAAATAAACAAATTTAATACTAAGAAGTATCTTGTGTTTATCACATTTGTACTCCCAAATCATCAATTTTGGATAGAAAGGACAGATGTTATGAATTAAATTTAACACATGACAAAGATAGAACAGATGTTATACTTTGCCCCTTTCCTTTTTAGCACAAAATAATTAGTCTTTATGAAATGTGAGGCACATCCTTTACCCATTGTGCTATAAATATTTTATTCAATTATTTTCAAGAAATACATGGCTCCTAAATTTGTGATTTTCTTGAGTATAGAGGTTGTTTATATAATTATGCTGATGTGTGCTAGATTCAGTTGATCTTACCTTACATGATTTTAGGAATGCTAGTGGGTTGTCTAGAGGCAGCTGCTGGGGTGAGGATGGCTTTATTTCAGACAGCTCTCTTTCCTCCGTATATCTCTCATATCTTCCCATCAGGGTTGTCTGAACATGTTCTCATGATGGTGGCTCGTTGTTCATGAGATGAAGTAGAAATACACAAACATATTTTCAAGTCTCTTCTCACATCAGGTTTGCTCCTTTTCCATTGAACAAGGCAAGACACAAGACTTGCCACAAAGTGTGGAGAAACATACTTTCCCTTTTTGTTGAATCACAATGCAAAAACCTGACTTCAGAAGGGCTGAAAAATTCAGCCCATATACTCAAATGATGTACACAATAATGTTTCTTCTGTAGATAACTATTGAAAATCTGTAGAATCTCAGGTAAAGGTTATAGAAACGGTTCCTATGGTGCAAGGAAATGGAAGAGAATTTTAGGCTGCTATAGACTGCAAGACAGAACAGGATAACATTCTGAAGAGTGTAGTCTTGGTTGATTAGGATTATGGAAGATTCTTGAAATTAAATTATATGAATAAATTTACGAGGAGAAAGGGTCTTGATGTTTTCACTCTGATAACAATGTTTGATGTAGGGATAATAAGGTGGAAATTATAAGCTAAAATGTTATCTACTTTGGTGTTTGCCGAAGTTTAAAAGAGATGAACAGTGAGATACAGGAAAGACAACTTGATTTAAGATATTTCTTATTATGATCATACTTTAACTTTCTATAGTTCAGTATTTAGTCTCCTGTTTCAATTGTGCCAGATGTAAATTTGCATTTTTTTTTCATTTTGGATTAGAACCAAAGAAATATGTTCAGATAAGGCGAACTTCTATCTATGGAACTGACTTATAAAAAACAGAATGTCACACAATAAAATTATTTCCAGTGTTATGAAGGTTTTTGAATCTTTTCCAGGACATTTTTTCTTTATAGAATGGAGAAAACAAAGAAAAAATACACACACACACACACACACACACACACACACACATAATTTGAATGTATATAACCTCATCCATTAAATGTTGATTTCAGATACAGAAACATCATTTTGTCTCTCCTGGCTCTTGGTTACTAGCTAATAGCCAATCAGGATCTTGTGATAAATATTTTGGTAGTGTAATTTTGGAGTAAAGCAAAGAAGGGTAAAAGTGTGCCTAAATTTTACTCACCCACATCTCACTCTGTGGGGAGGCCAGCAAGAAAGGAAAAGCTAGAAAAATAAAATATTATTGGACCCCAGAGAGTTCTTGTGGAAATGCAGACAATACAAATTGGTTTTATTTGGCTGCATTTTATTGGTCATTTTTGGGAGAAATAATGCTAAGAAGAAGAAATCCTGTGTGATTTTTTGTGTGTGCTTTTAAAAGCAAATTCAATTTTACTAAGGAACATTACCCTTTGCCCACACATGGAAGCCTCCTGCCCAGACCTCTCATAACAAGCGGTAATAGGAAGTCACCTAAAAACGTTATTTTCTAGTCTTTTTTTCTGATTCTTGCTCTGCCTCCACCTGATACTTAAAATTCAACCTTCTTATAGTCCTAAAAATTTACTTACTCATAGAAGCAATTTAAGTGAGCAATGCAAACTTTACCAAAGATTCTAATGGGGGTAATCCATTATAGCATATGACTTTAAAAATGCACCTTCAATATTTTGATCTCACTCTCTCTATTTTTTTTTCTGCCAATGTCATACTGTTGGGTTTTCCTTCTGACATTTTTCTCACAGAATTTTCAGTTCACTCCCTTTTTTGATCTCTCTTGGATTTCTCCCAACCTGGAAAATAAAAATTCCTCACAACTTTAATATACACTTTAATTTTTGTCTTTATTCCAGCTGCAGCCCTCAACCTTTTATCATATTCTGCTTTATCAGGATGGTCAGATAAACTAACAGGTCTTTCAATTATTGAGACTCACACTTTTGAAATCCCTTAGCACAGAGGTCAGCAAACTAAAGCCCTCTCAGCCAAATCTGGCCCTTCATCTGTTTTTATGAGTAAAGTTTTATTAGAATACAGGTATGGTCATCTATTTACATATAACTAATGGCTGCTTTTGTGTTGCATGACAGATTTGAAGAGTAGCAACAGAGATTATACAGACTGCAGAGCTGAAAATATTTACTAACTTGTCCTTCACAAAAAGTGTTTACCAATATCCAAGTAAGAAGATTAAGATTGTAATTAATAATTATTTGTTGTTTTTAGTCAACACTGATACACTATGCAGTTCTATCTTCAATGGACAATGAAAAATACACATACACACTTATATACACACCCTTCTCTCTCTCTCTCTCTTTCATATTTTGGTCTAAGAAGAGTCGATTAAGGTCACTAATGCAAAGGCCCTTCTTATCTATAATAATATAACTTAGGTGTCAGACGTACAAACCCAACTTTGAATATTAGTTTGTTTTAAATAACAAATATGTTTTTTCAAAATGAAATTTTATAATAGAGTTTCAAATTTTAGTACTGTAAGTACAATTCTAAGCATGATATATTAGTTTAATTCATAAAGAGTTCATTGCTTTATCTGTCTATTTTTGGAAGATTTTAATGCCAAACAGAAGTGCTATGGTCAAAATTAAAGTGCTAGCCTAAAGTCAGATATCAGATACCACAGAGGAATCTTTATTTCTATTTTAAGCAATTAGCTGAAATTTATAATTTTTATGTGAGTGAGCATTCATTTATGAGACAAAAACATTTAGCTTATTTAATTACACTTGGTTCTGTATTTTTAGAATAGCGAGGAATAATTTTCCTTCATGGTTTATGGAAAAAATAATTTTAAAAAGCTAGAAAATGCAAAACTGCTGAACATCATTAACAACTCCTGAAATTTTATAATGAAGTGGTAATTGCCCTGATCATTGATTCTTTGATTCTACCTTGCATTGTTAGAGGAAAACTGATAAACATTGAATTAATTGAAACACAGCAGATTAGAATCATTAATGTGTTCACAACTAGAGTATTACATGGAGGGACGTAGTATCCAAAAAATAAATACTTCATCATAGAGGCCAAAGATACATTTTTTAATTAGAATGTTGTATTGTAGTTTAACCCTTTGAGAATTGCAATCTATATGTAAAGGATTTCTCCTCTGTATAAAATTTAAATATATATCAAATGTACAAATAAGAGAGTAGGTTCATTAACATAGAACATAAAGAACCCATCAAATTTAAATCAGTGATTGGGAAGTTTTATTTTAATGACAACCACTTCATGGCTGCCATGATATACATTGTTAATCATTATTTTTATGAAACTGTGGTATTTGTTAATAATACTATTAATATTGTTATTAATACTGTTGTCTATTACATAACAATATTACCACAAACTTCACACATTTAGACAAGACACAGTTATGATCTCAGTTTTTATGTGTTTTGGGGCTCCAGCATGGCTCCTCTTTCCTTGGAGCAGTTCCAGTGACAGAAATTGCAAGGAAGAGAAAGACAACCATTTCTGGAAATGAATAATAATTATTATTATAGTGCTTAACCCAAAATGGGATTTAGTAGAAACCAAGTGATATTTTAAAAATATCACTGACAGAGTTTTCCTCAAATGGTGACATGATATACAATTTTGGTTACAAACACTTTTCAAAATCTTTGAGTCTTCAGAAGTATTAGTTGGAGCTTGAATTTTGCTTTTTCTTGGCTCACATTTATTAATGGCATTTTTCCTAATCTGCGAACAGTTTCTTATTTGTTTAACAAGGTTTAGTGAATATAAGAAACAGTTGCAAGTATATCCCAATCAATTAAAATTCCTCCATTGATAGTGCAACCAGGAAATGCTCTAAACAGGACTTCCAGATTATTGATCATTTTTATCAATTTTATTCACAAACTGTGATTATCATTTAAATACCCAATCAAACATAGCACCAATGATTGAATAAGAATTACTACAATCATTATGTAGTGAGTCGTAACTGAAGAAAAGATAAATATTTACAGATAGGCTGGTGTGCTCCTTTCTGCCCATTTTTCTGTACTCTGCTGTTTGCCATGTGACCCCATTATCTTGGTCACAGCTGATAGAACATAGCAGAACTTTAGCCACAGTGGCCCAAATCCATTCATTTTCATGAATTAAGTTGCTGAGGATGCGAATCACTATGACCAAGTTGTTGCCTAAAACAAAAATGGCAACTGATTTATTTCTGATAAGGCTGTCACAGTTACAGAGACTGAAATCTTATTCTCATAACTGGCAAATTCTCCTTCTCTGGTAAATATAAAAGGTAATCCAAATTATAAACACAGTTTATGAAATCTGAGTCAGCGTTAGTTAAGTAGTTTAAAATATTATTTCTTTTTATTTTTTATTTTTATTTGTATAAATTTATGGTGTGCATGTGAGATTTTGTTACATGTATATAATGTATAGTGAGCAAGTGAGGGATTTAGTGTGTTCATCACCCAACAAAAATACATTTTTGTTAAGTATAGTCACCCTATTCTGCTATCAAACATTGAATTTATTTCTTCTATCTTACTGTGTTTTTACCCACTTTTCCTCATCTTCTCTTTTTCATCTCAACTCACCCTTCCCATTTTCTTTTATCTATTTTTCCTCTCTCAACCATCCATATGTTCAAAGTTTTAGCTTCCAAGTGTAAGTGAGAGCATGAAACATTCGTCTATTTGTGCCTGGCTTATTTCACATAAGATAATGACCTCCAGTTCCACCTATGTTGCTTCAAATGACATGATTTCATTTCTTTTTATTGCTAAATAATATATAGCATTATATCACATTACTCTATCCGTTAATCCATTGATGGACACTTGATTCACATCTTTGCTATTGTGAATAATGCTGCAATAAATATGTTAGTGCAGGTATCCCTTTGATGTGTTGTTTTCTTTTCCTTTGGGAAGATAACCCAGTAGTGGGATTGCTAGATCAAATGGTAATTCTAATTTTAGTTTTTTGAGAAATCTCCATACTCTTTTCCATAGCAGTTATATCAGTTTACATTCTCAACAACGGTGTTATTCAAAAAACCTTGAGACACCCTTCCTGGTTAAAGAAGATACAGATTTTCCAGTGGAGCCAAAATCCCCAAAGTGTCATTACTATTACTTGATTTTTACATCGGTAGAAGAATTAGAGATTCATCTTGCCTTGCTGATGCTACTATTCCTGTATCGACTGAAGAAAAGTGGAATTCCATAGTCCTTTTCATTATTAAAAGAACTATTATTTTGGATGTAAATTTTTTTACCATTATTATTACCATTATTTTATAGCATACAATCTGGGCATATTAGGTATTCAGAAATATTTATTAATGTTATTAGCTACTTATAGAAATATAATTGTAGAAAGTTTCTTTTTAATATTTGAATTTTGGAAGATTTTAGATATCTAGTAAGAAATATCTATTGTTATATTACAACTCTAATATATTAGTGTTTCAGTCAGATATAAATTGAGGTGAATGACATTGAGACCTTAAGAGGCAAAAAGGCAGGTAGAGACTGTAGGCAGGGCCAGAATAGAGAGTTTTCTTATGGAAGATAGATTACAAGACAAGTTAAACCTACTTCATGTAATGAATTGAAAGTTAACCTACTTGAAGAACCAGCTTGAAGTAATGTTTCTTTTCATTTTGGGGCCATGTTCAAAGGCACATGTACTTTTATTATTTAGACATTTTTAAGAGTGTGAAATGTCAGTGCTCAAATCATGAAAAATATATTAGTATTTCTCATTACGTCATAGTAATAGTGCCTGAAAAAAAGGCACTTCTGTCTTAGAAAAATTTTGAAATAAAGAATGATTTCAGCAGATAAACATGGCTTTTGGCAGAATACTTCTGAAGCAAGTGAATGTATGCTCTGGCAATGTATATAGAGATCAAAAGGACATTTGAATTCAGAGAACTGAAACCTAGAGTTAAAGTCAAAATGAAACAAAGCTTAAAAAGCTTTTAAAAAGATGATATATTAGGTATACATGAGGCGTATGTAGTGATGCATGAAACAAATCTAAATAGACTCCAAGGATGGTTGTATTCAAAAGTTATATACATTATTTAAATAAGCAATTAAAATTTAATTTTTATGTAATTTTTATTTGACTTTGTATTATTATATACTTTTTTTTTTTTTCTGAGATGGAGTCTTGGTCTGTCACCTAGGCTGGAGTGCAGTGGCACAATCTCGGCTCACTGCAACCTCCGTCTCCTGGGTCCAAGCGATTCTCCTGCCTCAGCCTCCTAAGTAGCTGGGATTACAGGCATACGCCACCACACCCAGCTAATTTTTGTGTTTTTAATAGAGACAGGGTTTTCGTATTTTTGATAAAGATGGGATTTCACCGTGTTGGACAGGCTGATCTCGAACTCTTGACCTCAGGTGGTGATCCACCTGCTTTTGCCTCCCAAAGTGCTGGGATTATAGGTGGGAGTTAGCCACCACTCCCGACCTGTATTGTTATACAATTTAAAGTATGTTTTAATAGAGATAGAAACATTCATAAAGAGTTGCTGAAATCATATTCAAAAAATATCTGATGAACAGAGAAGAAAAACTGATTTAATAGGTGAAGAAAAATAATGAGCTATGAGAAATTACTATTGGAATTCCACCAGATTAGAAATAATTATATAATTTTCCATGTATATCTATATAAATTTTAAATTATGATAGAAATGTTCAATGCTTATATTATTTGTGTTGTGTGTCTGGCATTTTTAGAAAAAGGCAGTGTGGAAAGGACACACCGACTTATATCTGCCTAAGGCCCTAGGAATGCCTCTTCTCACTACCATTCACATTTCACTGGCAAAGATCAATCTCATGGCCTCCCTAGATGTTGGGGATAAGAGACTGGGATTTGTAGTACATCCACATGTTTACCAAGAGTTGGAGAATAATTGTGAATAGTTGCAGTCTCTATCATGGAGTCTAACTCTCAGAGGCTGACTCATGACAACCAAACTCATGAGGGACATATAAAGAAGGACATTAATTAATTGGCACTAAAATATATTGCCACAGGTACTGAATATATTTTCCCCATAATCACAATTTGAATATAGAATGAGACTATCTTATCTTAGCCTGGTGAGTCTTCATGATCTATCTCACACTGGAAATTATAACTACCCTCAATACTTTAAAGTTTTATGTTCTTAGGCAGAGACACTAGTGACTGACAAAGATATCTTTTGAATGAGAGTTTATTTCTCTTGATAGATTTGAACATTCACTCAGGTGACAATGAAGTCTGGCTGACCTAATACCTATTCTGGATCTTAAGATAACTTTAATTTTTTCTACTTTGATCAATTATGTTTTGATTTTAAAAACCCAAACATTTATCTTTTTATTATTTTCACTTTCGAGGGATAGAGGTCTACTCTGAAGGCTGTCAGAAAGAGTTTACTAAAATAGTGCTTAAAAACTCAGGACTATTTCTTCCTTCAGGTAATTACTTTCAGAACTATCATATTTTTCAGTTATACTACATAATAACTTTGAATAATATTCTCACTTTGTAAAATAAAACATCAACAAGTGTAGTTTTCAATATAAAATTAACGATAGTATCTTCTTCAATTTTCTTTTAAATAGGATAATCACACACATCTTTAACATCAGTATTATTCATTTAAAACCTCAAAAAGTTAAATTTCACTTCATATATAAATTTTGGTGCCAGTAAAAGATACTAAGCATATATCTTTTTCAAAGCAAAGGCAAATATTACATTTTCTATTTCAATTTAGAATAACTCAAAAAGAAAATGAAATAGATTTCAAAGGATCGATGATATAAAATAATACATCAAATACTTTCCAGTTGGTTGATTTTAATAATTCACAGCTTTTTCCTAAGCTATCATTCAAGTAATGTAGCACCACTTTCTATATAAAACTTTTTCACTGCCTATTCAGTTACCATTTAATAATACTTTTAAAAATTAAGCAGGTATATATGAATAAACAAAGTGCCCTCTCACTCTCCATATATATATAAAGTTTTATATATTTATAAAACTTTATATTTATATATATTTTTATGTTTATATATATCCATATATATTTATATATCCATATTTATATATATCCATATATATTTATATATCCATAAAGAGTTGCTGAAATCATATTCAAAAAATATCTGATGAACAGAGAAGAAAAACTGATTTAATAGGTGAAGAAAAATAATGAGCTATAAGAGATATATATATATATATATATTTGCTTTTGGAGGGGATCATGGAAGACAGGAGGCAAGACTAGATTGCAGCTTCCATTCAGACAGAGCAGTGTGTAGAGACTCGCATTATGAACTTTTGCTCCAGAACTACTGCAGGAATAAACTAAGAAAGCCAAGAGAACCCACTGACCCTCTGAAGGAAGCGAATTGCTCCTGCAGGACCTAGGAGACACCCCAAATACTCTGAGTGCCTAAGTTGTGGAAGTGGGAAAGAGATTGTCTACCCTGAACACACACCTTCACTGGGGGACCAGAAGGTCTAGATCATGGGAGAAAATTCTGACCTTACCTCGTACAGAGTCAATTTAGACAGCTGAGCGAAATACAGGGCGTAGAGGAAGGAGTGGGAAAAACTCTGTGGGCTTGCTGTGTCCCCTAGCAAGCCATTTTTGCCCTGGGGGAGGATGGCCAGAGTCACTGGGAAAAGACCACAGGGAGAATGAAACCTCCAGCTGAACGTTGTAACAATTCCAACTGAATGCAAAGTATTCTGGCCAGAAATCGAGAAAGGCATGAAACCAGTGTGCTGATTGCACAGGTGAGGACTCATGAAGGCCATCCTTACTTTTGCAGCTGGGAGGCTGGTAGCCTGAGGCAAGTTCTCAGCCCTGCTCACCCACTGCCTGGAAACAGACTCAGTGCTGTTGAGGGGGGCTTGGTGGGAGTGAGACCAGCCTTTTGCATTACATGGGAGCTGGTTGAGGCCTGTGACTGCTGGCTTTCGTCCACTTCCCTGACAACCTGCATGACACATCACAGGCAGCCATAATCATTCTGGAAAGGTACTCCTTTGACCTGGTAACCACACCCTATGCTCCACAGCAACCTCAGCAAGACCGAACCAAGGAAAGTCTGAGCTCAGATATGCCTAGCCCTGCCCCCACCTGATGGTTCTTCCCTACCCACCTTGGTAGCTGAAGACAAAGGGCATATCCTCTTGGGAGTTCTAGGGCCCTGCCCACCACCTGATCCTGCCCATACTACCACAGCTGTTGCTCTCTTGGAAAAGCCACCTCCTGGTAGGAGGCCAACCAGCATAAAAATAGTGCATTAAACAACCAAAACTAAGGATCCTCACAGAGTTCATTCATTTCACACCCCTTCCCAACTCCACTGGAGCAGATGCTGTATACAAAGCTGAGAGACCTGCAGATGGTTCACATCACATCACAAGACTCTGTGCAGATACCCAATAGTACCAGCCCAGCACCTGGTAGACCTGCTAGGTGGTTAGATCCAGAAGAGATAACAATCACCACAGCTCAGCTCTCAGGAAGCCGCATCCCTAGGAAAAATAGAGTACTATGTATAGGGAATACCCCCTGGGACAAAATAATCTGAACAGCAGCCTTGAACCCTAGACCTTCCCTCTGACATAGCCTATCCAAATGAGAAGGAACCAGAAAAACAGTTCTGGTAATATGAAAAATCAAGGTTCTTTAACATCCCCTCAAAAAATCACACTAGCTCACCAGCAATGGATCCAAACCAAGAAGAAATTCTTGATTTACGTGAAAAAGAATTCAAAAGTTCAGTTATTAAGCTAATCAAGGAAGCACCAGAGAAAGTTAAAGTCCAATTTAAGGAAATAAACAAAAAGTGATACTAGAATAAAAAGTCTTCAGTGAAAGACATAGCATAAATAAAAAAAAATCAAAACTTCAGGAAATAATGGACACACTTAGAGAAATGCAAAATGCTCTGGAAAGTCTCAGCAATAGAATCAAATAAGCAGAAGAAAGAACTTCAGAGCTGAAAGACAAGGTTTTCGAATTAATCCAACAAAGACAAAGAAAAAAGAATTAGAAAAAATGAACAAAGCCTACAAGAAGTCTGGGATTATGTTAACTAAACCTAAAAATAACTGGTGTTCTTGAGGAATAAGAGAAATCTGAAAGTTTGGAAAACATATTTGGGAAATAATCAAGGAAAACTTCCCTGGCTTTGCTAAAGACACAGACATCCAATTACAAGAAGATCAAAGAACACCTGGGAAATTCATCACAAAAAGATCATTGCCTACGCACATTGTCATCGGGTTATCTAAAGTTAAGACGAAAGAAAGAATCTTAAGAGCTTTAAGGCAAAAGCACCAGATAAGCTATAAAGAAAAGAACTTCAGAGCTATCATATTAACAGCAGATTTCTCAGCAGAAACCCTACAAGCTGAAGGGATTGGGGCTCTATATTCAGCCTCCTTAAACAAAACAATTATCATCTAAGAATTTTGTATCCAGTGAAACAAAGCTTCATAAATGAAGAAAAGATAGAGTCTTTTTCAGATAAACAAATGCTGAGAGAATTTCCCACTACCAACCCAGCTCTACAAGAAATGCTAAAGGGAGTTCTAAATCTTAAAACAAATCCTGGAAACACATCAAAACAGAACTTCTTTAGAGCATATATCTCACAGGACCGATGAAATAAAAATACAATTAAAAAACAATATATGCTGGCAACAAATAACATGACGAATGGAATAGTACCTCATATTTCAATACTAACGTTGAATGTAACTGGTCTAAAATGCTCCACTTACAAGATACAGAATTGCAGAATGGATGAGAATTCATCAACCAACTATCCTGCCTTCAATAGACCCACTTAACATAAGGACTCATATAAACTTAAGGTAAAGGGATGGAAAAAGACATTCCATGCAAATCAACACCAAAAGTGAACAGGGGTAGCTATTCTTATATCAGACAAAACAAACTTTAAGGCAGCAACAGTTAAAAACGACAAAGATGGACATTATATAATGATAAAAGTTCTTGTCCAACAGGAAAATATCACAATTCAAAATATATATGAACCTAACACTGGAGCTCCCAAATGTATAAAACAATTACTGCTAGACCTAAGAAATGAGATAGACAGCGACACAATAATAGTGGGGGACTTCAAAACTCCACTGACAGTCTAGACAGGTCATCAAGACAGAAAGTCAAGAAAGAAACAACAGATTTAAACTACACTCTGGAATAAATGGACTTAACAGATACTTACAGAACATTCTACCCAACAACCACAGAATATACATTCCGTTCCACAGTTCATAGAACTTTCTCCAAGTTAGACCATATGATAGGCCGTAAAATAAGTCTCAATAAATTTAAGAAAATTGAAATTATACCAAGTACTGTCTCAGATCAAAGGGAATAAAACTGGAAATAACTCCAAAAGGAAACTTCAAAACTGTGCAAATATGTAGAAATGAAATAACCTGCTCCTGAATAATCACTGGGTCAACAGTGAAATCAAGATGGAAATTTAAAAATTCTTCTAACTGAATGACAATAGTGACACAACCTATTAACACCTGTGAGATACAGCAAAGGTTGTGCTAAGAGGAAAGTTCATAGCCCTAAATGCCTACATCAAAAAGTCTGAAAGAGCACAAATAGACAATCTATGGCCACACCTCAAGGAACTAGAGAAACAAGAACAAACCAAACCCAATCTCAGCAGAAGAAAGGAAATAACCAAGATCAGAGCAGAACTAAATGAAATTGAAACAACACCACCAACAACAAAACAATACAAAAGATAAATGAAACAAAATCTGATTCTTTGAAGAGATAAATAAAACTGAGAGACCATTAGCAAGATTAACCAAGAAAAAAAGAGAAAATATAAATAAGCTCAATGAGAAACGAAATGGGAGATATTACAACTGACACCACAGAAATACAAGATTATTCAAGGCTACTATGAACACGTTTACATGCATAAACTAGAAAACCTAGAGGAGATGGATACATTTCTGTAAAGATAAAACCCTCCTAGCTTAAATCAGGAAGAATTAGATACCCTGAACAGACCAATAACAAGCAGTGAGATTGAAATGTTAATTAAAAAATTACCAACAACAAAAAAAGTACAGGACCAGATGGATTCACAAGCTGAATTCCACCAGACATTCAATGAAGAATTGATACCAATCCTATTGACACTACTCCACAAGATAGAGAAAGAGGGAATCCTTCCTAAATAATTATGTGAAGCCAGTATTACCCTAATACCAAAACCAGGAAAGGACATAACAAAGAAAGAAAGCTACAGATGAATATCCCTGATGAACACAGATGCAAAAATCCTTAACAAAATACTAGCTAACCAAATCCAACAAGATATCAAAAAGATAATCCACCACGATCAAGTGTGTTTCATACCAGGGATGAATAAAGTCAATAAATGTGATACACCACATAAACAGAATTAAAAACAAAAAAATCACATGATCATCTCAACAGATTCATTTGACAAAATCCACCATCCATTTTTGATGAAAAAACATTAGACAAAATCCAGCATGCATTCTTGATGAAAACTCTCAGCAAAATCGGCATAAAAGGGACATACCTCAATGTGATAAAAGCCATCTGTGACAGACCCACAGCCAACATAATACTGAATGGAGAAAAGTTGAAATAATTCCCTCTGAGAATCAGAACAAGAGAAGGATACCCACTCTCACCACTTCTATTTGACATAGTACTGGAAGTCCTAGCCAGAGCAATCAGACAAGAGAAAGAAATAAAGGGCATCCACGTCAGTAAAGAGGAAGTCAAACTGTCGCTGCTTGCTTATGATATAATTGTATACCTAGAAAATCCTAAAGACTTCTCCAAAATGCTCCTAGAACTGATAAAATAATTCAACAAAATTTCCGGATACTAAATTAATGCACAGAAAGTAGTAGCTCTCCTATACAGCCACAGTGACCAAACTGAGAATTAAATAAAAAACTCAACTCCTTTTACAATAGCTGTCAAAAAAAAAATACCTTTAGAGATATACCATACTAAGGAGGTGAAAGAGATCCTCTACAAGAAAAACGAGAAAGCACTGCTGAAAGAAATCATAGATGACACAAACAAATGGAAACATCCCATGCTCAGGGATGGATAGAATCAATATTGTGAAAATAACCATATTGCCAAAAGTAATCTACAAATTCAATGCAATTCTCATCAAAATACCATCATCATTCTTCACAGAACTAGAAAAAACATCCTAAAATTCATAAGGAACCATCAAAGAGCCCACATAGCCAAAGCAAGACTAAGCAAAAGGTACTAATCTGGAGGTACAAACAGTTTTGGTGACTATGGCCTTATAGTTTAGTTGGAAATCAGATAATGTAATTTGTACAAATTACAAATCACAATTACATGATTTCCAAGTATACTATAAGGTCATAGTCACCAAAACAGCATGGCACTGGTATAAAAATAGGCACATAGACCAATGGAACAGAATAGAGAACCCAGAAATAAACCTAAATATTTACAGTCAACTGCTCTTCAACAAGGTAAACAAAAACATAAAGTAGGGAAAGGACACCCTATTCAACAAATTCTGTTGGCATCATTGGCAAACCACATGAAGGAAAATGAATCTGGATTTTCCTCTCTCACCTTATACAAAAATCAACTCAAGATGGATCAAGGACTTAAATATGCAGTGGGAAACTATAAAAATTCTGGAAGATAAAATTGAAAAAACCCTTCTGGACATTGGCTTAGGCAAAGATTTCATGACCAAGAACCCAAAAAACAGATGCAATAAAAACAAAGATAAATAACTGGGACTTAATTAAACTAAAAACCTTTTGCATGGCATAAGGAACAGTCAACAGAGTAAACAGAAAACCCACAGAGTGGGAGAAAATCTTCACCATCTATACATCTGACAAAGGACTAATGTCCAGAATCTACAATGAACTCAAACAAATTAGCAAGGAAAAAAACAAACAATCCCATCAAAAGTGGTCTAAGGACATGAATAGACAATTCTCGAAAGAAGATATACAAATGGCCAACAAACATATGAAAAAATGCTCAACATCACTAATGATCAGGGAAATGCAAATCAAAACCACAATGCAATACAACCTTACTCCTGCAAGAATGGCCATAATCGAAAAATAGATGTTAGCGTGGACGTGGTGAACAGGGAACACTTCTACACTGCTGGTGGGAATGTAAACTAGTACAACCACAAAGCCATATGGAGATTCATTAAATAACTAAAAGTAGAACTAGTAATCCCACTATTAGGTATCTACCCAGAGGAAAAGAAGTCATTATACAAAAAAGATATTTGCTGATACATGTTTATAGCAGCACAATTTGCAATTGCAAAAATGTGGAACCAGCCCTAATACCCATCAATCAACAAGTGGATAAAGAAACTGTAGTATATATACACAATGAAATACTACTCAGCCCTAAAAAAGAATGAATTAATAGCATTCACAGCAGCTTGGATGGGATTGGAGGCTATTATTCTAAGTGAAGTAACTCAGGAATGGAAAACCAAACATTGTATGTTCTCACTCATCAGTGGGAACTAAGCTATGAGGATAAGAATGAAACAATGGACCTTGGGGGCTTGGGGAAAGGGTGAGAAGAGGAGTGAGGGATAAAAGACTACAAATTTGGTTTCAGTGTATAATGCTTGGGAGATACATACAGCAACATCTCACAAATCACCACTAACTAAAGAACTCGCTCATGTAACCAAATCCCACCTGTTCCCCTAAAACCTATGGAATAACAAAATTTTTTAAAGGTTACTTTGAAAGACAAAACAATTTCCTATCGAAATAATATTGTTTAAATAGGAAATCCCCTAAATGTGGGATTTAGTATCTGTCAGTATTAACAAGCTGATAATCTTAAATAGTACCCTACACATCCTCCAAATTTATTACCCAATCCAAAATGATAGCCATTAAACAAGAAAATTATTTAAGATTAATAGACTAGATACTGTTTCTCAGGAGATGTGTAGTATTTTCTTGTGTGTTAACCTATCTCAAGTTCACAATTCTAATCAAGAAATATATTCCTCACCTCTGTGAGAAGCATCTATCTACCACGTGTTCACAAATTTAGTTTGTTCTGTATTAATGGATGAGAGTGTTCAACACAAAGCTCTAAATTTTGGGGCATTGTGTGTGTGTGAACTATATGTCATCATCATTTTTTTCCTAGAAAAAATGATTTAGTAAGCAGTATTATGTCTATGACATTTGTTAAAAATGCACCTTATATAGAAAATCAAAATTGATAATGCTTAGCAAAGTTTAAAGTTTAAAAAAAAAGTTTAGTGGGAAAGGTTGTGAAAACATTCCTAAGTACTAAAGTAATAGATAATTTTGCAATCATCTATCAATATATTTTTATCAATACCAAAAAAATTAATAGAAGCCAAAGAGCTTTCTCCCCAAGTCAATGTATGGCCTATACTTATGTTTAAAATATGCAAATATTATTAGAAATCCATGTAAATGTAACCAATATTTCAGTTTCCCCCTAAATGCTTGTCATGTAAGTTAAAAGAATTTGGCATTGGAAAAAGAGCAACAATATTCACTGTAATTAATACAATTACTTAATGAATTTTTCTCTTTCACAGTATATAAAATGTATTCAAATGGTACTGAAAGGACTTCAATAATTTTGCTGCATTCTTAATTTCAGAATACGTTTAGAAATTGCCAATCTAACAACTAATTGCAAAGTACTTTCTAATCGTTAATTTAATCTGTCCTACTTCAAATTCATGTGAAAATACATATCTTCCAAGGCTGGTACAAAGTTTCATGTCCTTATTTTAAAGTATTTTCATTATATTGTCTGTTAGGTTATTAAAGAAAAAAAAAAGGTGGTCTGTATCCTTTCTCACAATTAGCTTTATGCTTTGCTGGAGAGTAAAAGTATGACTCTTCCTAAAACTTACTTGCTTAATATACAGTTTCTAGTATATTGGAAATTAAGCATAGTTCAAAATTAAAATAGCACATCTTGTTTCAAGAGGTTGAAGAGGAATATCTTCTTTAAATCATATTTTTCAAGTTAAATCACAAGCATCTTACTTATAGAAGGCTTAACAACAATTTCATAATCTTCACTTCCTCTTGCATCATTATGCTTTTGTCTTTTACCTCCATATCCTTCATACTAAAACTTTCTTATTCTTTAACATTTAGTATGCTATTATTTACATAATTGTTTTTCTTCTATCCCCCAGAAGAAATGAAATGTTCATATTTTATATTGTCAAAATGCTTTCAACATAATTCTACAAATCATCTTTTTTTATTTTTATTCTGTCTGTAGCAATGGAGGTTCAGTTTGAAACTAGGGAATACTGGCCAGGCACGGTGGCTCATGCCTGTAATCCCAGCACTTTGAGAGTCTTAGTGCTGGGTGGATCACCTGAGGTTAGGAGTTCGAGACCAGCCTGACCAACATGGTGAAACCCTATCTCTACTCAAAATACAAAAAATAGCCAGGTGTGGTGGCACATGCCTGTAATCCCAGCTACTCTGGAGACTGAGGCAGGAGAATTGTTTGACCCTGGGAAGTGGACATTGCAGTGAGCTGAGACTGTGCCATTGCAGTCAGCCTGGGCAACAAGAGCAAAACTCTGAAAAGAAAGAAAGACAGAAAGAGAGAGAGAGAGAAAGGGAAAGAGAGAGAGAAAGAGAGAAAGAGAGAGAAAGAAAGAGAGAGAGAAAGGGAGAGAGAAAGAGAGAGAGAAAGAAAGAAAGAAAGAAAACTAAGGAATGCCACATTGTTCAAGGTCTTTGATGAAATGATGACCAAAAGAGAAAAGAAGAATATTAATACATAGAAATTAATTATACTTTTGTTAGGTTTAGTAAGATAAGACTAAGAAAAGAATTACAAGGATGAGAAAACTATGATTCTGTTGCACAGCTGTGCATATTCACAAACAAGGAAGAGAATGCCAGTTTGATTTTCATTTCGGCTTCTCAGCTTCTCATTTTAAGGAAGTAAGCTAAAAATATCAAATGAAAGTGTTTTGGAAAATTAATGTTCTACATTAACTTGATTTGCACTGTTGTCCTTTTTATTTAAGAATTTCACTACCTACCCAAAACAGAAAAATAGAAATGTGAAAGGCAACATATGATTCATGATCATAAGAGGAAATCATGAGATGGACTTCAGGAACAGTGGAATGACAATATCTGCAATTTTGCTGCTCCATAAGGGCAACAGAAACACTAGGAAAATTTTTCAAAGTCAGTGTTTATAGAACTTTGAAAACTCACCTAAGACTTGAAAAAATAAAGGAGTATTTATTCAATAAAAACTGCTGAACCTCCAAAATAATAGAAGAATTTGTCACACTGTTAACTAGTATTTTCTCTTCCATTCCCACATCCAGCTCCACAGTGCCCTTGAAAACCAGTAGACTTGCAACCAAAGTAGTTGTATAAAACACCTGTCTTCCAACTTGCACAGGGAGAAGACAGGGTTGGGATGTCCTCTACAGAACATTGTGACTTTTTGACATGTATTTCAGCTTCTATAAAAATCTTCATAAACAGAGCATTGCTTTTATTTGATCTGACTCTGAGCCCAATTCCCTTAGGACATTTGTTGAAAACAATTAATGGCAAATGCTTAACATCACAGTTGCTTGAGATTGCAATATCAGTAGTGAAAAAAACAGCCTTGTCAAAAATTTAAAAGAAAAATCTGGAGTACAGGATGTTCATAGTTGGCTTTAAAAAGCTCTAACATAATTCTTGAGATCCAGAAGGATTTGCACATGTGCAGGCCTGTGTGAATGTCCATGAAATTCCTGAGATGGCCCCAATCTCTAAACTCTGGCTGATCTTAAGGACCTGAGCAAGTAGAAAGTAAATGATAAGATAGATTTATAGACTGCTGGAGTGTTGAAGCTCTGTCCAAATACACAGTGCCACATCCGCCTACGAAGGATGGAAGACACGCTAGTCAAAGGTATTTAAGGAACTCTCTGGTAAGCATTAGCTGACCATTTCACTACCTGAGCAGAAACCCTCAGGATATACAGACCTTAGAAAATTAGAACAGGAAAGTTATTAAACAAACAGTGACACCACAAATTAATCCTTAAAACAGCAACACCAGCAAATATTGAGGTGAAGTGTATATTTGTTTTATTTTTATGGTTGTTACACTATATTATCTAAAATATCCAATTTTAACAGAAAATTACGAGACATAAAAATAAACAGAAAAATATGGCTTATATGCAGGAAAAAGGTAGTCAATTGAAACTTTTTTTTAGAGCTTAGATGTTGGATTATAGAAAGACTTTAAAATGGCTATTATAAATATGTTCCAAGACTAAAAGAAAAAAATATCTAAAGAATTTAAAAACTAGATGACAGCAATGTCTCACTGAAAAAGAATATTAAAGAATATTAATAAAGAGATAGAAATTATAAAAAAGAGCTAAATGGAAATTCTGAAGTTTAAAGGTAGAAAAACTGAAATGAAAATTTCACTAGATGGTCTCAAAAGTAGATTTGAACTGTCAGAGAAAATATCAGTTAGCTATTTTGCAATAGGTCAATTAAAATTATACATTCTTAGGAACAGAAATTTTTAAAAAATAAAAAAATAACAGATTTTGATGTTCATTCTCTTCAGGGAATGGCAGGGCACCATTTACCATACCAACATACTCATAGTGCAATCCCAGAAGGAGAGGGAAGAGAGAGAAAATCACAAGGAACACTTGAAAAAATCATGACCAATACTTTCTAAATTTTGGGTAGTTAAAAAATTGTGGTGCACACACACACATACCCAGACACACAAACACTTTAATACTATTCATCCATACAAAGTAATTAAATCTTGTCTTTTGCAGCAACATGGATGGAACTGTATTTTAAGTGAAACAACTTAGAATTAGAAAGTCAAATACCACATGTTCTCACTTTGCAGTGGGAGCCAAATAAAGTGGACACATGGCTATAGAGTGTGGAATCATAGTATTAGAGACTGGGAAATGCAGAAGAGTGGGAGGGAGTGAGGGATGAGATATAACTTAATGGGTACATATATACTATTCCACTGATGGTTATACTGAAAGCCTAGATTTCACCACCACAAAATATATCCATGTAACAAAACTGCACTTGTACCTTCTGAATTTATACAAATAAAAAACATTTAAAAATAAGCAAATAATTTGGATAAACATATCATCAGAGATGATAAACAAATGGCCAATAATCACATGTAAATATGTTCAACATCTTTAGTCATTAAAGAAAGAAAAGCAACACCACAGAGCAATGTCACCTGACACTCACTAAAATAGCCAAAATAAAAAAAAGATGGTAACTTTCACACATTACCAGTGGAAATGTAATATAGTGTAATCTATTTCAAAAACTGTGTGGCAATCCTCAAGATGTTAAACATAGAGTTACCTTACAACCCAGCAATTCCACATACAGATATGTGCTCCCCCAAAATGAAGAAGATATATGTGTACATAAATATTTGTTCAGAAATGCTGTTAGCAGCATTGTTGGTAATAGCCAAAAATGGAAACAACACAAATTTGTATCAGCTGAATAAACAAAGATGAGTTGTATCACATATGAAATATTAGTTATCAAAATTTAAGTAATTATATGTGCCTCAAAATTGAAAATTGTATATGAAGTGAAATAATAGAGTCACAAAAGAGTATATATTGTTTGATTATATTTATTTGAAATGTGAAGATTTGGAAATCCCATAGAGACATAAAGTAGATTGGTATTTGCCTAGAATTGTGGTTGGGAATAGTGAGTGTACTACTCATGGTTCCAGGGGTTTCACTTAGAGGTATTAAAAATGTTCTAAAATTAAACTGTGTTGATGGTTGTGTAACTTTGTAAACACAGTAAAGTCAGTGTATTGTAAACTTTGAAAGGTTAATTTTCTGTTACGTGAATTATATCTTAATAAAGCTATTTTTAAAAAGTATCAGGCTGGGGGTGGTGGTTCATGCTTATAATCTCAACACTTTGGGAGGTCATGGCAGGAGGATTGCTTGAGGGCTGGAAAATATAGCGAGACCCCATCTTTACAAAAATTTAAAAAAAATAATTATCCAGGTGTGGTGGTACATGCCTGTATCGCAGCTACTTGGGAGGCTGAGGCGGGAGGATCACTTGAGCCCGGGAGATGGATGCTGCAGTGAGCTATGATCACACCACTGCACCCCAGCCTGCGTGACAGAGTGAGACCCTGTGTTCCAAAAAAAAAAAAAAAAAAAAGTCAAATGTACTTGGTAATTAAAATAGTTAACATAATAATGGTTACACAAATAGTAATTATAGTTTTGAAGAAAAATAACTCTAGTTTGTAAACTTTGATTTTTTTTTTTTTTTTGAGACAGGATCTCTCTCTGTTACCCAGCCTTGAGTGCAGTGCCCTGATCACAGCTCAGCTCACTGCAGCCTCGATCTCCTGTGCTCAAATGATCCTTCCACCTCAGCCTCCTGAGTATCTGGGACCACAGGTGCATGCCAACACATCCAGTTATTTTATTTTTTTATATTTTGTAGAGACGGGGTTTCACCATTTTGCCCAGGTTGGTCTTGAACTCCTGAGCTAAGGCAACCTGCTTGTCTCAGCCTCCCAAAATGCTGGGATTACAGGCATGACCACTGTGGCCTGCCTGAATTACCTTTTTTTACAAAAAGTATTTTGGCATATACTCAAAATCTGGAAAAAATATATTCTTTAGCAGACATATTTTAGAATTAGCTTATCCTCGAGCATTCATTGCTTTTTGCCAATATGTTGATGAGTACTCCCATTAGGGAATAAGAACTTTAGATCACAATGATGATTTATTTTCTAAAAAAATTAGTAAGAATTTTTTTGAAATACATATGCAATTTAAAACACTTATCAAATCTGCTTATGTGCCATAATTTTTTTCTTAAGGGGCACCAATATTGATTATAGAGAAACGAAATTCTGACTGGTACTAAAATAGATTGATCATATGGTAAATTATAATTTTATAACTCTTATTGTTGATATATAATAATAATGTATAAATCCCACATCAATTCAGCACGTTTATTATAATAAATTTACATTTTTGAAGCTGTTTTTTATAAAAGCTTCTGATAATGTTTTACAAATGACAAATATTTAAAACATGTCAAAAAACATTTTTGTGCCATTGATTTACTATAATTATATGTTTGTCTATCCACGAAATATATGATTTTAAACAAAATATATGGCACTTTTTAACATCTAAGAAAACTTACTTTGGTTTTTTATTTATAGAACATTTCCTTTTTTTCAAAAACAAAGATGTGAGATAAGAAATAATTCTTTTAATATCATAAAGTATTTTTTATTCCAAATACCTTTCTCATTTGACAATGTATCTATAGCAGAGATATCTAACTCGTGTGAAGATTTGTAAGTGTGTCCCTAAGATGGCATGTTCTCTGCCCTTTAGGCAAATACTGGGACTGAGTGGGTGTTGAGTTTTTCATGGGGTTCCACCAAAAACAACCTTCTGTTTTTATCCATTGAACTATTTAAATATTATCATTTTTAATGAATGATATAGAAAATATTAGGATTATGATACATTAAGATAGGATATTAACATATAAATCATCATATCCAAAATATCAGGATATGATGATAACATATAAACACACACAAACACACACAGTTTGCATTTTAAGACAAAACTCTTGGTCATCTATTGTATACCATCTTTCTACTGAAACTGACATTCACATTTTTACTAAATATTTTATATTTTCTTGTGTGGTACATAAAAACTATTCTATACATCTACTAGAAGTAAAAACGTAAGGGTATATTTATAGAAAAATAAAGATTATATTTGTTAACAAAGGATTATATACAAGTATGCATTTGTACTATTATATATTTCAGAAATATATATTCATATTCAATTTATACACTGGGGTCACATTTCATAAATTATGATTATAATGCTTTTAAACATTAACAAAATGTTTCAAAATATCAAATTATGCTCAGTATTTGAAATAATGAAAAAACATTTTCTGAAGAATAGTTCATTTCAAAACTGTTAATCCAAATGAAATATAATCTATACTCATGTTCTTCACACATATATTTAAACTATAAAAAGAAATACCTGTTAGCCTTTGTTAGGGTTAATCCTGAATTGAACACATGTTGAACAATAAGGTAGCTATAGGAAATGATCCTTTACAAAAATCAACATTATTTTATTGAACAAGCTATGTACAATTCGCAATAAGCAATGTGTGTATATATATATGTGTGTATATATATACACAAACACATACACATATATGTATATATATACTTATATATATAAGTATATATATAATATATAAGTATAGATACATATATACTTATATGTATATGTTGTTTTTACATGATTATATATGTAAATATATATAAGTATATATGTATATATACACATTGTTCATATATGTGTGTATGTGTGTGTATATATATATATATATATTTTACCATTTTCCCTTAAATTCCCTTTTGTCTTACTCTTTCCCAGTCCCTACCTCCTTCTGAAAATACATTTCTTAAGTACTGTACTATGAAGCAAATTCTACATGAAGACTAAACAACGGTTATATTAATATGATTCTGAAATCAGGTGAAGTAACTAACCAGGAATGAAATAAACCTACCAGAAATAAAAAATAGTGCAAAAAATCTTTTAAGAAACTTGGTTAAATAATATTATTTTAAAGAAAACAGGCACAGTTGTAAAGCTTCAGCAATGTTTTAAAAAAGTGTTGACATTTCTTTATTGTCTGTTTATTATTTCTCCCACTGTTTGCCCCTCAACCTCCTTAAATGTAGCAATTCTATCTAGGCTTTAATTTGCTGTATACAGATAAATATATGTGATTAACAACAATATTATTGGGCTAGAAAAACCCCTGTTTTCTTTTTAAATCTAAAAATCCACTGACTGACATGAACAATAGCAACAGAGAAAAATCAATTGGCCTATGAACCTTTGCAACCAGTATCTGCATTGTGAATGCTGTGTAGTGTGTGTCATTTCAAATGAAGCCTGTCTGATTAGATAATTCATGACCCCCATTTGCAAATCAGACTGCAGTGTCTGGAATATGTGAAAGGTTATTCTTGGTCTCTAATTTGTAGCTGTGTAAAGTGAAAGCCATTGTTTTGTTTTTCCTCCAAGCAAAAGAGTTTATTAGAGACTAAGTACAATTATTACAATGCCTATAATTAGGGGTATAAGTAATACACATATTAGAATGATTCACAATGCATTAGCTTTGTTTAATCTGATTTTGTGGGAAGAAATTTTAAGTAGAACCCAACAAGTTGGAAAACTGACAGGTATGGGGGAGTTAGGAGCTGATTAGCTTTTAGATCATTGTGTCAGGAATATGATTCATACGGGAAAAATGGAAATTTGCTTTAGTTACACAGAGGAAGGCCAATGCAAAAATTTAGGTGAAATACATCATTTGATAAGATGTTGATCATTGACATACCACTCCAAAAAAAGTTTCATAAGTTTTGACATTGTTCATTGAAAAATACGTATTTCAGGACATAGGCATGGGCAAGGACTTCATGTCTAAAACACCAAAAGCAATGGCAACAAAAGCCAAAATTGACAAATGGGATCTAATTAAACTAAAGAGCTTCTGCACAGCAAAAGAAACTACCATCAGAGTGAGGCAGCCTACAAAGTGGGAGAAAATTTTCGCAACTTACTCATCTGATTAAGGACTAATATCCAGAATCTACAATGAACTCAAACAAATTTACAAGAAAAAAACAAACAACCCCATCAAAAAGTGGGCGAAGGACATGAAGAGACACTTCTCAAAAGAAGACATTTATGCAGCCAAAAAACACATGAAAAAATGCTCATCATCACTGGCCATCAGAGAAATGCAAATCAAAACCACAATGACATACCATCTCACACCAGTTAGAATGGCCATCATTAAAAAATCAGGAAACAACAGGTGCTGGAGAGGATGTGGAGAAATAGGAACACTTTTACACTGTTGGTGGGACTGTAAACTAGTTCAACCATTGTGGAAATCAGTGTGGCGATTCCTCAGGGATCTCGAACTAGAAATACCATTTGACCCAGCCATCCCATTACTGGGTATATACCCAAAGGACTATAAATCATACTGCTATAAAGACACATGCACACGTATGTTTATTGCAGCACTATTCACAATAGCAAAGAGTTGGAACCAACCCAAATGTCCAACAACGATAGACTGGATTAAGAAAATGTGGCACATATACACCATGGAATACTATGCAGCCATAAAAAATGATGAGTTCGTGTCCTTTGTAGGGACATGGATGAAACTGGAAAACATCATTCTCAGTAAACTATCGCAAGGACAAAAAACCAAACACCGCATGTTCTCACTCATAGGTGGGAATTGAACAATGAGAACTCACGGACACAGGAAGGGGAACATCACATTCCGGGGACTGTTGTGGGGTGGGGGGAGGGGGGAGAGACAGCATTAGGAGATATACCTAATGCTAAATGACGAGTTAATGGGTGCACCACACCAACATGGCACATGAATACATATGTAACAAACTTGCACATTGTGCACATGTACCCTAAAACTTAAAGTATAATAATAATTAAAAAAAGAAAAACACATATTTATTATATTTTAGGTAATTGATATAATGTGTAAGCTCATGATAATATGCCAAATTTTGTCTACATGTATCAAAAGTTTAAATATAAATAATAAAATTTAGTCATAATTAAATTAAATGTTATTTATGTGTATATATACACATAAATTCATACACTGCTATACCCATTTTGGTCCATGAATTATATATACATATATAATACATTATATATAATATATACATTACATATAATATATAGTATATATATACTGTGCTAAGCATGTGTTGAATGGTGTGTATATATATAGAGAGAGAGAGAGAGAGAGAGAGAGAGTGAGCTATTTATTTTTTCCAAGTTCCAAACAGAAAGTTAAGAAAGATTTGTTGGAAGACCAGGTTGCGTTTGAGTAAGAAAGATAGAATTGAATACTGAGACCTAAAGAACTTTAAATAAAAACTATTAAAATATTCTGTCTTAGTTTAGTTTGGAGGGCCAATAAGACATTATGGATTAAGGAAAGTTTAATTTTGGAGTTAAATCTCCTCGAATATGAATTCAAATACCACATGTTGTATACCAATAGTAAAATTAACCTTTCTGAGTCTAAATTTATTCGATTAAGTGAATACTATAATTACACTGTCATAAAGTTATTCTGAGGAATAAACGATAGAAAGTTTGTAAATGCATACCAAAGTTCAAGGTACTAAATAAATACTAAGCACTAATAAATATTTAAGCACTACATAAATCTTTACTGCCATTATTATAAACTTTTATTTTTTTAATTTTCTAATTAGAGTTAAATCAAGCAAGTATGCAGCGATAAAGTGATCAAATACTTATCAGGCTAAAGTTATGAACTGTGCTAAGCATTTTTTGAATGGTTTAGAATTTTTTTCATACAAATAAAGCATATTTCTAATAACATTTTAAGTGCAAAAGACATAGATTAATTTATTTAACAAGATTTTTAGCATCTTTTGTATACTAGGCATAGTGTGAAATACTGAGGATAAAATAGTCATGAAAATAGTTCTTACCTTAATGGAGCTTATAATCTAGAATATCAGATATTAATCAAATAATTACAGAGAAAATGCAAATTTTTACGTGATGGAAATGTACGTGATAGTTTCTTAATAATTAAGAATTTGACCAAATCAGAGAGGTCAGCTAGGTTTCCAGGAAGATAATAGTTACATTGCCATTTTTTTTACTTCTGGTTACAATAATTAATACTTAACATGTGAAAAACTTTAAAATAAAGAATGTACAGAAAATTTCTCCTTATAATAGGTGAGGGCATTTCAGTTTACTTTGAAAAGCAAAATAAACTGTAATTTGTAAATAAAAATTAATATATACAGATAAACAGTGTTGTAGGAAATATACTTGGATATGACTTTTAAATGACAAAAACTCAATTTTTCCTTCCTTATGTAACAGGTTTTTCTGTGAAGAATTTTCAATAAGTTCATTTATCATACAATTTAATCATTTTTAAATGGAAGTATTGTTTGGGTGCTCTATGAAATAAACCTGAATGTTTATATTTTATCCGGATTTTTAAAGAAATGGTTGATATGAACATGATTTCATTTAAGGGAAGTGAGGTGATTATAAAAGTAACTTACATGAGAAATGTTACCTATGTAATTGCCTTCCCAATATATAAATTTGTAGCTATATATTGGACTATAATGAAATAAATCATAAAACCAAATAGCATGCGGAGTTGCATACTACAGTGTATTGGTAGGCAGGGATGTGTTGTGTTTAAGTATTTCTGTCCAGTGAAGATAAGCAAGCACTTTCTCTATCTCTGAAAGCCAACTATCCTCTTTCTCTGCAGAGCAGAGAGGGCATGGATTTTGAATTCAAGACTTAAAGGAATATGATGCATTATTTTCTTTCTAAATTTCCTTCATAAATAAACTTTAAAAATTCATAATGCTTCCTAATCTTTTTTAATAACTTCACTGGATTTATATTAAGGAAATTAACCCTGATAAATGCTTACATTCCTCATGAGTATGTGCAACAAATATACATTTAAAAAGGACACATGTAAAGATGGGATAAAAACATAGTTATTATTATTCTCACTCCTTAAAGTCAAGGCTACCTAAAATGGGCAGTTTATGTGATTTGCCAGCATACAGCCTGAAAGAGAAAGTGTATTTTGTTACTTGGGATTGAGAATCATTGGTTAAAATGATAAACGTGAAATGTGATAATAAACGTTCTTTCCCTCCTGCCCAATCCTTATGACCAACTGTGGCAACATCTCTATTCACTCTCAGTCAGTATGTAGCCAGTGAAAACACACGAATAAAACTGAACTAAATGAAAAAAATGGACTCCCTTATTTTTCTCCTTTACTAAAACTTCTTCTGGGGTGTTGGTGGAAGTAAAGGATAACATTTTTTTTCTCGGTAATTTGGAAGCACCTGAGAGTATTGTTTCAGCAGGATTTACAATTTAAATCCTCCTCAAACTTTATTAAAGTGATGGACTCTACTTCTGGGAGTTGAGGTGTAGGCAGGTATGAAACAATAGAAATTGAATTCTTTAAAAAATATGCCTTCCCTATTTGTTTTCTGCTTTGGTTTGGATTTAAAGGAGCTAGTACCTGATGCTTCTATTTCACAGCAGAGTTTGGGATTAGGCAGATGAAAATGTATCACCATTTTATTGATAAACACCAGATTGGAGAATATGGTTTCAGGCTGTTAATGAAGTAGACTTGGGACAAGGCTACCAGGGAAGAAATTCTAGTTTCAGGGCAAATACAATGGAATATGTGCCTCAAAATTGTCCAAAGTGAGAAAAACCGAGACTAAATCCCTATTCTTAAATTAGATTCCATCAAGCTATAAATATGAATCAATGGTTATAATTCACCAATTGTGTTATTCAGTACTTTTATTCTGTGGAGTTGTGTGAGAAATGGGCAATAGAAAAAGAATGCTGACATCAAACCCATCCTTAAGGACATCAACCTAACGACACCTCTCTCCTTTTGTTACAGACCCTAACTAGTACTTCCACATCCACTCTTACTTTCTTTATGTGTAAAATTTTTTTTTAATAAAAATTTAATCTAGGGATAATTTTAGATTTACAGAAAAGTTGCAAAGAAAGTGCAGAGAGTTCCTGAAGACAATCCAGTCACATTTTCCTAATATTAACAGTTTATAGAATGGTGTATTTGTCAAAGCAAGGAGATTAACACTGGCATCATACTATTAACTAAGCAAATGTTAGTCAATTTTCACTGTTTTTCACTAACGTCCTTGTGTTGTTCCAGCATCAAATACTTTTATATATTTGCTTAAAAAACAATTTTAAAATGTAGATTTTGTTATTATTTAGGTATGATGAGGCCAACATATCAGGAGACAATTGCCACTGAGAAGATAATTCCTTACTCACACTTCCCAAGAGGAGTGTCCATTCCACAGCAGGCAAGATCACAAGGAGAGGTACCAGGGTCAGTCAGGAAGCAGATGGAGCCAGGGAAAGCATTGTAAGATCCCTCATTGTTTAGAGGAAGAAATAAACAAGGCAGGATAGGCAGACTAAGCAGGTTTAGGTTAATTTGAATAATATCAGCAGGCTCTGGGGTGTGGAGTATCCCTCTAATTGTCTGGTACCTGGTCCTGGGGAATTAGGAAAATAAAATAGTGAACCAAATGTGAAAGCCCTGTAAGAGCCTGATAAGAGATGTTTGGGCTATGAGCTTCAGATTTGTTTGTTTGCATATGGAAGGTGAACTCCTGAGTGAGTAAACTAACCACAGAAGGGCAGTCCCTCTGGCGTCAACAAGGCCCCAACATGTCAGAATAAAAAGCATTGGGATAAAAAGGCATTCTTAATACAAATACAGACACCAAATTCCATTTAGCCCTCTTGTCTTTTTCACATTACAGCTAGAGTGCTATGAAACATAGTTTAAAAGGCACTCTTTGATCTATGTATAATCTGTCCCCTGCCTTCCTCACGAAACTTACCTTGCACATTTCCCCATATGGTTTTATTTGAACTTCAGCCACGCTGGCTGTCTTTTACTCCCTTGAAAATACTTGTTTTCTTTCTAATTTTGGATATTTATAAATAAGGTGATGTCTACTCCTGTGCACATGTACACAACACAATCTCGCTCTTTCTCTCATACACACACACACACAAACACACCAAAGAACACACACATTGGGCTAACTTCTACACTCCTTCAGCTACTAGCTTAAATATTGATTCTACAAAGAGACCTTCCCTGGTCACCTGAGAAAGCCTTACCCTCCATTCATGTTGCCTTCGCACTCTGCACATCTCCTATTGCCCTTAATGCAACTCTAGTTGAAAAGACAAAGATGAAATTCAAGTTACCCCCATTCAATTAGAAAAAATTAAGAAGTCTGGCAACAGCAAGTATTGGAGAGAATGTGGGTCAACCATTCTACCATACATTGTTGGTGGGAGTGTAATTTGACACAACCGTTCTGGAAAAAAAAAAAAAGTATTATCTTGTAAAGTTGAATTTTCACACACTCTACAACCCAGAAATTTCACTTCAAAATATGTGTGTACATGTGTATGTGTGTGTGTATGTACAAAAAGACATGCACCAGTAGACATGTACAACAATATTTTCAGTAGTACTATTTGTAGTAACAAAATAATGGCAACAACTCCAATGCTCATTGACAGGAAACTTGATAAATAAATTGTAATATATTTGCACAAAAGAATATTTTGGATATACCAGCAAAATTGAATGAACTGTAGCCTGTATGACAACTTGAACAAATCTTAGTAACATTTTGTCAAAAGAAAAAAAGCAAGCCTCAGAAGATTGTGTACAGCATGATGCCCTTTGTCATAAATTTTAATAAAAACTAAAACTAAAAATATATAAAAAAAAGAAAAAACAAGATGTGTAATTAGTAGTCTACAGCATGGTTCTTCTAAGATATTGTAAACTATGTCAAGGGCTACCTGTCTGGTTCTGCACTTTGCTCTCAGTAAGGTGCATGGCTCTGCACATAGAACAGACGCTTAACAATTTGTTCTTAAGGTGAATAAAGTTATATTAACATTAAAATTATTATCCTCACTAGGTTTCTTCTTAAATACAAATTTTCTTACATAATTTGTTGATGGTTGTGTTAAATATTCTTAGCAATCTGCCATCTGTCCTAAATTTATCTATATCTCATGTGTGTGTGTGTGCGTGTGTGTGTGTGTGTATGTGTGTGTATCTCAATATATTTAATTATTGTGGAACCAGGGGAAACTGAGTTGCAGATATGACATGCTCTCTCCCAATATACTGCTTACCACGTTTTTAACCAGATTCCAAATAACATTCATGCACTTGTTTGTTAAATTTCTGGATTCAGTTTTGATCAAGAAGAAGCCCCTGTCTTAGCTTGGGCTCTCCCAGAGATAGAACAGAAGATGATTCAAGCCTAAGTAATCACTAGGAAAGTGAAGAAAACACAGGTAGGGAATGAGGAAGTGAGAGAGGGAAGAAAAAGGCAGCCAATAAAGGGTAGACTGGCTTTGGGAGGCCGAGGTGGGTGGATCACCTGAGGTCAGGAGTTCAAGACCAGCCTCGCCAACATGGTGAAACCCAGTCTCTACTAAAAATACAAAAATTAGCTGGGCATAGTGGCGGGCTCCTGTAATCCCAGCTACGCAAAAGGCTGAGATAGGAAAATCCCTTGAACCTGGGACGCAGAGGTTGCAGTGAGCCAAGATTGTGCCACTGCACTCCAGCCTGGGCAGCAAAGAGCAAGACTCCATCACAAAAACAAAGAAACAAACAAAAAACAACAACAAAAGGGGTACATTGGCATAACCAAGCCAGCTACTCTTTACTAAAAATTTACTCTTTAAATTTTTAAAGAGTAATTTTAAGGCACTGTGAATGTCTGAACCTAATATTTCCAGGAAAACTCTGGAAGCCACAGAAGAGAAAGCAAACACCTCTGAGTATCCTCTGTCTATTACCCAGATGGTAAGTAGGAGAGAATATTTTAATCTAAGTCTAGTCAATTGTAGTTTGAGGACTTCTTCCTCAAACATTATTTCCCTGATACATCTTGTCACTCTCATGAAAAACAGCAAATTGTGCCTTGGTGGCAAGAAAAAGCTCTCAGGAAGCCAAATTGGTGCTCACAATTGGCATACTGTACAGACTGACACACACAAAAGGTGTAAAGGCAAGAGGGTAGAGAAGTACACGGACGACTGCTATTTCCCCCCACACCTTTTTACTTTCTAATGGTACTGCCTTTTGGAGGGGACTAGGCTAATTGTACTGAAATAAAATGTCACATAGTATGAATTTGTCTAACTGTTGTCATATAACTTGTTTCTGTATTTCTTGTATTTCTAGTAAATTAGAAATTACTGCTAAAGGCTTGAAAATTCAGATTGAAATTTTTGCAAGGATGTTCCATAGAGGATGGTGTAGTTCTTCATGTTGTATCATATTATATTGTACAGAAGGTCAAATTATTCCCCATTTTATGATGTACTTTTTACTCACCCAGTTGTGATTGTAACCACTGGATTTTTCCACTGCAAATGTAAAATTTTTCCTTCTTCATAATTAGCAAGTAAACTTTGATTTAATACTCTGAGACTATGCAATTAACCAGTTCTCATTAGCTCTTCAAATTCTAGTGTTCAGCATCCAATGACAATCTTGATTGAATCAATTATTTCAGAGTTATGAGGGTGATTTATAACTATTGTTTCTTTTACAATTATTACCTGGCATTCTCTTGGTTTTGAAAGAAAAAGGAGAAGGAAAGGAAAACAGAAAAAGGTCTTTTTTTATCAAGTGAGAATGAATTGTAATTTCTTCTAACAAGGCAAGTCAAATGTTTATATGCATATCTATTTCCCTTTAGTTAAAAAATTTCACTGTAAGAATTTAGTATGATAATGATTTTCAGTAGTGGTGAGTTGATTCTCTCTTGCATACACACAAAACATTCATAGATTTTGTTTATTCAATATTTTGCATTCAATTATCATCAGTGTAATACTATTGCATATATTATCATAGTGTGTCAAATTTATCAGAAAATATATCCTTCTTTATAATGCCTACCTTTTGTCTCATAGTGGCTTATGAAATGTAAATAATGTATTTGTCAACATATATCTTTAATGTATTTGTGGTATTTTGAATAGCAAGTCCTCGGTTTATATGTTGTAACTTCTAAATTCATTTTCCCACAATAAGCTTTTTTAAAAGGGCATATTTTCTTTGTTACCTTAAGAAATAATGAGTCCATTCATTTTGTTCATAGGCCCATAAATAAAGGAAAGATTAAATTTACTGATGATCTCTATTAATTTTAAAGACTTATAACCTGTGTGCAATTAAAAAAATTATTTTTAGCTCAAAGATTCATTCTAATCTTTAGGAACACAAGAACCATTCTTAATTTGATAACACTAAATCAGCATTAGTTTTGTATGTTGTAGCTTTGCAATTGAAGTGTGTCAACATATAATTAGGTTTCTAATGTGTGCTTTCTAAGTGATTGATTTTTAAAGAGTAATTTATGTACATATGGTCTTTTCTAGAAAACACAAAAGGTTTTTCCTTGAGGGTTGTAGAAGCAGAAAATATGGCAGTGTACAATTTTCACAAATGAACTTTTAATAAGAGTACCCTGCCAAATAAAACCAATTTATATGAAATTGTAAAACACAAATACTTAATGTGGTTTTTAAGGCACTGACTTGCATTAAATCAGTCACCTCCATGAGTCATAGGTGTTGATTTTTGAAAACATTATTGATTTGTTAAAGCAAAAGGTATCTTGGGTTCATAATTTTTCTGATTATGAAACACTAAGTAGCTAGATGCTTTTAAAGTAGTGATTCAGATAAGAGAATCTAATTTTAAAAGACTAGCTAGTTTTAAACTTCTAGTGCATCTCAACAATTTCTAGGACCATTTGGAATATAATTGAAAATAGGTTTTTTATTTAGTCAGCCTTTATTAAGTTCTTGTTATTTGATGATGGTTGGCAAAGATGCATTATTCTGGACACTAAATGTGAACATATTAGTGCCACATAAAGTACATTTTTGTAGCCATAAATAAAGAACATTTAGTAAAATAATGCTTCCTCATAAATGCTGCATTACCATCACATTGTGGCATATTTTATTTCTTTCTCATTCACCATTGATTCTTACTGTTACTCTCTATGCCTTACCACTGTTCCATCAATTACTTAATGTTATTAAAAGCACTATAGTCATCATAGCAAAATCATGAAGACTTGTAACATTCGTGAATACAGGAGATCTGCGTCTATCACTGGTAATGTATGATCTCATTGTGATCCTTTATATTAAGATGCTGCAACAGACGGTTTGTTATGAGCTGAACTGTATTCTCCTTCTTCCCAAAATTCATATGTTGAATTTAACTGGAAGAACCTCAGAATGTGATCTTATTTTGAGATAGGGTCATTGCAGGTCTAATTAGTGAAGAAGAGGTCATACTGGAGTAGAGTGGAAACTTAATCCCATGTAACTAGTATCCTTATAAAAGGGGGTAATTTGGACATAGCCACATATCAGGGAAAATTCCATGTTAACATGAAAACAGCCATCTAAAAGCCAAGGAGAGAAAATTGGAACAGATCCTTCCCTCATAGCCCTCAGAAGAAACTGCCAAATTAAAGGGGAAAAAAATCAAGCTTTTAAATAATTAACATTAGTTTTTTTCAGAAGTCTTACTGAAGACTAGACCAAGGCCTACAGCCTAGGAGCAATCCTTCAGAGAGGTCCGATCTGACTGCTCCAATGCAGTATTTCAGTTCAGTTTATATACAGGTGGTGAAGACTGAGTATGTGCACAATTACATCTAAGTTTGGGTGCAGGAATACATCTGGTCATAGTTTACAGAAGCATAATCACTAACTCAGTCACATGTTATCTTATGTGTAGGAAAATACAAGGACTGGAGTTATTTGTCTTTTAAGGAATATAGTGACTCAGGCAAGAGACATGGAGGGACTTGTTTTCTATCCTGTTTTGTCTTCAGAGTGTCTTTCTAGAGAGTTGCACATCATCACAGAGTCAAGGGTTTTGGGAAATTATGCTGGCAAGCAGAAATAACCAAACATGGCTTCTTACATTTGCTTATTTGTCTCAGGACCAAATCCTACCATTACCTTGATTTTGAACTTCCAGCTTCCAGAATTTTCAGATGACGAATTTCAGTTTATTAAGCCATCCAGATTGTGGCACCTTTTAATGGCATCCCTAAGGAAACTAACACATAGTATGGCTGTATTCTTACAAGGGTGGCTTAAAACAGAATCCATATACTATAATAAATTTTAAAGAAGTATACATGTAACTAATATATTATCTATTGTATATCAGGGTTGAACATAATTAACTTGTTTGTAACACGATGACTCCAGTCTGGGTTGACGCTTGCTAGCAAAGCTTGTCTATTTTCATTTTATTATAGACTATATATTCACATCATTGAGTATGATTGTACATTAAAGTGCCTGAAGCTAAATTGGCTGACATTTTCCCAGGCTGAGAGAAAGTGTAAGAATTATGTCCAGAAAGCTCTCTGTATGATGCTCAGGAGCATTACATGCAGATGAGACCGAGGACTGCCAATTCAATGGATCATCCCAGACAAGCTTTCTTTTCCTTGTGTCCATGACTGTCCAAACAGTTTGAAAGATAGTGGATATTTATCTTCTTTAAGTAATTGGCAAGTGTAATTAAATAGATGTAGTGACAGTTCCATTGTATTAGACAGAATGTTAAATCAATATTACACTGTCACTTCACTTTATTCTGAAACTGACAAAATAGTTTTATAAACCGTTTTTTGTGGTTTTGTTTCTTTTTGAAGTACATAACTATATTAGAAGTATATAACACACATTTTTATCCCAAATAGTGACACTTCACCTTATAAATACACTGGTAATGCCAGTATCATATTTTGAAGTAAAATTATAGATAATAATCTCACTACCCAAATTAAAAGTCTGTATTTCAAACTGTGAGTTTTTATATTTCCATCAACAGAAGATGTGTAAAATAAAACAGTTACATTGCCAACATTTTAGGCTCTAATGTTTAGAACTATTGTTGAAGAAGCATATAAATTATATTTGCTAATTTTTTAACTTTAATTTTAGTTTCAGGGGTACATGTGCAGGTTTGTTAAATAGGTAAACTTATGTCAGGAGGTTTGTTGGACAGATTATTTCATTGCTAAGTCTAGAACTCAATAGTTATTTTTTCTGCTCCTATCCCTCCTTCCACCCCACACCCTCAGGTAGAACAGTGTCTGTTGTTCCCTTCCTTGTGTTCATGAGTTCTCAACATTTAGCTCCCACTTACAAGTGAGAACATGCAGTATTTGGTTTTCTGCTCCTGCTTTAGTTTATTAAGGATGATGGCTTCAGCTCCATCCATGTTTCTGCCAAGGACATGATCTTATTCTTTCTTATGGCTGCATAGTATTCCATGGTATATATGTACCACATTTTCTTTATTCAATCTACTATTGATGGGCATTTAGGTTGGTTTCAATGTCTTTGTTATTGTGAATAGTGCTGCAATGAACATTTGTGTGCATGGGTTTTTATGGCAGAATGATTTATATTCCTCTGGATTTATATCCAGTAATGGGATTGCTAGGTTGAATGGTAATTCTGTTTTTAGTTCTTCGACAAATTGCCACACTGCTTTCTACAATAGTTGACCTAATTTACAATCCCATCAACAGTGTATAAGTATTCCCTTTTTTTCTTCAACCTCGTCAGCACCTGTTATTTTTTGACTTTTTAGTAATAGCCATTCTGACTGATGCAAGATGGTATCTCATCATGGTTTTGCTTTGCATTTATCTAATGATCAGTGATGTTGAGCTTTTAAAAATATGCTTGTTGGCTCTGTATTTGTCTTCCTTTGAAAAGTATCAGTTCACATTCTTTGCTCATTTTTTTAATAGGGTTTTTTCTTGTAAATTTGTTTAAGTTTCTTATAGATGCTGGAAATTAGAGCTTTGTTCAGTGCATAGTTTGCAAATATTTTATCTCATTCTGTAGGTTGTCTGTTTACTCCATTGATAGTTTCTTTTTCTGTGCAGAAGCTCTTTAGTTTAATTAGATTCCAATTGTTAATTTTTTTGGTTGCAATTTCTTTTGGCATTTTTCTTATGAAATCTTTGCCAGTTCCTACATCCAGATCAGTGTTGACTAGGTTGTCTTCCATGGTTTTTATAGTTTTATATTATGTCTTAACCATCTTGAGTTGATTTTTGTATATAGTATAAGGAAGGGGTCCAGTTTCAGTCTCTTGCATATGGCTAGCCAGTTATTACAGCACCATTTATTGAATAGGTAGTCCTTTCCCCATTGCTTGTTTTTGTCAAGTTTGTTGAAGATCAGATGGTTGTGGGTGTGCAGCCTTATTTCTGGGCTCTCTGTTCAGTTTCATTGGTCTGTGTGTCTTTTTGTGTACCAGTACCATGCTGTTTTAGTTACTATAGCCCTCTACTATAGTTTGAAGTCAGGTAATGTAATGCCTCCAGCTTTGTTCTTTTTGCTTAGGAATGCCTTGGCTATTTGGGTACTTTTTCAGTTCTGTATGAATTTTAAAAGTTTTTTGTTTTTTAGGTCTGTGAGGAATGTGTAAATTATTTTGGCCATTATGGCCATTTTGATGATATTGATTGTTCTTATCCATAAGTATGAAATATATTTTCATTTGTTTGTGTCCTCTCTGATTTATTTGAGCAGTGTTTTGTAATTCTTATTGTAGAAATCTTTCATCTCCCTGGTTAGCTGTATTCCTAGGTATTTTATTCTTTTTGTGGCAATTGTGAATGGGATTGTGTTCCCGATTTGTCTCTCAGCTTGGCTATTGTTGGTGAAAAGGAATGCTAATAATTTTTGTACATTGATTTTGTACCCTGAAATTTTGCTAAAGATTTTTCTTTTTTCAGCTTAAGAAGCCTTTTGGTAGAAACTATAGGGCTTTCTAGATAGAGGATCATATCACCTGCAAACAGGGATCGTTTGACTTCCTCTCTTCCTATTTGGATGCGCTTTATTTCTTTCTCTGGCCTGAATGCTCTGGCCAGGACTTCCAATACTACGTTGAATAGGAGGTGAGAGACAGCATCCTTGTCCTTTGTCAGTTTTTAAGGGGAATGCTTTCAGCTTTTACCGATTCAGTATGATGTTGGCTGTGGATTTATCATATATGGCTTTTATTATTTTCAGTTATGTTCCTTCAATGCCTAGTTTATTGAGAGTTTTTAACATGAAGCGATGTTAAATTTTATTGAAAGCCTTTTCTGCATCTATTGAGATAATCATGTGTTTTTTGCTTTAGTTCTATTTATGTGATAAATCACTTTTATTGGTTTGCCTATATTGAATCAATCTTGAATCCCAGGGATAAAGCCTACTTGATTGTGGTGAATTAGCTTTTTGATGTGCTGCTGGATTCAGTTTTCAAGTATTTTCTTGAGGATTTTTGCATCAATGCTTATTAAGCTATTGGCCTCATGTCTTTGTTGTTGTTGTTGTGTCTGCCAGGTTTTGGTATCAGGATGATGCTAGCCTCACAGAATGAGTTAGAAAGGAGTCCCTATTCCTTGATTTTTTGAAATATTTTCAGTAGGAATGGTACCAGCTCTTCTATGTACATCTGGTAAAATTTGGCTGTGAATCTGTTTGGTCCTGGGCTTCTTGTTTGGTGGGTAGTCTATTTATTACTGATCCGATTTTGGAGCTCATTATTGGTCTTTTCAGGGAATCAATTCATTTCTGTTTCAATCATGGGAGGGTGTATATGTCCAGGAATTTATCCATCTCTTCTAGGTTTTCTAGTTTGTGTGCATAGAGGTGCTCATAGTAGTCTCTGATGGTTATTTGTCTTCTGTGGGGTCAGTGGAAAAATTTTCCGTTTTGTTTCTAATTGTGTTTATTTGGATCTTCTCTTTTCTTTTTTATTAGTCTAGATAGTGGCCATTCTTGCTCTCCATTAATCTTAATGTAGTCTCAAACTTATACAATGTGTCTATTGATTATTTATACCATTTTCCTCTGTAATTTTCTTTCAGAAGGCAACTCTCAGCAACCTAAGACTATAGCATGAAAATCTCATCTCATCTAGGTTTTCTTTCTCAAGTTTGTAGAAATAATGTATGTCAAAGGAAACAATATATGACCTTTCTGATTTTTTCTCTATAAGTAAAATATAAAACATTTCTTTTTGCCAAGTTCTATACAGTAGTTATTTTCATTAAAGTAAGTAATTTCCTCATTTCACTTTTCACAATGGAATTCCATATTTCTTCCTTCTTATGCCTTTCTGTTTCTCAGGATCCCAGGTGTTTTTGAGCAGATGGGTGGTAAAATTACAGCATGTTCATCAATATTATGTTTATCAGTCAGAAGTAAAGGAAAGGAAAAAGGGAAATATAATAAAAATTAAGGTAGCACACTAATAGTAAATGAAGGTAGCGGCTACACCCTGAGGACCAGGGCAAGGATCACCAAATTATGATCTGTAGGCCAAATCCAGTCAGTCACCTCTTTTTTAGGACAAACTAAGAACAATGTAAACATTGATTAACTTTTATATAAGCTTCTACATACTAATATTGATTTTGCTTCAGAACCTAAAATATTTACTATATGAGCTTTTAATAAAAATATTGTTGACCCCTGAATGAGAGGAATGAATGGAAGGGGTTGGGATTACAGTATCTAGAATCTAGGAGAACACATTCCTAGGAGCTGAGTTTCCCTCTCCTCTCTTAAAATCTCTGATAGATTTGCATTCAGGTTGCTTCTAGAAATGTCAAAAGGGGTTGAAGTCTAGAATCAGCTGTGGTTGCTGTGTTGCAGGGCCATTGAAGGGGGTCAGCTAGGAGGAACGGCATGCAACCAGAAGCAGTAAGTCTTACTCCATGCCTTCTGCTTTTGGTAGCCTTTTATTCCTCTCTATCAGTAGCTGTAGAGCCGCAGCCCTAGCTTGTGATGCTGAGAGCTATGAATATTTGGAGCTGAAAGACTACTGCTTGTTAACCAATGCGGTATTCCCAGTGGCTCTGGATTATCTAACAAGTAAAAGAGATGCTTTGGGTTTAGGTAATACAACTTTCAAGACAGAAGGGATAATAAAAACTAATACTAATGATAATAAATAAAACACTGAAAAAATACCTAAATCTATTAAGCGTGCTTTGCCTGCCCTCTATTCTCATTCCAGGGTGTGTATTTCCTCTCATGGAAAATTTTTTGGCACCTTAAGTATTACTTGGATTCACTACAGTCACTTTCTTTTATTCAAAGTAAGACAAATTAGGTTCCCACATGGCTTCTTTTCATAAGTACATGGTTAATTCTAACCATAGCAAGCTTAGATAAGTGCTAACTGCCCCCATGGTAGGGACAAATTATCTTCATTCCCTTCTGCTCCAACTCATTCATGTGTGGTTCATTCAAATTAAGAATGGATTATTATCATAACCTAGGCTCTTACTTTCAGAAATGTAGTGTACAAATGTAAATTAATGGAACTGATAACCAATTCTTCCCTTATACTTCTGAGTCATAAATTAGCATTGTTTCCTGGCTTTGTCCTCTATTTGTCATTGGATTCTTATTGAGTACAGTGTTCTCTGAACTGATTTCATTAACACAATTTAAATTTTACATGCATTGTAATAATTCCTTGGCAAAGATCGGGGGGAACAGACATTATGTTAATGAGTCAATAATGTGAGGGTCAGATTGGTTGAAAAATACACACTCAAAGGTCAAAACGCACGTATTAGTTTGTTAGGGCTGCCATAACAAAATATCACAGAATGGGTGGTTTAAACAACAGAAATTTATTTTCTCACAGTTCTTGAGACCAGAAGTCCAAAATCAAGGGGAAAGTATGGCTGGTGTCTGGTAAAAGCTCTCTCCATGGATGGCAAATGAATGTTATCTCCCTGTGTGTTCACATGACCTCTTCTTTATGCATAGAAGGAAAGTGAGCAAGCCCTGTGTTTTCTGTTCTTATAAGAACACAAATCCTATGGGATCAGGGTTCCATTTGTATGACCACAATTAACCTTCATTTTCCCCTTAGACTCTCTAACTTCATATATGGCCACACTGGAAGTTAAATCTTCAACATATGCATTTTAGGACAACAAACATTCAGTCCATGACAAGGCAGGAAAGACACACTTTTCTTCATCTCTCTTACAATCAAAACAAGAGTTTGTTTGGTAATGGCTTCTATTTTCTTTTGTAGGTCTCTACCTAATACAAAAAAACTATTTTCAACCTTTTTATTCTTTTGCAAGAATTGTAGATAGTAATTCAATTAAGTCTAAAATAGTATCTTAGTTAGTTCAGGCTGCCATAACAAAGTATGGTGAACTAGGTGGCTTATACACAACAGACGTTTATTCCTCTCAGTTCTGGGGGCTAGAACTCTGATATCAGAGGACATGGCCAGCCTTACTGGGTTCTGGTAAGCACCCTCTTCCAGGTTGTCGGCTGCCAACTTCTCTTTACATTCTTACATGGGGGAAGGAGGGCTTTTTGCTGTCCCCTTTATACAGGTACTAATGCCATCCATGAGTGCTGCACCCTCATGACCTAAGTACCTCACAAGGCTACAACTCTTAATACCAACACATGGGGTTTAGGATATCAAAATGTGAATCTGGGAAAGTCACAAGCATTCAGTTCATAACAAATAACATGATTACACCAGACCAGAAATGATCCACATTGGTAACAGAAACAAGAGCTGACCGAAAGTGAGCATTTTTACTTTGAGGAAAATATTGCTTGTCTTGTGTTTGCGCTTGTGACATTCATCTTTATACTAGACCAACAGGAAGGACATTTTCTACATGAAGTATTTTTACATGTAACTTATGGAGTAATTTGTGTAAGGTTAGCAGTTTGGCAGTCGAACGTTGAAGAACACTAAAGAAAATATCCTTTAGTAAAATGCAGCAATTAAAGAAACAAGTTCATTTGTATGTGAAGCAATTTCTGAGAAGTACAAGGTTATTTTGCTTAAAAAAATAGCAAAATACCAAAATATATCAAGGTATTGTAAACTTTCTCTCTTTTTCACATTTACCCATGGTAACACACACTCAAAAATCCTGAACTTTTAAAAAGAAATCCCCTGTAAAGGTGTATTTAGAAATAGGTTATAGAAGCACCAGGGATCTTACCCTAAATCTAAATTTGGTAAACAAGATATGAATATATAAACCAGAATTGTAACAATGAAATTACATAGGAGAGGATGAAAATGAAATACATTTAGAAAACCCATTATAGGCATGGGATTCAATGACTACTTTATGTACTACTGAGCCAACTGGTTAAATGCTGTAATTTTTAGTTTTCTTTAAATATAATTTTTTTAAAAAGCTCCCTCAAGTTTATAATGAAGAATGAATGAGATAATGCATGCAACGATGCCTTCAACCATTGTAAAGTACATACATTTTTATTTCTTAATGATATTTGAAAATGAGCCTTATAGAGCCACAAGGGAGGGAGATATTAAATGAATAACTTCATAATTATTTTATTATAGTTGTAATATGTGCCTCAAAGTAAAATGATATACTGTTGTAGCAGTTTATAAATAGGGTACTTGGTTTAGCTGAGGGAATTCATTGTTAAGTAGTTAATATAAACACAGAATTTTGCTACAATTATAGTTAAAATAACTGGCAGTGTAATTCATTTTTTCTTCTTGATTCTCCTTACAGCGTAAAGAGAATACAGGCATGTTTTCATGTTTCTCAAGATTTCTGGTGTAAAACTTTCCAAAACATCTTTATTGACAAAAATACAATCTTTTTAAGATAATATTCACATATAAAAATACCGTGGAGTAAGAGATGGTTTAATTTTGAGCTCCAATACTCCGATAAACCTCAATTTCTACCATATATTTACTTATTTATTTTACCATGAGTTTTTAGTATACAAATGATGGAAAAATGTTCATTTGTTTGCTTATTTGTGATATAGAAAAAAAAGTCTGATGTATAGTCACATCTCCAGACTTCATTAAAAATTCAAGCTTCTCATTTCCCTCAGCGTAGGCTGCTTCTCATACAGAAGTCTGTAGTAGGGTGAAGAAGCATGATCACTTTTCTTCTGCACACCGGTATTGCTTTTCTTCTAGGCCTCAGCTCACTCCTAGTACTTCAGCCTCATTTTCTTTTTCTCTCATGGTTGAAGTGTGGAGGAACAGAAAGGAGATAAATCAGGAAATGATTTATTTTATTGACATTAATATGTTTCTGCTTTTTTAATAGACAATGAAGATGTTTGGAGCTCAATTCTACTAGAGTTGAATTTGTGAGGTTTTTGGAGACTCTCCCTTTACATAGATAATTCCTCTGTAGATTTCTTAACTCTTCTATTCTCCATCTGGGGTCTTAGCTCTTTGTTCTCAATTTCTGGTTTGCAACAATAGACCCAACAGAGATATTCTCTTCTGGTGCTTCATCAGCTAACTGTCTTTGACAACGTCCCTTTAAAACAGCTCCAGGTAAATTCTCTTTGCTACGTAGATCTAAAGGAAATATATTCTGACATTATTTGCCCAGAAATCTCTGAAGTGAAGCTTGTTTCCTAGATAGCCATCTCCCCTCAGTCAATCAGATGGTTAGCCAATCATCTTCGCAGGCTTTCAGGTTTCTCAGCCATGAGTATGGAACCAGCCATTGTGCTCCCTTTCCCCTAAGATGCCAAAGAAAATAGTCCAAGATCCCTTTATGATATTCTGAACCTTTTCTTACTGTATTAAAAACAAGATTGAATCATCATCCTCTTTTATGACTGCTAGGAAAAGGGTCAGACTCACACTGTACTAGCAATGTCTTCCAAAAAAATCCTCCCCATCTGATTTTTCAAAACTACTGCCTTTATACACTCAAAGGAGATAACCTAAATAATTGACAATTAATTTTTGACCACCTCTTTTCTCATCCCTTCCCAAGTCATCTGACAGCTCATAGATGTTGGGGATCATAACATGAGACATCTGATACTGAGTCAGTAACAATCCCATTTTGTGTCCTAGTACAAAATACAAAAAATCATAAGCAAAATGACAGAGTACCATAGACAATGGTGACAAAGCCTTTAAATCATTTGCAGTACTTTCTTAAATTAGCTCATTATTAATTTCCTGCCAGGAAATCATTGCTCTAAACAATGTATATAATTCTGATATATGTCATTATTAAGTCTATTTTGCTGACAGCTGAATGAATGGGTGATTTTTTTTCTTATTTCAGGACATAGGGAACTGTTTTAAACATTTATTTTGAAATAAAATGCACTGTATAATTATGTATAAAATACATCATTCATTTCAGAATTAGTTTATCTTTTCAAGAGTTTTTTTGGGCTGCACAATTGATCATACATTTTTCATACTATTTTAGATTTGTACATTTTTGTATTTCATATAATTTAGTTCCAACTGTGTTAGAAAATGAATACCAAATACTATCTGGAGGCAAACTGAGGGGAAAAGTGCTTTATCTGGTAAACTGAAATGTTAGGTCATTAATCATATTCTTCCTCATCATGTATTTTATCCCCAAGACAGATTATTTGCATTCAAGTCATACAAGGAGGCTTATAAGTCACAGCTATATCTAAAGTGAGAAACCTGGGGATATTTAATATTCTTTAAGTCTTCATTCTAACCTCCTAGTTTTCTTTTATATATTCAAGAGGCTATAAAATTAGAAACAAACAAATAAACAAAATAACACTTTCTCAACTCCTTTGAAGCTAAGATTCTTCAGGTAGATGTACTCACATAAAACTTGCAGGCAGAAGAAAGAAATATGATCAAACACGTCGGTGAAGAAGTTTTGGTCTTTTGGCTCTTTCTCTTCTGAAACCTCTGATAGATATTTTACACAGAATTATACAGTGCATTATATTTCAAAATGAATGTTTTAAATAGTTCTCTGTGTCCTGAAATAAGAAAAAAATTTCCATTCATTTAGCTGTCAGTGAAATAGAGTTAATAATGACTTATATACCATAATGCCTTATCAGAGGTGACGACTTCCAGGTGGCTGCAAAACAAGTTTTATAACAATGGCACCAGTGTTTCTTCTGGCCATTTTTTGCCACACATAATCCAAGTCTTATTCTCTTGTCTATATATTTTAGTAAATTATTATTTTCTTAAACTAGCAAGAATGTATTCTATGTTGTCCAGCTAAGATAGCAGGCAGCAATGAAGACATTAGAGGCCTAGTATGATATAAATAAAGAATTGATGGTTTCTGACTTGAATGGGCTTGAGGACTGTGCAATTCTAGTTAGAAGTTGAGGAAGAAAAATCATGTCAGAAGATTTGGTAAAGACTTTTTTTTATGTCACCAGGAAAGACAGGTGGAAAGATGTAAACCTTCTGCAGACATACTGGATACTATTATTTGACAGTTTAAGGGCCATAGGAAATTCAAGACTATGGAATGGGCTGGTTCCTTATAATTAAGAAAGATGATAAAATGAAAATTTAAAGATTTGAAATGACAAATGCAAGGCTTTGTCAGAGAATCAAGAAGCTTCTTTTAATTTTTTTAAGTGCCATATATATATTGCAGCAGCTCTGATTAATGAAAATTTGGGTTTAAAATTTACATCCTTGCCAAGAGAAAGATATAACTTTGGTTAAGAGAATGTGGGAACCTTGAGAGAATTTGGGTGACTCTAAGTAATGAGAACTTAATCCCACTAAATCATCCTTGCCAGCAGAAGTAGTACATTTTTTCACCTCCTGATACATTGAGGGTGTTTCTTCCTTTTATAAAAGCACACAAGAGATTCAGCAAAAACAGTACTAAGAGGGAAGTTTATAGTAAGAAATGCCTACATTTAAGAAAGATCTGAAATAAACAACTTCAAGAAACTAAAAAAAGAACAAGTTACAAGCAAAATTAACAAAAGGAAGGAAATAATAAAGACCAGAACAGAAATAAATAAAATAGAGAATACAAAAACAGTAGGAAAAAGCCCCAGTAAAACAAAGAGTTGGTTCTCTGAATGATCTGATTGAAAACCCTTTAACCAATGGGGGAAAAAAAAAGAGAGAAGGCTGAAATAAAATCAGAAACATAAGAGTAGTCATAACAAAGATGTCACAGGAATAAAAAGATAGACTACCATGAAAATTATTTATTAGCAAATGAGACAACCTAGAATAAATGAACAAATTCCTAGAAACATAAAACCTGTCAAGCGTGAAGCAAGAAGAAATAGAAAGCCTAAACAGACGAATAATAAAAAAAATCAGTAATTCAAAACCTCTCAAAAAAGAATAGCCCAGGGCAAGATGACTTCACAGGTGAATTCTAAAAAATACTGAAAGAATAATTAATACCAAACCTTGGTATACTCTTCCCTCAAATAAAAGAAGATGGAACATATCCAAACTCATTTTATTAGGCAAGCATCACCCAATAACAACACAAAGCAAAGACAACACAAGAAAATAAAAGTACAGGCAAATATTCCTGATGAATATAGATGCGAAAATCCTCAATAAAATATTAGCAAACTGAATCCAATAGCACAATAAAAAGACCATACATCATGGCCGAGTAGGATTTACCCCTCCGATGCAAGGGCTGTTTAATATATACAAGTCAATTAATAAATACACTACATTAACAGAAAGAAGGATTAAAATCACACAATCGTCTCAATAGAGAGAAAAAATATTAGAAAAAATTTAAGACAATGTTGTGATTAAAAACTTTCAATAAATTAGGTATAGAAAAAACTTAACACAATAAAGATCATATATGAAATGCCCACAGTCCACATTATAGGCAATGGTGAAACATTAAAAACTTTTTCTCTAAGACCTGGAATTAGGCAAGGCTATTTATGCTTGCTACTTCTATTTAACATGGCACTAAAAGTCCTAGCCAAAGAAATTAGGCAAGTTTATTTATGCTTGCTACTTCTATTTAACATGGCACTAAAAGTCCTAGCCAAAGAAATTAGGCAAGAAAAAGAAATAAAAGGCATTCAAATTACAAAGGGAGATGTAAAATTATCTATATTCATTAATGACATAATATTACATGTAGAAAACCCTAAGGTGCCACCTCACATTGTTAAAACTAATAAATGAATTTAATAAAATGTAGGCTACAAAATCAATGTAAAAATCAGTTGTATTTCTATACACTAACAAGAAGCTATCTGGAAAAGAAATCAAGACAATAATCCCATTTACAATAGCATCAAAAAGAAGAAAATACTCAGGAATAAAGTTAACCAATGGGGAGAAAGACTTGTACACTGAATACTATAAAACAAAGAAAGAGTTTAAAGCAGACACATGTAAGTGAAAAGATATCTTGTGTTCATTGGTTAGAAAAATTAAAATTGTGGGGGCTGGGTGTGGTGGCTCACGCGTGTAATCCCAGCACTTTGGGAGGCTGAGGTGGGCGGATCACCTGAGGTCAGGAGTTCAAGACCAGCCTCAACATGGAGAAACCTCGTCTCTACTAAAAATACAAAATTAGCTGGGCATAGTGGTGCATACCTGTAATCTCAGCTATTCGGGAGACTGAGGCAGGAGAATTGGTTGAACCTGGGAGGCAGAGGTTGCGGTGAGCGGAGATCACGCCATTGCACTCCAGCCTGGGCAACAAGAGCGGAACTCCATCTCAAAAAAAAAAAAAAAGAAAAAGAAAAGAAAAATTAAAATTGTGACAGTGTCTTTAATACGGAAAGCAATCTACACATTCATTGCAATCCTTATCAAAATTCCAATGACATTTTCTCACAGATATATATATATATGAAATATATATATTTATTATTGAATATATGATATTAAATGTATTTGTATATTTAATTAATATTTTAATTTAATATATTAAATATATATATATATATATATACACATATACATATATATGTGTCCTAAAGTTTATATGGAAACACAGATGTTCCTGAAGAGCCAAAGGAATTTTGAGCAAGAGAAATTCTGGAGGCATCTTAGCTTCTGATTACGAAATATATTACAAATGGCATAAAATCAGACATATAGATCAATGGAACAAAATAGAGAATCTAGAATAAATCCACACATAGTCCTTCAACTGATTTTTGACACGGGTGCCAAGAATACACAATGAGGAAAGAATAGTCTTTTCAAAAAATCGTGGTGGGAAAACTGGAAATAGACAAAGAAGTGAAAAATACAATTGAACCTTTATTTTAAACCATGCACAAAAACTCAGAACAGACTACATATTTAAACATCAGATCTGAAACCATAAAACTCCTAAAATAAAACATAGGGGAAAATCTTGGCATTGGCTTTGGCATGATTTCGTGAATATGACACCAAAAGCACAGGCAACATAAGTAAAAAGATACAAGTGGGATTACATAAAACAAAATGGTTTCTGTAGTGCAAAGGAAACAATCAACAAAATGAAAAAAAAATCTAAAAAATGGAAGAAATATTTGCAAATGATTTTTCCAATAAAGGGTATTTATTTCTCTTGCTTGCCAAATGTGACCCTAAATCTTTGGTCACGGTGAAATTTAAATCAGAATTTCAAAGAAATATCTGCACTCCCATGTCCATTGCAGCATTATTTACAGTAGCCAAGATATGGGGGCAACCTAAGAGTCCATCAAATGATAAATGGATAAAGAAAATGTGCTATATACAGAAAATGGAGTATTGTTCACCTTTAAAAAATGTTGCCAGCCAGGCACGGTGGCTCACGCCTGTAATCCCAGAATTTTGGGAAGCCTAGGCAGACGGATTGCTGAGCTCAGGAGCTCGAGATTAGCCTGGGCAACACGGTGAAACCCCGTCTCTACTAAAATACAAAAAATTAGCCGGGCGTGACAGCGTGCGCCTGTAGTACCAGCTGCTTGGGAGGCTGAGGCAGAATTGCTTGAACCCGGGAGGCGGAAGTTGCAGTGAGACGAGATGCTGCCACTGCACTTCAGCCTGGGTGACAGAGTGAGACAACGTTTTCAAAAAGAAAAAGAAAAAAAATGTTGCCACATGCAACAACATGGAGCATTCTAGAGGACATTATGCTAAGTGAAATGAGCCAGACACCGAAGGACAAATACCACATTATCCCACTTATATGACGAATCTAAAGTAGTGAAACTCAGAAACAGAGTGGAATGGTGGTTGCCAGGGGATAGCGGGGGAGGGTCAGAATGGAAAGTACTGGTCAAATGCTACATAGTTTCGGTTATGCAAGACAAGCAAATTCTAAAGCTCTAATGTACAGCATAGTGCCTATAGTTTACCATCCTGAATTCTATACCTAAAAATTTCTGAGAGGACAGATCTGATGCTATGTTCATATCACAAAAAATGAGTAACTTTTGCAGGCAATGGATACGTTTATGGCATTGATTGTGATGGTTTCATGGGTATATATTATCTGCAAACTAATCAATTTATATACATTAAATATGTACAGCTTTTAAGTGTCAGTCATACCTATATGAAGCAATTTAATTAAAAAATTCGGAGAAGGTCATTTTCACAATTCCACTATGCAGTTTCTAGGACCACAACTATAAAAATATCTTGAATAGATGTGAAGAGCCCTGATATTATCAATTTGAATTACCTCCACTTCATTTCCACCTTGGTTTATATTTATACTCAAGGGTAGTTTTCATTGTGTGAGGGTTAAGGGAAAGGAAAAAGGAAAAGAAAAATACACTCCTGAAGGGTTCCCATTCAAAGGAATGCCATTTCTCCTGATGACTCTCTTCTTTCCTCCTCCAGAGCTTCTAGATCAATGCTTAGCATCAGATTTCCACAGCTCCACTGCATCAATAACTTGAAAAACAAAGATCATAAAATAAAGAAATTCAACACTGCTAATTTAAAGCAATAAGACTGAGAAATGTCTATGAAACCCTATACGGTTTGTGTTAGATAAACAGAGGGAGGTAATTTTAAATACTAAATATATTGATATAAATGAAGAGAGATTTTTTTTTCAGTCAATATGCTAGTTCAAGCAGCTATAAATGGTAGAACTGGGTTTTTTTTAGATTTATGTTTTGATGAGTGTGCCTATAACCTTCATTCAATAATGCCTATAGTAAATGAAGTTAAGCTCTCAGAAATCCTTCAGTTTGATATAGCAAAATAATCTAAATATTTATGAAAATGGTGTAAAATTAAACAGGTTCCTTAGACCTGCTCAGTTACTATCTAAATGCATTCCAGAAGAAGACATAGAACATGGTTTATTTATCCAAAGTATTTTGGGAAAAAAAATCTTTTGAAGAGAGATTCAGCATATTTGAAAAATGCTGTAGTGTTTTTCTCTCTGCAGTTTGAGCATGACAGTGGAATATACTGCTTTTGAAGTGAAATTATTGATTTTCTTGGTGGAGTTGACACTCTAGTGTGACAAAAGCCAGGTAGCAACATGTCGACTGCAAAGGACAGTTGTCATTAAGGGTAAGGTAAGTAATGAGAGTGATGTGATCAGCAGGGATGCTTTTGTCATGACTAATTGAAATTGTGGGTTTTAAAAACCAAAAGTGACGAACAATCCATTAAGTCCTGTTCTGTCTGTATAGCGGAAAAACAAACAAACAAGAAAATCAACTATAAAACTGGTGAATGAAGGCCAGACATGAGACACAATGAGAGTCACACTCTTTCACCTAATTCTAAGACTTGCTAGCATTAGACACACAGACACTATGCCTCTATTGGCGTCATGTGTACCTTGTGTAAGAATTCTCTGTGTAAAAAAAAATGGAAGCCATAAGATGTTTCTTCGAAAAGGGCATCAAGTTGTCATAAAAATATAATTTTTAGAAAAAAATCAGATGCATTTAGGCATTCTCTATTTTTCCATCTCCCATTAAATTGGTTGTTGCCATTGCTGTCTTAATTTTCCTTCTCTCTACTACTCTACTGTGGATTTATAACACCTCTCCTGTTGGCTCCTGATATCTAGTAGCATTTATTTCACTTGCTTGCCAAATGTGACCCTAACTCTGTGGTCACAAACTGAATGTACCACCTATCCTCTGCCTTCTGGTAAAATGTCTGCTCGTTCCAAGTTTTCATATTTCTGAAATATATATGCATTTGTTTTATTCCCAGTGAAATTTTTGAAGGGCTTTCATTACATGACTTGAGAAGTATTTTCATGGGAAATGTTTTTTAAAATATTGATGAAAAATGTGGTGTAGAAGACATTAAATATACACCTTTCATGTCACTTTGCTTGGAATTTGACATATATAAATACATCCAAAAACACTGAGAGACTTGCTTTTCCCTGTTGTTTCTCATGATCTTCTCTTTCTTCAAATTTATAAAATGTGTTTTTTTAATCGTAAAAGTCATATAAGTAAAATTTGGAAGACATGGAAAAGTACAAAGCCAAAATCTATATATATTTTAAGAGTGTGTAAACTGTTTATTTCCCCAATGTAATTATTACATGCATATATAATATAAAGATGTATATATACATATATACAAATATATATATATTATATAAGCAAGTAAAAATTACACTTTACATGTAGTATTATATGTGTTATTGGCCTTTTAAACTTAATATTTTCATTTTATTATATATTCTTTGAAAACCAAATTATTAGTGAGAACCTTGTTTCTCCTAAGACCTGGAGCGAACCTGGGGAGAATCCAGGAGACAATGGAGGGAAAACACTCCAAGAAAATCTGCAGGCACTTTTTGCAGATGTGGGACTGAAGGAAGGATGCCATTTTCAATTCAGGCTCATGACAAAGTCAGTCAGTGTTTGACAACCCAGCTGTAGTGGCCACTGTAGATATTTTAATCTCTGCCCAGAAATTGGAGTGCTTGTTCTGTAGTGGGGGAAAAGCCCCCCACAGCCAGAACTGAGTGGCTGTTGCAGTGCACCCCCAGAGTAAGTGCTAAAATTGTGCTATCTCCTGTCACTGGACTGGAGTGGGAGGACAGTTGCTGAAGCCATGGTTTATCCTGGGCAGGGTGATTTGTGGCCAGGAGAAACAGCTTTGTGGCCTAGGGACCATCTGCGTATGTCATTGATGGATGCCCCAGCCTGTTATCCTAGTTAGTCAGAAGAGTGTTCACCACCAATTGAGGAGTGGGAGGGAGGTGGATCCCATTTGTGCTCACCTGGAATGGGAGCGTGAGCCACATCTTTATTCCTTTGCGAATAACTTAATCTATTGTCATCCCCGCTGCTCGATGCCTGGGCATATTTCCAGGCATTCAGAGAACTTGCTTCCCTGAAATGGGCCTGAGCTGCCCTTCCCTTCCCTTGCAAAGACCTAGTTGTAGCAGCAGTTCCTCTGCTCTGCAGCAGTTCCTCTACTTCTTGCCGGGTGACATATTTCCAGGCAACTGGCATACCTGCTCACCTGGATTAGGTGCCTGAATTGCCCTTTCCTTCCTGCGGAGAGATATTAGTGCAGTGGCACCCTGTCTGCTCTATGCCCCGGCATGATTCCAACCATTCAGTCCACTATCTTGACTGGATTAGAAGCCTGTGTCATCCCTCTCTCCAGGTCGGAAATCTTGGTGCAGTGGCGCCCTCTTCCCTCCACACTCAGGCATAATTCCAGGCATTCAGCACAGGTGCTTGCTTGGATTAGAATCTGAGCCTCTCCTCCCTTTCTGTGCATAGATTTTGGTGCTGCAGTACCATCTCTGCTCCACACCCAGGCGTACTTCCAAGCATTTAATGTACTCACTTGCCTGGAGGAAAAGCCTGGGCTGACTCTCCCTGTTCATGTGGAGATCTGGATACATTGGAACCCCCTCTGCTCCATGCCCAGACATATATCTGGGCATTTGGAACACTCACTCTTCTAGATTATGAATTCAGGCTGCCCCTCCCTTCCTGGAGAGCCAACTTGGGACAGTGGAGTTATCTCCACTCTACACCTTGGCACTTATCTGGGCACTTGGCAGCTGCCCATCAGATACCCACCTTTTGGAGCTGGTGTTTACACCTGCCATTGGGTGACATGTAGGCAAGCCTGCTTGGCATAGCCCCATTCAGCTTGGTTCCCCACTCCAGGGCTAAGCTGGGAACTGAGACTACTATCCATTTCACAGGACACACCATTGGCTGAGGCAACAGTGAGCTTCCCAAGGTAAACAAAGATCATACATAGGGAGATATGTGTTGGCTGCAGCCAGTTCCAACCCATATTGCCACCTACTGGTGTAGACATCAAGCTGCACAACCAAACAAAAAATCTGACACCAGTGCACAGCACTAGGGAATCAGATAAGCTTCCTGAGACCTCCCCATTCTGACTCTACAGGAGGCAGTGAGCACACTCACATGTCCAGCAAATTGCTACTACAACTAGCATTTGAGAAAGTCACCATACAAAAGATATCTATAACCAAGAAACTTACACAGTCTTTGCCACTAAAGCACCTGGAACCAAAGCCAAAACACTCTACACAACGCATATTATAGCCACACCCTCAAGTGGGAAAATCTTATTCAAATGAAAGCAAATCCAAAAATGAGAAGAGGAGATAGCTAATCAGGTAAGAAGGAACCAGAGAGATAATCCTGGAAGAATGAAAACACAGAGTGTTAAAACATCCCAACAGGATTACATTAACTGCCCAGCAATGGATCCTAATTAAAAGGAAATCTTTGAAATACCAAATAAAGAATTCAAAATGTTGATTTTAAAGAAATTTAATGAGACCCAACAGAAAATTGAAAGCCAATACAAATAAATCACAAAACAATTCAGAATATGAAAGAAGAGAGATATATGGTTTTATAAAACTTCTGAAAAAAAGATGTGTTGACAGAATTACAAAATATAGCTGTAAGCTTTAACAATAGGCTAGTATAAGCAAAATAAAAGATTTTAGAGCTATATGGTAGGTCTTTCAAATTAACCTATTTGAACAAAAATTCAAAAGAAGAGAATTTTAAAAAAAGCTTTTGATAAATATTGGATCATGTAAAGCCTTCAAAACTATGAGTAGTAACTATTCCAGAGAGAAGAGAAAAATTGTAAAATAAAACATAGGGAAAATATATTCTAGGGAATAACTGAGAAAATCTTTTCTGGTCTTGTTAAATTTCTAGACATCCAGATACAATATATTTAAAGAATTCTTGGGAGATACATTGCAAAAAGAAACTCATCAAGGAATATAGTCGTCAGACTATACAAAGTCAACAAGATAGAAAAAAATTCTAAAATGGGCAAGAGAGAAACATCTAATCACCTATGAAGGAAATACCATCAGACTAACAGCAGACATATCAGCAGAAACATTACAAATGAGAAGACATTAGGGTCCCATTTACAGTCTTTTTAAAGAAGAAAAAGTGCAAGCCAAGAATTTTGTATCTTGCTAAACTAAGTTTCCTAAGTGAAGGAGAAATAAAGTTGCTCCAAGTCAAGAAAACACCAAGGGAATTTGTCACCACTAGATCAGTCCTAAAAGAAATGCTCAAACGAGTTAAACATGGAAATGGAAGGGATATACTTGTCATCATAAAAACTTGCAGGTCACATAAAGTAATTACACAATTGAGACTGCAAAGCAAATATGTAATAATTAACATTATGGCAAGAAGAAACCTCTCATATCAATATTAACCTTAAAGGTAAAGGGACTATATGCTCCACTTAAAATATGTCAGTTGGTAGAATGGATAAAAATATAAAAACCTTCAGGAGATCGAGACCATGATGAAACCCCGTCTCTACTAAAAATACAAAAAATTAGCCGGGCGTGGTGGCGGGCACCTGTTGTCCCAGCTACTCGGAGAGGCTGAGGCAGGAAAATGGCTTGAACCTGGGAGGCGGAGCTTGCAGTGAGCCGAGATTGCGCCACTGCACTCCAGCCTGGGTGACAGAGCGAGACTCCATCTGAAAAAAAAAAAAATAAATAAATAAATAAATAAAAACTTCCTAAACATAAGCTGCGTACAAAAAAAACCCGCCTGATATGGTTTGGATTGGTGCCCCCACCAAATCTCATGTAGAATTGTAATCCTCAGTGTCAGAGCGGTGGCCTGGTAGGAGATGATTTGATCATAGGATGGGTTCTCATAAATGGCTTAGCACCACCCACTTGGTACTATTCTCATGATAGTGCGTTCTTGTGAGATTTTGTTGTTTAATACTGTGGCGGCCAGGTGTGGTGACTACGCCAGTAATACCAGCACTTTGGGAGGCCAAGGTGGGCTGATCACGAGGTCAGGAGATTGAGACCATCCTGGCTAACATGGTGAAACCCCATTTAGGATTGTTTTACATAATTCTCTGAAGAATCACCTTGGTAGTTTGATAGGAATTGCATCGAACCTGTAGATTTCTTTGGGCAGTACAATTTAAAGATACTGATTCTTCTGATCCATGACCATGAGATACTTTTTCCACTAGTTTGTGTCACATATGATTTATTTAATCAATGTTTTGTAGTTCTCCTTGTAGAGATCTGTCATTTTCTTGGTTAAATATATTCCTAGGTATGATTTTTAGCAAATTTTAAATAGAGAGAGAGAGAGAGAGAGAGAGAGAAGGTGCTACACACTTTTAAACAACCAGATCTCATGATAACTCACTTACCATGGTGACCAAAGAAGATGGTGCTAAATGATTCATGAGAAACTACTCTCATGATCCCATCACCTCCCAACAGGCCCCACCTCCTGTTGGGGATTGGGGATTACATTTCAACATGAGATCTGGGTGGGGACACAGGATTCAAACCGTATCAGTGATTTACCATATAAAAGAATTAAAAACAAAAACCACAGAATCATCTCAAAAGATTGAGAAAAAAACATTTAATAAAATTTGTCATTTTTTAATGACAAAAATCCTTGCCAAACTAGGAATAGAAAGAACATACATTAAAATAATAAAAGCCATGTATAACAAACCCCCAGCCAACATTAAACAGAATGGGGAAAAGCACTTCCCCTAAGAAATGGAATAAGACAAGGATGCCTACTTTCACCACTGCTATTCAACGTAGTACTGGAAGTTCTAGCTACAGCAATCAAGCAAAAGGAAAAAATGAAAAACATTTAAATTGGAAAAGAGAAAGTCAAATTATCTCTGTCCACTGTTGATATACTCTTATACCTAGTAAACTCTAAAGACTTCTCCAAGAGACTTCTAGATTTGATAAATTACTTCAGTAAATTTTCAGGATATAAAATCAACATACATATATCAGTAGCATTTCTATACACCAATACCAATCAAACTGAGAACCAAAACAAGAATTCAAACCCATTTAAAATTTGCTAAAAATTATACCTAGGAATATATTTAACCAAGAAAATGATAGATCTCTACAAGGAGAACTACAAAACATTGATTAAATAAATCATATATGACATAAATTAATGGAAAAAGTATGTAATGCTCATGGATCAGAAGAATCAGTATCATTAAATTGTACTGCCAAAGCAACCTACAGGTTCAGTGCAATTCCCATCAAACTACCAAGGCGATTCTTCAGAGAATTATGTAAAACAATCCAAAAAATTCATCTGCAAAGAAAAAAAGCCCAAATAGTCAAAGTAATCTTAAGCAAAATGAAAAAAGCTCTAGGCATCACATTACCTGACTTCAAATAATATTATAAGTTTATAGTAACCAAAACAGCACAGTACTGGTATAAAAATAGACACATCAATCAATGGAACAGAATAGAGAACTAGAAATAAAGACACATATCTACAACCATAAGATTTTTGACGAAGTCCATGAAAATATGCACTAGTAAAAGAACATGCCATAAAATAAATGGTGGTGGAAAAAACGGAGACTCACATGCTGAGGAATGAAGCTGGATCCCTATCTTACACCATATACAAACTAACTCAAGATGAATTAAAGATCACATTTCTAGTAGAAAACCTAGGAAAAACTATGGCCATTTCTCTAGGCAAACAATTTACGAATAAGTTCTCAGAAGGACACACAACCAAAACAAAAATAAACAATTGGGATTTAAATAAACTAAACATGCAAAAGAAATAGTCAACAAAGTAAACAGACAACCTATACAGGTGAGAAAATAGTTGCAAACGGTACATCCAACAGAGCATTAATATCCAGAATTTACTAGGAACTCAAACTACTCAACAACAACAACAATAACAAAAAAACAAAAACTTCATTAAAAAGTGGGCAAAGGACATGAACAGACATTTTACAAAGGAAGACATACAAGTGGCCAGAAAACATATTAAAGGATGCTTGACATCACTAATCATCTGAGAAATGCACTTTTTTTTTTTTTTTTTTTTTTTGAGATGGCGTCTTGCTCTGTCACATAGGATGAAGTGGAGTGGCGTGATCTCGGCTCACTGCAAGCTCTGCCTCCTGGGTTCACACCATTCTCTTGCCTCAGCCTCCCGAGTAGCTGGGACTACAGGTGCCTGCCGCCACGCCCGGCTACTTTTTGTATTTTTAGTAGAGACGGGGCTTCACCGCATTAGCCAGGATGGTCTTGATCTCCTGACTTCGTGATCCGCCTGCCTCGGCCTCCCAAAGTGCTGGGATTACAGGCGTGAGCCACCGCGCCCAGCCTAATAATTCTTAAATGTGTTCCTGTAGACAGGTGCTACCTTCTGAGTGGAGACTGATCAAGCTAATACCTCTCTTGAAATTATCAATAGGGTGGCTCCTGTAGTATTGCCCATGCCGGAAGACATTATTTTTCTTGTTTTTCCTACATGATCTTTGTATCCATTCTTTATTCTTAAAGTTTAGTGAATTTTCAAAGTGTACCTTGGTTTTGTTATATATGTTTCTTTTATTTCTTCTTTTTTCTTTTTTTCTCTTTTTGACATTAAGCAAGCTATACCTTCCTTTGGTTCACATGTTCTGCCATTAAGTCAGTCATTACAGATAAGCGTCCTTCAATTATTTAGTGATTGGCTTTCAATCTATATATAAAATCGTGTCACTTTACTCAGAGGTGCTTAAATAACACATGTGTGGTTAATTGCTTGGCAGGAAAACCCCAAATCATTTGCTCTGATGGTTTCAGGGCAGGGATTTATGCCCATTTTCAAACAGTACATGGGCTATTATGGTAGAACTATTGGAACATTCTAATACATGGTTTTGTAATGTTGGAAACTGAGAATACCTTCAAAATAATTATCCCCTTTTCAAAGTACGGTGTTATATATGAAGGGAATAACATTAGAAATCAGTGCTGGAGTATTAAAAAATAGTATTCTAGTCATTTTAAAGCTGAGTACCTTGCTAAGATTAAAATTTCAGTCAAATCTGTGCAACATAATCACAGACCTTTTGCAAGAGTATCATTTGAACTAATCTATTCGCCTTGTCCAAATTAGTCCAATTGTTTATAAGGTATTAAATGCACTACAAAGCCTAACATGTTTGCTATGCTCCATAATCATAGCACCTGTTAAACAGCCTACTGCAGCTGTACTTTTAGCAGATTACAGGCCATTAGGCAAGTTATACAGTACCTTCTTTTTATAACCTAATTTCTCTTCTTTTGCATAGTGACTTTCTGGATCATAAAATGAGAACTTTTTCCCAGCCTTTCACTGATTGAGATGAGGATAGTGGTTTTAAAGTTATTAGGATGCTCAGATACAACTTGCAAATGCTGTGGTAAAATGCAGTAGTAAAATATTTCATTAACTTTTAATTCAATTTAATATTGTTTTCTTCCCCATGGGATTGGATGTCTTTAGATTTCTCATGCTGTTTTTGGAATAGTTTCTTGAAGAAAAGTTAAAAGTAAAACTATAGAGTAAGAAAACACAAAAGCCTATATTAAATTTTTTTTCAGGATCCAAACAGTTGCCAAATGGAAGAAACATTTGGCATCTATTTTATTCCCTCATTAATTTTTTAAGCATTTGCAGGTTGTTTGAATCATCAAAACTCTTCCGTGTATGCAGACACATACACGCAAAATTATCTTTAGAGTAATAAAGAATGTAAAATAGGTAAGGCAATTTATTCACTCATTCCAGATGCAACAGGAACCCAAAGCTTTAGACATTCTGTTTGTTACTTGCAATAAAATGCTGAGAAAATCTAACTTAACTAATGTATGTTCCCTGTTCTCATGAAGCTTACAGTTTCCTGGGGATGACAAAATAAATAAATGAATAAGAAAAACAAATAGCAATGATGTTACATATATGCCCACTCTATAAATGCATATATATATATATATATATATATATATTCATAGCATATCTACACATTATTTAACTATGAAGCAGAAATGTTTGAATATGTGCAAACACACCACAAAAAAAACAAAACAGGAAGGCCACAGTGTGTCATGGCTCATCATAAACCTAAAGAAGTAATATATTTATTGAAATTTATTTTTAAAGAGGTGACATAGGAGTAGGGTATGTGGGGTAGAAAATATAGAATTTTTCTTGGGAGAAGAACCACAGATGCAGAATTTCTGTGGTAAAAGTTGCACAAGGAAGTTGGAAAATTGAGAGAAGATGAGTATAAATGGACCACAGAAACAAGTGGGTAGATTGCACTGGGTGATCCTACAGAGATCCTCCGTGACCAGTTCATTTAGCACTTTGTAATCAGAGTTGGTTTCAGTCTTTATCTCAGGTGCAACGGAAAACCGAAAAGAAAAAAGAAAAAGAAAAAAATAAAACAAGCAGAAATTCTGGAGCTGAAAAATGCAACTGGCATACTAAAATATGCATCAGAGTTGTTTAATAGCAGAATTGATCAAGCAGAAGAAATAGTGAGTTTGAAGACAGGTTATTTGAAAATACATAGTCAGAAAAGACAAGAAAAATAATAATAATTAAAAAATGAAGCATGCCTACAGGATCTAGAAAATAGTCTCAGAAGGGCAAATCTAAGGTTTATTGGGCAGGGTGCGATGGCTCACACCTGTAATCCCAACATTTGGGAGGCTGAGACAGGCAGATCACTTGAGGTCAGGAGTTCGAGACCAGTCTGGCCAAGAGGGTGAAACCCCATCTCTACTAAAAATACAAAAATTAGCCAAGTGTGGTGCGGGCGACTTTAATCCCAGATTCTCAGGAGGCTGAGGCAGGAGAATCACTTGAACCCAGGAGGCGGAAGTTGCATTGAGTCGAGATCACACCACTGCAATCTAGTCTGGGTAACAGAGCGAGACTCTGTCTCAAAAGAAACCCCCAAAAATGAAAAGTGTTATTGGTCTTTGAGATGAGGTAGAGATGGATATGAGTAGAAAGTGTATTCAAAGGGATAATAACATGAACATCCCAAATCCAGAGAGAGAGATCAGTGTCCAAGGAAAAGAAGGTTATACGATATCAAGCAGATTTAACCATAAGAAGACTAACTCGAGGAATTTAATAATCAAACTTTCGAAGTTCAAGGATAAAGAAAGGATCCTAAAAGCAGCAAGATAAATGAAACAAATAACATATAGTGGAGCTTCAATATGTCTGGCAGCAGACTTTTTATTGGAAACTTTATAGGATGGGAGAGAGTGTAATGACATACATAAAGAGCTGGAGGGTGAAAAAAATCTTTTACTGTAGACTAGTGTATACAGTGAAAATATTCTTCAAACACGAAGAAGAAATAAAGGCATTCTGAAACAAACAAAAGCTGAGAAATTTCATTAATACCAAGACCTTTCTACAAGACATGCTAAAAGGAGTACTTGAATCAGCAAGAAAAGTATATTATTAATCAATAAATAATCACCTGAAGGTACAAAACTCACTAGTAACAGTAAGCACACAGAAAAACACAGAATATTATAACACTGAACTGTAGTGTGTAAACTACTCTTATCCTAATTAAAAACACTAAATGATGAAAAAACAAACAAAAAATACAACTTTTCAAGTCATAGTCAACACAGTAAGATATAAATAGAAACAATAAAAGTTAAAAATCAAGGGAACAAAGTTAAGGCATAGATTTTTTTTATTAGTTTTCTTTTTGCTTGTTTATGTATTTGTTAATGCAAATAACGTTATTATCTGTTTAAAATGATCAGTTATAAGATAGTATTTGCAAACTTGATGGTAACCTCAAATCAAAAAACCATACAATAAATACACAAGAAAATGGAAAGCAAGAAACTAAATTATATCAACAGAGAAAAATTACCTTCACTAGAGGAAAGCAGAAAGGAAAGAAACAAAGAAAAGAAGACCACAAAACAACCAGAAAACAGGTGACAAAATGGCAGGAATAAGTCCTTAGATAGCAATAATAACATTAAAGGTAAATGAACCAAACTCTGCAATCAAAAGATATAGACTGGTTGTATGGATTAAAAAACAACATCCATTCATCTGTTGCTTACAAGAAATGCATTTCACCTATAAAGGCACACATAGACTAAAAATAAAGGGACAGAAAAATATGCCATGCCAATGGAAACCAAGAAAGAGCAAGAGTAGCTATACTTATATCAGACAAAATAGATTATAAGACAAAAACTATAAAAAGAGACAAAGAAGATCATTATATATTGATAAAGGGGTAAATTAAGCAAGAGGACGTAACAATTTTAAATATATATGCAACTAACACTGTAGCACTGGATATATAAAGCAAATATTATTAATGCTAAAGAGAGATAGACCACAATACAATAATAGCTGTAGACTTCAAAAGCCTACTTTCAATATTGGACAGATTTACAGACAGAAAACCAACAAAGAAACACTGGACTCAATCTATATTATAAATCAAATGGATCTATTATAATAGATATTTATGGAACATTTCATCCAACAGCTGCAGAACAGAATACACATTCTGTTTCTCAGAACATGAATCATTCTCAAGGACAGACCATATGTTAGGTCACAAAACAATTCTGAAAACATTCAAAAAATTAAAATAATATCAAGAATCTTATCTGGTAACAATGAAATAAAGCTAGAAAATAATAACAAGGGCCGGGCGTGGTGGCTCACGCTTGTAATCCCAGCACTTTGGGAGGCCGAGGCGGGCGGATCACGAGGTCAGGAGATCGAGACCACGGTGAAACCCCGTCTCTACTAAAAATACAAAAAAATTAGCCGGGCGTGGTGGCGGGCGCCTGTAGTCCCAGCTACTCGGAGAGGCTGAGGCAGGAGAATGGTGTGAACCCGGGAGGCGGAGCTTGCAGTGAGCCGAGATTGCGCCACTGCACTCCAGCCTGGGCGAAAGAACGAGACTCCGTCTCAAAAAAAAAAAAAAAAAAAAAGAAAATAATAACAAGAAATTAATGAAATAAAACTAGAAATTAATAACAAGAAATTAATTAATAAAAACTAATTAATCTTGGAAGCTATACATATACATAGAAATTTAAAAATATGTTCCTAAATCATCGGTGGTTCATTGAAGAAATTAAGAAGGGAATTGATACATTTTTTGAAACAAATGGTAATAGAAAAGCAACATACCAAAACCTATGGGATACAGCAAAAGCAGTACTCAGAGGCAAGTTTATAGCCATAAGTGCTACATTAAAAAAGGGAACAGGCTTCAAATAAACAATCTAACATTGTATATTAAATAACTAGAATAGCAAGAACAAACTAAACTCAAAACTAGTAGAAGAAAATAAATAATAAGGATCTAAAAAGAAATTAATGAAAACGAAATGAAAGGAAAAATGCAAAAATAGATATAACAAAAAGTTGTTTTTTTAAAAAAGATAAAATTGACATAACTTTAGCCATAAAAGAGAGAAGGTCTCAGTAAATAAAATGATAAATTAAAAAGGAGACCCTGTGATGCAAGGCTGGTTCAACATATGCAAATCAATAAATGTAATCCAGCATATAAACAGAACCAAAGACAAAAACCACATGATTATCTCAATAGATGCAGAAAAGGCCTTTGACAAAATTCAACAGCCCTTCATGCTAAAAACTCTCAATAAATTAGGTATTGATGGGACGTATCTCAAAATAATAAGACCTATTTATGACAGACCCACAGCCAATATCATACTGAATGGGCAAAAACTGGAAGCATTCCCTTTGAAAACTAGCACAAGGCAGGGATGCCCACTCTCATCACTCCTATTCAACATAGTGTTGGAAGTTCTGGCCAGGGCAATCAGGCAGGAGAAGGAAATAAAGGGTATTCAATTAGGAAAAGAGGAAGTCAAATTGTCCCTGTTTGCAGATGACATGATTGTATATTTAGAAAACCCCGTTGTCTCAGCCCAAAATCTCCTTAAGCTGATAAGCAACTTCAGCAGTCTCAGGATACAAAATCAATGTGCAAAAATCACAAGCATTCTTATACACCAATAACAGACAAACAGAGAGCCAAATCATGAGTGAACTCCCATTCACAATTGCTTCAAAGAGAACAAAATACCTAGGAATCCAACTTACAAGGGATGTGAAGGACCTCTTCAAGGAGAACTACAAACCACTGCTCAACGAAATAAAAGAGGTCACAAACAAATGGAAGAACATTCCATGCTCATGGGTTGGAAGAATCAATATCATGAAAATGGTCATACTGCCCAAGGTAATTTATAGATTCAATGCCATCCCCATCAAGCTACCAATGACTTTCTTCACAGAATTGGAAACTACTACTTTGAAGTTCATATGGAACCAAAAAAAAGCCTGCACCTTTTCACGTAACTGTTAGACATTTGTATGTCTTCTTTGAAAAAATATCTATTCATGTCCTTTCCTATTTGTTGTTGTTACTTGCTATTCATGTCTATGAATTTATTTGGTCTGGATATGAACCCGTTAACATATATATGATTTACATTTTTTTCTCATTCCAAAGGTTGCCTTTTCATTTTAATGATTATTTCCTGTGCTGCGAAGAAGCTTTTTAGTTTAATATGCCTCACTTTTTTGTTTTTGCTTTCATTGCCAATACTTTTGTGTCACTTCCAAAAAATCATTGGCACCACCAAAGTCAACTTTATCCTCTTTTTCTAAGTATTTTATGGTTTCAGGTCTTATATTTAAGTCTTTAATTAATTTCAATATAATTTTTGTAAGGTAAGTGTCTAATGTCATTCTTCTGGATGTGCACATTCAGGTTTTTCAACATCATTTAAAGATGAGTATACGTTACTGTTTGTGTGTTCTTAGAGATCTTGCCAAAAATTAGTTGGCCATATGCGCCTGGGTTAATTTCTGGGCTCTCTAATCTGTTTTATTTGTCTATGTGTCTCTCTTTATGCCAGGTCCATACTGTTTTGATTACTGTAGCTTTGCTATAGCTTTGTAATATGAAATTACGAGAGATGTAATGCCTCCAGTTTTGTTCATTTTACTCGAGATTGCTTTTTGCTATTTGAGGTCTTTTGTGGTTCCATACAATTTTACAATTGATTTTTTTCTGTCTCTGTGAAAAATGACATGGGAATATTGGTAAGGATTGCATTGAATCTATAGATTACTATAAGGGTATAGACATTTTAACAATATTAATTTTTTGATTCTGAGATTATTGGGTATTATTTTTTCATTTATTTGTGGTCTTCAGTTTCTTTCATGAATGTCTTTTAGTTAATGCACAGATTAACTAATGAACCGATCTTTCTGTTACTCGGCTAATTTATTACTGAGTATGTAATTTATTACTAAGTATGGAATTGTTTCTTATTATAAATGGAACTGTTTCCTCAATTTCCTTTTTAGGTAGTTTGTTGTTAGTATATGGAAAAGCAGCTAATATTTTTATGTTGATTTTGTATCCTGTAACATTACTAAACTAGATTATTAGTTGTATTAGATTTTGGTACAGTCTTTAGGGTTTTCTGTATGTAAGATCATGTCATCTGCAATCAGAAACAATTTAACTTCTTCCATTCTGCTTTGGATGCAATTTTTTTCTTGTCTAATTACTCTGTCTAGGACTTCCAGTATTATGTTTAATAGACGTGGTAAGATTGGGCACCTTTGTCTATTTCCTAATCTCAGGGAAAAAGTTTTCATCTTTACACCATTGATTATGATGTTATTTGTATGCTTTTTATATACGGCTCTTATTTTGTTGAGGGCTATTCTCTTGATACCTAATCACCAAATGATGTTGAATATTGTCAATTTTTTTTTTTGCATGTATTGAGAAGATCATATGGCATTCATTATTCTGATAAGGTGGCTTATTATGTTATTGTTTTGCATATGTTGACACATATCATTTAATCATGGTGAATAGTCCTTCCAATGTGCTGTTTAATTTGGTTTACTAGTATTTTGTTAAGGATATTTTATATATGTGTTTGTCAGGGATATTGGTCTGCAATTTTAATTTTTTGTAGTGTCCTTGTATGGCTTTGGTACAAGGCTAATTCTGGCCTTGTAAAATGAGTTTGGACGTATTCCATCCTCTTCAATTTATTGGAAGACTTTGAGAAGGATTGGTATTAATTCCTATTTAAATTTTGATAAAATTCATCTATGAAATCTGGTCCTAGGTTTATCTTTATTGGGTGTTTTTTTTATTCTGTTTCAATCCCATTATTCCTTATTCGTCTATTCAGATATTCTATTTCTTTATGGTTTAGTCTTGGTAGGCTGTATGTTTTTAGGAATTTATTCATTTCCTCTAGATTATTCAACTTGCTGGTGTATAATTGTTCATCTGTCGTCTCTTATTGTTCATCTCAGTCTCTTATAATTGTTCATCTGTTCATCTGTAGTCTCTTTGTATTTCTGTGGTATCGGTTGTAATGTTATTTACATTACAATTTTATTATTTATGTCCTCTGGTGTTTTTTTTGTTTGTTTAGCTAAAAGTTTGTCAGTTTTGTTTATCTTTTCAAACCAACTGTTAGTTTTATTGATATTTTAAAATTGTCTTTCTAGTCTCTATTCCATTTATTTCTGATCTGATTCTCATTATCTTCTTTCTTAAGCTGACTTAGAATTTAGTTTGTTCCTCTTTTTCTAGTTTCTTGAAACATAAATTTAGATTTTTCATTTAATATTTTTTTCTAATGTATTTATTGCTAAAAATTTCTCTTGCAGAACTAACTCTTTTTAATAATTTAAGCAGGAGTTTTGGTGTGTTGTATTTCTGTTTTCATATTTCTCAAGATACTTTTTGATTCTCTTTTGATTGATCCACTGGTTGTTCAGAATGCAGTATTTAATTTCCACATATTCAGAATTTTTCAATTTTCTTTCTGTTATTGATTTCCATTCATTTACCATTATAGTTGGAAAGGACACTTGATATTACATTATTCCAATCTTTTAAAATGTGTTGGAATTTTTTTTTATCTAACACATGATCTATTTTGGAGAATATTCTATGTGAGCTTGAGAATTTGTATTCTGCTACTGTTGATTAGGATGTCCTGTACAAGTCTGTTAGGTTCATTTGGTCAGTAGTGTTATTTAAGCCTGCTGTCTCCTTATTGATTTTATGTTTGGATTATTATCCACTGTTGAAAGTGGGGTTTTAAAGTCTACTATTATTATTGTATTGCTGTTTATTTCTTGGTTCAGTTCTTTTAATAATTGCTTTATATAGTTAGGTGTTCTCATGTTGGATGCATATATATTTGCAATTCTTATACCTTCTTGATGAACTAAGCCCTTTGTCATTATTTATGACTTTATTAGTCTCTTGTGACGGATTTTGACTGAAAGACTGTTTTGTCAAATATAAGTATAGCCACACCTTCTTAATTTTTGTTACCATTTGCTTGGAATATCTCTATCTCTTCACTTTCGGCTTAAGTGTGTCATTAAAGATGAAGGAAGTCTTTTCTAGGTAGCATATTGTTACATGTTGGCTTTCTATGCATTCAGACACTGTGTCTTTGACAGGATAATTTAAATTTACATTTAAAGAAATATTGATAGGTAAGAACACACCATTGCCTTTTTAAGAATTCTTTTCAGTTTTGTTATTCATTTGTTCCTTCCTTCATGCCTTGCTATCTTCCTATGTAATTAGTTGATTTATTTTAATGGTAAGCTTTGATTTCTTCTCTATATCTTTTGTGTATTTGCTGGGGATTATTTCTTCGTGGTTGCCATGAACCTTACATAAAATATCTTAGAGTTATAAGAGTCCATGTTCAATTGATAACAACCTAACTTCAGTTGCATGCAAAATTCCTACACTTCTACTTCCCTTATCACCACACAGTAAATTATTGATGTTACACTTTACGTGCTTATATGTTACATATGCATTAAAATTATTGTAGCTATCATAATTTCAAAATACTGGTTTCTTTCAACTTTTATACTAGAGTTAAAAGTGATTTACACATCACTATTCAGTATTAGAATACTCTGAATTTACTATATATTTACATTTACCAGTGAATTTTATACTTTCATGTGAATCTTTTTTTTTTCTTCTCTATGTCATTTCTTTGGAACTTGAAGAACTCCCTCTAGTATTTCTTGTAAAGCAGGTCTAGTAGTAATAAACTTTCAGCTTTTATCTGCTGAGAACTTTATATATAGACTATGGACTACAGTTGTATATGACAATTCTCTTTTCTCTTGCTGCTTTCAAAATTATCTCTTTGACTTTGGCTTTTGACAATTTGATTATAATGTGTCTCAGGACAATCTATTTTGCGTTGATCTTGCTTGTGTGAACTTTTAAGCTTCCTGAATCTAGATGTCTATATCTTTCTCAAGATTGAGAACTTTTCAGCCATTATTTCTTTAAATAAGCTTCTCATTTTTTTTTCCCCTCTCCATTCTCAGCTTGGGACTTCCACAATGTATATATGATTTGTTGGATGATTCCCTATAAGTCCCACATAGTTAATTCACTCTTATTTATTACCTTTTTACTTTTTTTCTTAACGGGCTAATTTCTAATAATCGGACATCAAGTTCACTGATTTTTTTCTTTTGTCTGACCGATTATGCTGTTTAAGCTCTCAGTTAAAATTTTTCAATTCTTTGTATTATTCAGCTCCAGATTTTCTGTTCCATTATTTGTTATAGTCTCGACATCTTTAATAAGCTTCTCTTTCTTTATGTGTTGTTTTTCTGATTGTGATTAGTTGTCTGTATGTCCTCTCTCTTGCATCCCTTTGAGCTCTGTAAGAGAATTATGAATTTGTAGACCTCTATTTCTTTGTGGTGGCTACAGGAGCTTTAATAGTTTCCTTCCATGGTGTTGCATTTGCCTGCTTCTTCAAAATATATCTAGACTTGTGTTGGTGTCCGTACATTTGAAGGAGAAAATACTTTATCTTTACAGAATAGCTTCAACAGGTAAAAGCCTCCCCCTGTGGGCACCTGGGCTTATCAGATTGCCTCTGAAATTGCAGTTGTGCTCAGATGGAGCCAGGTTATATGATTGCTGCTGTGTCTGCAGTGGGGTCCATGTGGTAAGTCTGCCACCAGGGACTAAGGCAAATGTCACTTGCTTGGTCCCTGGGTGGACAGGATACCTTCAGAACCTTGGTTAGTCAGCTTAGTGCTGGACAAAAGTCTGCTTCAGAGACAGCAGTTCAGCCTGAAGATGGCAGGCTTATTACCAGGTACATGAAAGAGTGTGGCTTTAATCAAGTCATTGGATGGATTCCTGGGAGAAAAGGCCTGGACTGAGACCATGGCTAAGAGGGTCTGAAACCAGGTAACAGGGATTCTTCAATGTCCACAGCCATCACCAAGCCCTGCAGGCCTACCCCTAGGTATATGGAATATCTGGTTCATTGGAGGGCATAACTTCCTTCAGACTACGACTGAGCAAGACTGGAGCCAGGTTATACAGCTGCTTCGGGTTCCATAGTTGAACCAAGATTAGTGGCCCTGCCTTTGGGAATGTGGAGGAGTTAGTCTCCCACTGGGTCTTTGGGTGGTGAAGACTACTCTGGACCATGGCTGAGAAGGGGCTGGAGTCAAGTTACAAAGCCACTTCTGAGTCCACAGGCAGGACCAATGTCTAAGTGGGCCTGTTACCTGAGATACAGGCAGTCATTGCTCCTCCTTGGTGCCTTAGCTGATGGTGCTGGTGGTAGGGCAGAGGCCAAATGGGGTTGTGGCTGAGTCCACAGAAAGATGGACTGTTTCTACATCCCAAGTCAGGATTATGATTGGTGGACCTGCCCTCTGCGTAATGTCCCGAATTCTCAAAACACCCTTCCTCAGTTTTAGGTAGCACTGGGTTTTGCAACCCCCTACCTGGATCTCAAAGCTCCAACTAAAGCAATTTTGTTTGTAAATTGCTGCCAAGTTACTATTGCTATGGAGAAATACAAGTGGGGGTTGTGCTATTCTGTCATCTTACTCTACATTCACTGCATTTTATGTCATAGCCTCGTAGAACAAGGGGGATTTCAAATTTAATTTGTTCCATGTCTTTTACTTTACACTCTATAGATGAGGAAAACAAAGCTCTAAAAGTATAGAGGGATTTTACCAACATGAGATAATAATTTAGTAATAATATAATAGACCTTCTAATTACTAACCTAGCGGTCTTTCCAGTGTGGACAATGTTACTTCGAATATTTCAGTGATGTGGCATTTTTCTGCTTTACCAAAGACCTTCTCTGGATTTCCCTAATCTGACCAATAAACCAAAGGGCATTTCTTCCTTCGAGGTAGTCAATGCTAAAGAGAAAATATTGCACCTAAATTACTAGTTTCAAGGGAAATAATTTTCATGGAAAACAAAAAGAGGGATGGAGTGGAGGAGAATAGCAATTTTGTACACAAGTCCACACTTAATATCATTAATATGTTCTTGGAAACTGCAGCTTTAAGTAAAAACAAAGTATAGCAGGTTCTTGAATAACATCATTTCCTTAAACATTGTTTCATTATAAAATTGAGCATAAAAATTGGTTTTGTTATATGTAGCTTCATATAAAGTCTCTCTTCATGTAACAAGATCTGCAGAGAGGGGGAATGGAATACAAGTTTAACAAAAGCACAACATTTTCAGCAGTTGTTTGGACTCTTTGATCATTAAGCTCTCAGAATGAATGCAAGAAAAGAGTACAGGAAAGAAAAAAAAAGGAGTTTCCCTTATGAAGCTTGTGGACATTGATGAATAGGAAAAATAGGCATTTGGTTTCCCAACACTTTTTTTGGTGTAAGCATTTAGTAGATGCTACCTATGTCACCAGACTTGGGAAGAACAGTTCAAGTGGTGGTATGGTCGGCCTTTGCATACAAAGTACCCCTGCCATTCCTGCAGTACATATGTGATGGGGCAGATTTCCCCCAGGTTTCCCATGATTTCAGCTTGGGGTATGTGTTGAGAATGGTGGTTAACAGGCTTGCCACAAGGTGTAGTATAGAATAAAGGGATGAACATTAGAGAAAGACCTTGTGATTGTCACCAGCTGGGGGGTGAAAAAAAGGAGCAGCTGAATTTCTCAGGAGTTCTCAATACTAAGGGAAATAAGTAGGAATAAACATGTGCCTAAAGCAGCCATCGTTTTAGACCAGGTCAGACCTCAAAAGACATGAATGTATTTAATTTCACTGATAGCCATTCTTCCTCACATTACTACTTCCAGAGAATTGAAAGTATGGTAGAGAAGCTGAAAAAAAAAGAAAAAACAAAACTGAAACACATTTAATATGCTTCAGTTAGGATATGTAATATGTACTTGGTTTAGCATAATTAATAATGAATTTGTAAAAAAACACTAGTTTTTACTAAATAGTCCTATTAAAAAAAGTCACGAGGAAATCACCTGCTAAAAGAATATTCTTTCACCCTTGAAATACGTGTGTTTCTAAAAGTAGAACTCATTATTCAGTTATTCAAAGCATGGATTGTAAGATCTAGTGGATTAGTGAACTGAGTTAATTCACTAAACAATGTAAGAGGTTAAAACTGGGAGCTAGCAAAGTCAAGCCTTCTAGTAAAAAATACCTTAGTCACTTCAAGACTGCAGATAGGCCACAACTTTCTGGCCTCATATGAAAAATCAATAGCTTTTCCATCACATAAAAATTAAGTATGTTAATAAAAATTTAGTAAAATTTCATAGAAGTCAAATTTTGGATTAAAAATTCAGGTTACAAATTCAAAATTGTGAAAATCTGAAAATGTATTAAAATGAGTTTTATTCTTTCCTAATTCCAATCTAAAGAGTTATGAGGCATTATTAGTAATTTTTAAAAATTATAAAATTATATTTTATAATTCACACATTTATTAAAATGATATTTATTTTTCTATATCTACATACATTCATTCTATTTATCTTTGGCAACTCAAAATTATCACTTAAAAATTCAATATTTGTTTTACTGTATCACCTTGTTTCTTACCCATAGTATCTTTTCTTATTTCTATTAAAGGCATCTCCAGCCACCCAGTGTTCGAAACTGAAAATTTTGTATTTGTCGCTGAGTCCTCACACTCTTACACTCCTGCTATTCAGCTGGCATTTACATCTTACTGATTTTTAACTCAAAGTTTTTTTTTAATCTAGCTTTTCTTTTTCTGATTTAATGAAATTGCTTTCTCTCCTTTATCTCCCACTTGGGCTATTATATCTCTTCACTGGTTTCTGGTACTAGGCTCTCCCTACTCCAGTATATCTTCTGTTGTCTTGTTTTCAATTTCCTCATTGTGCTTCTCTTACTTTCTAGCTAAAAACCCTTTGTACGGCTACAGAAAAAAATCCAAACTGACTAAACAGACATTAAAAAACTAACAAATTTTACCTTAAATTACCATTTTAGGTTCATCTTCAAGTTCCTCTTCAATTTTCATTATTAATTCACTCAACAGTTCTTTTCTAGGTCAAACACTTTCTTGACATTCTACCTGTTGTCATTACTTGAAACGCACTTTCCACTCATTCTTTGGTCCCCAATTTAATGCAAATCTTTCCGTATTTCCCAAGAGAAGAAATGTAGAGATGGTTAATCTTCCTATCCACCATTCCCTATTTACAATCTCATTTCACTCTGCACATTTTATTGTAATATTAATTTAAAGTTTCTGTTTTCACTAGATGACTATGAGATCAATGTTCAAGCCAAATTTTCTAATTTTTTGTTTAGCACGTAACAGAGATCCTGGAGATCGGTAGATGCTAAATAGATTGCTTTAATGAATAAAGGGTTTATTTAAATGAGAATATTAAATGAAAAACTTTGATAGTTATGCATGTTTAAAATATTTGCCTTCAGAAGAATAAATAAAAGAAGTGGCAAAAACATCAAAATATTGAATTAAAAATTATGTTCTTTGGAAAATATTTTATATAACACATTAGAAAATATATCATTTCAATAAAAATAACTCAGTTTATCTGAAATATAAATGACAAGAGTTTATCAAAAGTTGCTCTTGATACAGAAAATAAAGTGTAAAATAATTTTATACATGGGCAGCTTAAATGCATAATATTAATGTTTTCTTTATGTTACAAATGTTCAGTTTGTCCAGTTCCTCAGGCTTACACATCTGTCTGGTTCTGATGGAATTGCTTAGATTCTTTTATTGATAGATATAAATAGCAGCAGCAAATGCTGAAATTCCCTATTATTTGTTGGAGATTTACTTTTTGCAGGAGATAAAGACTTCTTTTATCCAAAGATACTGTAATGAATGAATTATTTTATTAAGCAATATCACTTTTTATTCTTTTTGTTAGATAAGACTTTGATTTCCTTGTGTTATTTACAGCTTAATAGGTTTAAGGAGTAAATATTATAGTTTATTTCTAGCTTTTAGAAGACAACAGATTTCATAAGTGTAGAAACCCTTGAGAAGCACAGTGTTCAAAATGCTTTATGTTATCTCAATAATTATTTATATACTATTTTTGAAGCACATAATAATAAATAAAAAGTTTCTACATGCTTAAATTTTTCTTGGTACTTTGTTATCAGTAAGAAATATCACAACCCACACTTTAACAACATACATCAAGGTTCTTTCATATTTCATTCATCTGTTCAAACCTGTAAATTTTTTCTGAGTTGTAACTCCAGCCTCATGCCAACTACCAATTATCACTTTAAAGGGTTACTATGGCTGATTCCAGTTGTTCATGATCTTAGTGTACAACCACTTGTCCCCGTTTCTTTGTGTCACATTGATCATGCTCTCATATGTCTTTGGTTTCTTACATCCTTACTCATTCAGTTTCTTTTGGTCCAAGTCCATTTACATGAATTCAACAGAACTCAATCCAGAATCTTAATAATTCAGTAACTATCTGAATTAGATTAACAGTATCCTAACCAAACCACTCTTACATAGTAAGGTAAGCAATATGTACTTTCACAAAAAATATTTAAAACATTAAAGAGGTCAAATTGCCTTCAATCCCTCTCAGACCCTGGAAAATATCATTCACATTAAAACAAATTAAATTTTTTTCATTTTATTTTTTTCAATAAGTGGGTCATCTAAGCATCTTTATAAGGGGAAATTTATTTGACTTGTTAAAAATATATTTTATTTTTTAAAGTATTTTGTAAGTCATCAGATGTTTAACAGTTATTCTAAGAGAATGATTTTTATTTAGACAAATTTGTAAATTCATTTTTATTAATTAACATTAATATTTACATTGAAATTATTCATCAATTTTGATTTTTCTTATTTTTGTTCAACAATTTTATACAGTTTATAGGCACTTTTAATTGTTCATAATAAAAATTATAGTAATGTTTTAAAATATATTTTGAACAATAATAGTACAGTTTCTTGTACCTAGGTGCTGTGAGCTAAATTGTGTCCCTCAAAATGTGTATGTTGAAGCCCTAAACCCCAGTACCTCAGTGTACTTGGATGGAGATGGGCCTTTAACGAGGGGATTAAAAATAAGGTCCTTAGAATGGGCTTAGATCCAATCTGACTGGCTTTTGTATACAAAGAGGAAGTGAGAACACACAAGGAGATACCAAAGATAAAGAACAGGATAATCTGCAAGCTAAGCAAAGAAGCCCCAAGAGAAACAAAACCTGGCAACACCCTGATTTGGATGTCTAGCCTCCAAACCTGTAAGGAATTAAATTTCTCTTGTTTAAGCCACCAGTCTGTGGTATGTTGTTAAGGCAGCCCTAGCAAAATAATGCAATAGATTTTTTTTTTTTTTTTGGTGTGAAGGTTATTACTCTTTTTCAGAATATTTGTTTTCATAGGAGATAGTATATGAAAGCATAGGCTTTGTTTACAAACAAATATAGGTAAAAATCTCAACACAGCTACTTAATTGCCTGATTTACTAAGACTCACTGAACTTCGATGAGCCCATTTATACATAGGAATAATTTCAGCCATATAAAAGGGTATCTGAATATTAAATATGTTTCATATAGTAAGATAATTGAAATCATTACTTCACTGTTCATTTTCATACTGGAAAACTGTTTACTTTGGGAAAATTTCTGTTCTCCTTAACCAAAATATTTACCTGCTATTTAAAAGTTATTTTTAAGAGATTAGCTTTTTGTTTTATTTTCTCTTGCTGATCTTCTTGAATAGGTCTCATATATTAAAGGTTACCCTTTTAAAGCCCAGTACTCTAGATTAGCAATGATTATTAATACACTCTAAATGACACAATACAAAGTTACAATAAATAACATCAATTACGTGGTAACTTATGTGTTGTTTATTTTTCAAAACTGGTATAACTCGCTGAAGTGCAAAATTAATCCTTTAATATTTCATCTGTGCTGTTCTATTTAAATTTAAATTAACAACATTAAATTAAAATTTTAGTTCCTTAGTCATGCTAGCCACTATTCTTATTTTTTTTCTTTCTTTTTTTGAGATGGAGTCTCGCTCTGTCACCCAGGCTGGAGTGCAGTGGCGTGATCTCCACTCACTGCAAGCTCCGCCTCCTGGGTTCATGCCATTCTCCTGCCTCAGCCTCCTGAGCAGCTGGGACTACAGGCACCCGCCACCACACCTGGCTAATTTTTTGTGTTTTTAGTAGAGACAGGGTTTCACTGTGTTAGCCAGGATGGTCTCGATCTCCTGACCTCGTGATCCGCCCGCCTCGGCCTCCCAAAGTGCTGGGATTACAGGCGTGAGCCACCGCGCCCGGCCTAGCCACTATTCTTTTACCTAGTTGCCACATATGGCTAGCAGCTAAAATATTGATTACTGCAGATGCAGAACATGTCCATCATCTCAGAAAGGTTTATCAAATCGTGCTGTCAGTCGTCAATAACCACAATGAGCATACAAAACAAAGTTGAAATAATTTAATAAGGAAATCAAGAGATTTAAATTCCATTATTGCACTCAATCCTCAAAATGAATTTAAACTATTCATAAAATAACATCCAGCTTAATTTTGAGAATATGAAATGTACACACTTCTCTGTATAAATAAGTATTACAAAGTAAAGATTACTTTTTTATACTAAAATTAAAATATGTCATTAAACTTGACTTAATTTCCTTTTTGATAATCATTGAAATAGAGAATTAAATGATGTTTATTAAAACTCCCTCTGGCACTCGATACTTCAAAATGTGTTTAGCCTGATCGGATATCAAAGAAGAAAAAGAAAACAAATAGTTGAAAGAACATTCATATTAATTTATCTTATTAAAATGTGTATTCATGGATATCAATTTTTATTATATTCTGCATCCTACAGAATTATAACAATGATATTATAGAAATAGCTCACATAGTTCAAAGTGAATGGGAATGGATACTCAGGATATTCATGAAGAGCCATTGCAGAAAAAAGAATGCATTGCAATGATATTTCATTTTTAAACAATGTAACACCTGAAAAGTAAAATAATATATCAAGACCAAACCATTATTAGGATTTCTTCCTAGGACTATAATACTGGTACGTTAAATGTCATTATAAAAAAAAGTTTAGAATATTTTATTAATTAGTGGTATTATAAAGTAACATACATTTTTATATTGTTTGTGGTTTATCAGATTTTCAAAATTAGTAGACTTTATTTATTGAGTAGTTTTAGGTTTGCAGAAAGTAGAAAATTTCCATGTGTCGCCTCAATCCTCCATCTCATTTTCTAATGCTTATTAACATTTTGCATTAGTGTGGTGAATTTGTTACAACTGATGAGCCAAAATTAATGCATGATAACCAGGCAAAGTCCATGGTTTATACCAAGCCTTGCCTTTTGTGTTCTACATTCTATGACATTTGGCAACTGTAGAATGACATGTATTCATCATTAAAGCATTTTACAGAATAGCTTGACTGCCCTAAAAAATCCCTCTTCTCCATCTACTCATCCCTTTATTCCTCCACCTAAACTCCCTACAACCACTAATCTTTTTACTGTTTCTAGAGTTTTGCCTTTTCCTAAATGTAATATAGTTAGCATTTTATACTCTATACCTTTTTATATGGGCTTCTTTCATTTTGTAATATTTATTTGAGGTTCTTACATGCCTTTACACAGCTGCATAGCACATTGCATTTTTAATTTAAATTTTTATTTTGTGCAATACATCAGGATTATTTTATACTTTGTATTTTGAGATATATTAAGAATAATCGCAAAGGTAGTACAAGAAAGTTATCGTATGCTCTTCACTCAGCTTCTCCAATATTGATTCTAACTAGAATACAGTAGCCAAAATTACAAAGTTAAGAAGGCAATATAATACTATTAAATATGTACTTTTTTCAGTTTTCTCACTAATGTCCTTTTTGGAATCATACACATGAACATCTTGCATCTGGCATGCATCCTGGGGTTCAATCAAGAAAAGGAATCACTGAATTTTGTTGTGGTAGTGAGAAAAATGTTAATCCAGTCTTATTCCCCAGATAATGCACCAAAACATTTTGGTATCTAATTTAAAAATATGCTGAAATTTTTGACTGTTTTGTACTTATTGGGCACCAGTCTTAGACTATTATCAGTTGATTTTTGCAACTCCTCTTTGGGCACCTTAAAGTAACATAAAAAAGATAAAGTGGTAATATCCATATTTCTCTAATTTGACTTACGTTCTTTGGGGAAATTTGCCACTGCTGATCCTGATTTTACCTTCCTTTCATTCTCATTGGCACACCTTGTTCCCACTACTCTATATCCTTATTGTGTTCTAATTAAACTAACTTAAGAGTTTGTTTTGCTTTACTTTGCCTTTATTTTCCAATTTTCTCTCATTTAAGCTTGGGGTGCTCTAGAAATTTGAACTATGATAGAAGAATTTGATAGCAGAGAGTCTTGGACTCTTTTCACCTTAAACATGGAAGTGTTTGGGAAAGCATCTTCTAACACACATAAAAAGTTAATAAGGAGCTAGAGGTAAAAACCAATTTGTTAAGAAGGCTTGGAATTTTTTTTTTTTTTTTTTTTTTTTTGAGACAGAGTCTTATTCTGTCTCCCAGGCTGGAGTGCAATGGCGCTATCTCAGCTCACTACAACCTCCACCTCCTGGGTTCAAGCGATTCTCCTGCCTCTGCCTCCTGAGTAGCTGGGTCTACGGGTGTGCCACCACATCCAGCTACTTTTTTGTATTTTTAGTAGAGATGGGGTTTCACTATGTTGGCCAGGCTGGTCTGGAACTTTTGACCTCAAGAGGTCTTCTCACCTCGGCCTCCCAAAATGCTGGGATTACAAGTGTGAACCACCGCGTCTAGCCAAGCCTTGGAAATTTTGTACTCAAACTGTTTTAATAGAGCGGCTTGTGATAGGACAGGACCTGAGCTTTTTAGGAATAAATTTTAAATGATAGTGTACAGAAACTGACCTTAAAAAGTAGGCTCGACTTTATATGTTTTTTAAAACTCAACTATTTACAAACATTGAGCACACACAATTGTTGTATGCAGTTATATTAAAAAATTGAACATTTCAAAAACATTAAAAACCAAAGAATTTCTTATTCTTTATAGACGTAATTCTCATAGAGTAGAGATAGGAAAGATGAATTTTCACAATCACATTTCCAACCCTTGGAAAACCCACTAAAACAATTCATAATGAAGGCGTGTTTGCAAAAAGGAGATTTATGTAAATATCTCAAACTCATAAAGGTATTAATATTCATCTCATTTTAAAGATTTAAGTAATATTTAATAAGGACATGAAAATTTTACATTTATTTAACAATGTTGAGAAATTATTTATTTCCCATCTAACACAATTTCTTCCCCAAGTTTTTGCTTGACAATAAATTAAATAACCATTGCCCAGTTGCTTAAGCCAGTAATAGAAGAGTTATTCTTGGTTCTTCTCAGTTGCTTAAACTAGTAATAGAGGAATTATTCTTGTTTTTTTTTTTTTTTTTTTGCTCTCTCTCTCTCTCTCTGTTATTCACCTACTGACATACAATAAATCACCAACTTCTGCTTGTGGAAACTATGTATTTAAGTTTTTATCTCCTTTTTTTTTTTTTTTTCTGCATTGCCACCCTCACCCCAGTCTAAACTATCATTGTTCCTTACATGAACTAGTAAAATAACTTTCCTTCTTCTAATGTTGCTTGTGTCTCCCTTCTAAGTTGAAGCTTCCAATAGTGATGTGTCCTGTTAAAACTATAATTGATCAAATTATTTCTTTAATTAAGTATATTATGGAACCCTGATTAATACTGAAAAAAGTTATTTCCTTTACATCACCTATAGTGACTACCTACATGTTGTCATCACTGCTGGCCACACTCAAGTTTTCTTGCTCCTGATCATTCCTAGAACGCAGTATACTTTTCTCCAGCTATGCCTGGAAGTGTATTTCTAAAAATGGACTCTTGATATATATGTGTCCTTTTCAAATAAATAACACCCAAAACAAAAATCTCTATTTCATAGTACACATAACATTCTTTCACTCGATGATATTTCTCGTACAATAAAATTCAGCAATCATTGACAACAAAATTTATTTCACTTTAAGCCATTTACTAAGGTCTACCTTCAGAGGAGTTTTTGAAGGAACTTTAGAGGTAAAATCTTGGAAGAAACGTTACATTTTACACATCAGCCAGCCAGTGATGTTTTAGTCCTTCAATGAAGTAAAACTGCCTCATTTATTCTACTATAAATTTCAGATTTGAGTCTGAGCAAAAAATAATCATTTTCAATTCTAGACGAAGCACATAGAAAACTGACTAACTTGACTTTATCTTTTTTCTCATCATGCATTTTCTCAAATGGTTTCAAGTTTTCAGCAGTTTGTAAGCAGTTATGGACAAACTTCTGGAGTTGGTATAATTGTAAAAAAATGTTTGTTTAGAAGTGCTCTGCTTTTAAAAAATGCTATTCGCACACATAAATGTTTTTGTCTAAGAAAAAGAAAAGATACCCTAATAATACAGACAAACATTGTCCCTATGCAGTGAATTATTGGATTTACATGCTTTCTAAATTACTTAAATCGCTCACAAGTAATATACATATTAAAAGTTTATCCAGAACTGGGTCCTGGATAGGAATATTATTGCTTCAATTGAAATATTTATCATGGACATGAAAGTATTTAAATTATTTATTATTTTATCTATTACTAGTTGTTGATATAGTAATTAAACATAATTAAACCTTTTTTTTTTTTTTTTTGAGACAGAGTCTTCCTCTATTGCCCAGGCTGGAGTGCAGTGGTGCAACCTTGGCTCACTGCAACCTCCACCTCCTAGGTTCAAGTGGTTCTCCTGCCTCAGCCTCCCAAGTAGCTGGGACTGCAGGTGCCTGCCACCATACCTGGCTAATTGTTTTTGTACTTTTAATAAAGACGGGGTTTCACCATATTGGCCAGACTAGTCTCAAGCTCCTGACCTCAAGATCTGCCTGCCTTGGCCTTCCAAAGTGCTAGGATTACAGGCGTGAGCCACTGCACCCGGCCTTAAACTTTTTATTGAATAGTTTAAATTTGTAAAAAAAAATGAGGCTAACAACCATAGCATAAATGTTATAGAGTTAAACTGAGAAGGCATGCTGTTGAAGTTAATGTAGTTAATGTAAATATTAACCAGGGTGGGTAGAGAGAAGACATAACTAGGTCAATATATTTGTTTTAAATAAAAATGAGGAGTTTTAAAAATAAGTTCTGCATATTGAAATGTCCGTATGTGAGTAAAAATAATCAGATTGGAGATGACAATTCATAATTGTTAAACAGATTAAGAAAAACTAGAACAAATAGTGGGAATCAGGATTCTATTTAAGCAAATGAACTTTGGAGTAAGTTAGGCCTGGTTTGGAATCCTGGTTTGAGCCTATTTGCTATATGTCCTTGGGAAAACTATTTATCATTTTTAAGATTGGATTTAGTCATCTGAAAAATAGAGAAAACAATTCTATCTCACCAGATAATTCTGAAGATTAATGAAGCAAGTGCATATAAAATGATTCATGTATTTAGTAAAATATATATGAACCTCTCAATAAATGGCAGATATTGTATTGTGGTTAATAAATCAATATCATGCTTCTGGTGAATCTTCCTAAGGTAGATATGATATTTTGCCTTACAGAGCAAAACATTGTTCACAAAGCTGTAGTTTTACTATTGTGACTTTTTTAAGTCCTGAAAAAGTTGTAAAATATACTTTTAAATATTCGTTTATTTCAACTTATTCCCACTGAAAGTAATACACTTTCACAGATAAATTAGAAGAATAAGAAATAACTTATAAAACACAACCACGGGTATCTATAACAAACTGTATTATCTCACATACACTTTTATTTCTTCTACACATATTGAACCTAGAAGAAAATCCAGCCGTAATACAATTATGAAGAAAGTAAGATGCTGATGACAAAAAAGGAAGAAAGAGTGGTAGAAACATTAAGAGAAAGAATTATAGTAACAAGAAAGCATTTTTTATTGCATGAAATTAATAAACTACAAAATGTGCAGATGTCTTATTGCTACTTATCAGAAAAACTAAGTGCAATTTACTGAATCAAAATGTGTGACAATTTCTTTTTTGTAGTATTTGATGGCTATAAAAAAAGGATTTCACGTTTGGGGTGGCAGGGCGGGTGGGGGGTCGGGGAAAAAATGGTGACAGGAGAAGATTGAATAACTTGCATAGGCTAAATAAATGATGGCTTACAATAATACGACAAACTGACCCCTCGAACATTTATGCCAATTGTGAAAAAGTACTTATGTTGAGAATATTTAAAGTTATAAAGAAAATTCAACTTTAAAATATTTAAGGCATTTAAACAAATTTTAAGAAAATGGAACAAGATGTAAAATTTTACATGTAATATACAAGTAAATTTTTTTTTACTTTAATGAATTTTGGGGAAAATAAATATGACCATGATGTCATTAGAAAATATATTTTTATCTATAAAATTGCAATTAATATTTCCAATAGTATTGTTTACAGTGGATTCAATTTTTAAAAGCTGAAAGACCTGGGCAACCCTATTCTAGGTTCCCTCTCTGCAGTGGAGAGCTTTCTTCTTTGGTTTACTTAACTTGTACTCCAACCTCAAAAAAAAAAAAAAAAGGAAAAAACCATGTATAAAATATTAAACTGTGTATATTTCTTCCCTATTTAACTTTCAGGGAATATTTTAACTATTTATTTGAAACAGAAAGACTAAGACAAGTGAGGTATATCAAACATTGTTATACTCTATTTTGTTTATTACGAAAAAGACTATAACCTCGAATAATTCTGAACTTTATAAGAACATAGACATTGTGGCTTAAGGGTAAACCTGTAGACTCTGGATTGAGACTTTTGATGTTATATCCTGATCACCACTCTGTGTGATTTTGGACAAGCTGATTAACTCGTTTATGAAACAAGACTGTTAACAGAACCTACCTTACAGACTTGGTAAGATAATAAATGATTTAATATAGGTAAAGTATTTAGTATTGTAAATATTGAAAGTGCAAGAGAAATGAGCCATTACTTTAAGTGTTTTTATTATGTCAATGTCATTATAATTTTAAAAAGTGTTTCAGAACCATTTTGGCAGAATCATGGATTTCCACATGAGTATTAATATCATAATAGAGCAATAATGCATCTATTTAAGAGAATGCATTTAGAGACAATGGCATTCATACTCACAGAGACTAAATATTTTTGTTTTACTACTTAAATACCTGAGGTTGAAGTGAGTTAAAATTGATTTTTGTTTGGAAGGATGTACTGATCTCCACATGCATACAGATAATTGGTCATATGAACTGAAGGAACATATTTTGCTCAAGAGCTTTGAAAATTGAGTTATTTTCATTTGCCTACTAAACATCTCACTGAAGCTTAATGAGGCAACAGAGCTGCCAAAAGTCGCTGAAACTGCAAATGAATTCAAAGATTACTGTTAGATTATTTGAATGTTGCTATTGTCATTCATCTAACAGTTGTGAAATACAGAAGTGCTAGTGTTTCTAATTACCATGATTAACTGCAGGCCATCTTACATTTACAATGGGATTACTCAGAATAGGGTAAAAAATATATACCTGGAAAAATGCAGGTGCAGGCCACTGGACAATGAGTGCAATACCTCTATTTTTAAAAATACTTGTATTCTTAATATAATAACAACTACCAATAGATTATCACAAAAAAAGGATATAAATCCTCACTTCAATGAATGTTCTCCAAAATATATTTTTGAAAGCTAAAACTCCTTTATCTTCAAAGCAATTGTGATATAAACATGTCATACATTACAAACCGAGAGGCTCCAAAAAGGAGAAAATTTGCTTTCATTTTATTTGTTTTGACCAAGATGTTCTTGATGTTCCCATCACCTTGATTAAATTTTAGACAGGTTACTTCCTGACTATAGGCTGCTGACCTCCCTATTATTATAGCATTAACTTAAGAAAGTGTCCAATTGTAAGTTGTTGCTCTGCCTCTTTGAAATGTAAATCTTTTCCCAGCCCATAAAGTGTTTCTTAAGGACCTGAAAACATCCCTTTGAAATATAAACATCATGAAAGATAGTGCCCTTTCTCACAGTCTCCATAGTTGCCTGACTTCAATAAGCAACAATTAGCAGACACAGATGGACTAATCACATTGACAATCTGATATCGTTTGGCTGTGTCTCCACCAAAATCTCACCTTGAATTATTGTAATTCCCACCTGTCAAGGGTGGGCGGGACCAGGTGGAGATAACTGAATCATGGGGGTGGTTTTCCGTGTACCGTTCTCCTGATAGTGAATAAGTCTCATAGATCTGATGGTTTTATAAATGGGGGTTCTCCTGCACAAGGTCTCTTGCCTGCCACCATGAAAGACGTGACTTTGCTCCTCATTCACAATCTGTTATGATTGTGAGGCCTCCCCAGCCATGTGGAACTGTGAGTCAATTAAACCTTTTTCCTTTATAAATTATCCAATCTCAGGTATGTCTTTATCAGCAGTGTGAGAACAGACTAATAGACCACCCAGTCCTCCTAAGTCTTCCAATAATTTTCCTCTAGCTTATCTAAGCACTTGAAAATTCTGCCACATTTTGTATCAATATAGAAGAGATCAATATCTCTCCCCTATGCCATAGTCTTTAATAAATGATTTCTTGCCCTTCTAACTTGTCTAGTGCAATTTTTCTTTGCCAGTTTGTGTGAAAATTTATTTAAAGTAGCATTTCACTGATGTCAAGAGTAATCAAATCCCAAAATAATGAACTAAAGGATGTATCTTCATTGTACTTCATATATTTTTCAATAAAAATGATAGAAGATGTCAACCAAGTCAGATTCTTTAAAAGGTAAGCAGCATATAATATTGTCTTGCACAGACTTTCTCCATGATCCAAATGAAAAATTTTACATTTTAACATATTCTTAATTGATTAAATATGGAACAATTTAAAGTTTATTTGGAAAACTAGACCTACTAAGAAAGGCCCCCATGTTTTAAGATTATGTGTATTACACTAGTTGGACTTCTGACAACTTTCTGGTATTTTCAAGTAAGACTATTTGATTTAAAGAACAACAAAAAAAGAAAATTTAAAGCAAAGAAGTCACATGCACACACAAAAAGCAGAATTCCACACCTATTCCATTGTTGTAAATTGGCTTATGTGTTACCTATCATTAGACAGGGGAGAAATATGCACACAGTTTCATTTTAGTCAGAGTCCATTCAGAAATATAGCCTGTCAAAGTGATAGATGTTTAAAAAAGATAGAAAACTAAGGAGCAATTAAGGATAATTGACACCTCATTGTCTTTGAAAGGCATCTTTTCTGAAGAGTTAAGGAGCACAATACCTTGAAATTTTTACTTGGCAAGAAGCCAAGACCTACATAGGGAATGTGCAACACTTGGCTAAATTTCTAAATGTTGCTAATTATGTTGAATAATTGCAAGAGGGAAAGAACAGTTGGAGCCTGTTTTAGAGAGCAGCCAGTTTAGAGAATAGCCTAAAGAAATTTTCCACAGAAATTTGGGACAGGGCAGTCAATATATTCATCTTAGCTTCCTGATACCGACTTTCTCTAGATTCATGCCATATTTAGCATAACTTATATATGTTTCATAGACATTGTTGCCTATATATAAAGGAAGAGGTTTTTTTTTCATTAATCTCTTGGATAGACATTAAAAAGAAAACTAATGGGAAATTAAGCTTTAATACGCATTAGTAAGATGGAATAGTATCATCAATTAGTTTCAACATTTGAGTCAAGCAGGAACTCGGTGGCAGGAACTCGGTGGCATGATTTATGGGTTTCACAAACCCTCAGTGTCCAAACACAGCTTTCTCCACTATATTACCACCTTGCTATTCCTGCCCATTTTTGCCTGTTATACTCATCATTAGAACAAAGCTCTAAGTTAGGGAACAAATGAAAGTCATTATTTAGTAAACACTAGTGTAAAAATCACATGTGTTCCTTGGTTAAAATACAAATAACAGCCCCTGCTAAGAGATTAATCAAATACAATTGTCATTTTCTTGGAAGGAATAGAAGTAATGTTTGAGTATATATGCTAATAATATTTTATAATTGCAGAGGTTAGACTGGGGGCATGATTATACCTATTCCTAGCATTGATAATGCTTTAGGGAATATAGGCCAAATAAAGTGAGTTGGGGGAAATCTTTTAATAGATGGAGAGAGAAGAGAGACTAGGATTAGAAAGGATTGGCTAACACAGCGAGACCAAATTCAAAGCAGAACAACTATTCCTGTTCATTCTGTTTTAACACTGGCACTTCTTTTTCTCTGATGTACGTTCATAACTAATTGTCTCCTCATTTGTTTTGGTTGCACCTTTTTTTCTGATTTGTAAATGATATAGAGGCAAATAGAATTTATGCAGGATCATTTTTCAGTTCAGATAATTAAAATTAAATAATTGGAAACTATTTAGAATTCTACACAAGTTGGATATTAAGCAACAGACATTTGCTTCAACAAATCTGTACAAAATTCAATTATAAAATGTTTATTGTCTCATAACTGTAAAAATGAATAATGTACTATCCACAGAATAAATCAGATATGCTCACTAATTCACAAATCTCAATTTTATTTATTTGTCCTTCTGTGCTCATCTCCTCTTCCTCAACTTACATTTTTAAAGATATACATGGAAAAGTAGGAGCAATGTCATCTATCATGGTAGTTGTCTAATGCCAGTACTCTGGAACAATGGGTGAAACAGAGCCAGAAGAGCAGTGAAGGAATAAATAATACAGTACTAAGTTGGCAAATCTTCAGGAAAAGCAACGAAAGAAAAAGCTTTCATATGGATTTTTAAAACAGTCCTCTTCTGTAATCACACAATTAGATTTTCCTCCACACATGTTCAGTACTACTGACAAGATGGTGAGCTTTGAAGAAGTTGTAAAAGGAGAATTAGCACAATTTGGGGCAGGCAGTCAACTAAACCAATCTGTTCTTGAAAATCTTCAGCAGCTATTTTATCCAGTTATTGAGCAATTGACAGGTATTAACTCAAGGCTTTCAGTTGTAACTACTATAGTAAAAATGACTCTGAGGTTAGGACTCACTGACTTCAAGGAAGAATTTAAGTGACCATAAAAGAAAGAAGTAAGTTTAGCATTAAAGTTTGATGACTGTAAAGTGATCTGGATAAAAGTGCCTGCTTTTCATGGATTGAAAGACCAACTGAAGGACATGCCTATGAAATTCAGAGGATGAATAAGAGAGTTATCTTAGCACATATGTCACAAGAAATGAAGAGACTGTAATGATAGGGTAATGCATTTAGAGTGCAGCAGCTTTTCATCAAAGTTTTTCAAAAAGACTTCATAGTAAATTTTTTATTATGAAAGTATCAAAGACAAAATAATAATTTTTAAAAAGACCTATATTGTTACAAATCAACATTTTATAATATTTCAGAGAATGCTTTTTTGGTGTTCCTTAAGAGGAGGAAGACTTGTGCTTATGTGAATTGGATAGTTTTCTCACCAAGCTTACAGCCACCCTTCAAGTCCCTTTCTATGAGAATCTGCTCTCAATTCACAGCCCCCACTTGTGAAAGCATCTCTAGGAAATATGTTCTTGACTTATTACAGGTGATTAAATCAAGGCTTGCTATTTTACCTGTGGGTGACAAAGCCATAGCCTGCATTGTAGTTAATTATAATTCTTAGAGTAGAAAAATATTTTTAATCAGTGGAATAGAGTCCCCCAGTCAATTTTATAATTTCAGGAATTAGAATTAGAAACGATTTGCAGGGAATCATGGCATTTTGTTAATAGCGAGTAAAAACAGTTAAAATAATTTACGTAAATTAGCCGTCTAATACCCTAGTTCATAAGATACCTGAATAAATGAATAAGAACTAGAACTTACCAGGGACTTTAAGACAGTTAACATGTCTACTGAACAGAACAGTTGTTTTCAATGTTGGCCCTTCATTGTAATTACCCTATGGAACTTTTAAAAAATATGATGCCTAATTCCCACTTTCAGAGAGGTTGGGTTTATTGACTTTGGATGTGACTTGGCATCATGCTTTTTAAAATCTCTTAAAATAATTCGAATTGCAAGCAAAGCTGAAATGCCTGGAGAACAGGGATTGTAGTGATTACAGCAAGAGAAGTAAAAGTAGTAGTAGAAAGTAAATTTGGCCGGGCATGGTGGCTCATGCCTGTAATCCCAGCACTTTTGGAGGCCGAGGAGGGCGGATCACTTCAGGAGACTGAGACTAGTCTGGCCAACATGGTGAATCCCAGTCTCTACTAAAAAAAACAATACAAAAATTAGCCGGGCATAGTGGCACACACCTGTAATCCCAGCTACTTGGGAGGTTAAGGTGGGAGAATCGCTTGAACTCCGGAGGCAGAGGTGGCAATCATGCCACTGCCGTGCCACTGCATTCCAGCCTGGGTGACAGAACAAGACTCTGTCTCAAAGAAAAAAAAAAAGTCAATTTGGAGCTGCAGTGGATTTTTCCATCTCCAGTTTCTCTGAAGCATACTTAAGATTTGGGGGATACTCACATTTCTTACTAGCACTTTTGTATCCTCTTTGTATACCTCCGTGGTATGAGATAAAGCACATCTGTGTTCCATATACATAAAAGGTAGAAACTCATGTAAATATCTGATATATATTCTATGTACTCTGCATGAATTAGTCATTTAATTCAAAAAATGAAGTACAGTTTTGATCCTCATTTTAGAAAACAGGCGAAGAGGGGTAAAGTTATTTTCCCAAGTTCACACAGTTAATAAATAAGTGGTAAAGTTAGGATTCAAGTTCCTGGACTCAGATTTTGGATTTGAGCTATATTAATTCTCACAGAAATTTATTTAAATTAATAGAAATACTACTCCAAAATCTAAAAACTCACCTCAAAATAAGTATCTGTTATGGAATGGCAAAGACAATTTTAATTTATTTCATTCAGTACATACATATTGAACGCTTACTATAAAACAATCATAGAATTAGGCACTGGGAATATAGAACAGGATAGGAACTTAATGTGTTCATGTTAAAAGAAACTTTTTCAGCCATTTTAAACTTAGACTAAATTGAAAACATACAGCTACTATTGATGGGCCAGGCTCTCTAGAGCAAATGCTTTTCATACATTATCATGTTAAATAGCACATTTCAAGGCAGAGATAAGACTCTATAAGAATGATAAAATAATTTTATAGATAAAATATCTTACCCATTTTTGTGCAGATGATAGATCACTAGATTTAAACACATTCCTTATTCTTAAGCTTTTACTCTTTCTACTGTCTCCTGTACTTCATTGCTCCTAAGTTCAAAAGAAAAACTACTAATTGGTAAACTATTTTAATTGAATTAATCTAATATTTATCAAATGCTTGTCATATGCAAAATGCTATATGTATTTTTTTCTTATCATTGCTATAGTAAACCACAAGCCTGGTGACTTGAAATACAAATTTGTTATCTTATATTTCTAGAGGTCAGAAATCTAAAATGAGTCTTGCGGGGTTAAAGTCCAGTCGTTAGCAGAGCTGTATTCCTCCTTGAGGCTCTAGAAGATAATCTCTTCTTGCCTTTTTCAGCTTCCAGAGGTTGCCTACATTCCTTGGCTCATGGCCATACCAATGCAGCCTCAGCTTCCTTCGTCATATCTCCTTCTCTGACTCCTTCTCTGACTTTGACACTTTTGCCTCTCTCTTAGAAGGAACTTTCTAATTATATTCTGCCCACTTTCATAATCCAAGATAATCTTCCCACCTGATCACTGTTTATCATGTATGCAATGATCCCTTTCCCACTTTAGGTAACATATTAACAGGTTTTGAGAAATAGGTTGTGAACATCTTTGTGGAGTCACTGTTCTGCCTACAAACTGTATGAACATTTCAGTTAATTTTCACAACCTGATTCACTGGGTGCTATATCATGACAGTGCTGAGGCTTAGAATGTGCTACTGATTTCCCCAGTCCCCAGCAGAGCAGATTCATATCCAGAGATCATGTTAAGAATCTTTATGTTTATGTCTTTTGCCATTTCTGCCAATTGATATTCAATGCCCACAACAGATCTTAAAGTCTGCCATGATTTTATAAAATACATTTAGATAATGAACTATTAGCATTACATCCACTTGGGCTTCTATTACCCAGAAAACACAAACCTTTGAAACTTAAACCAAAACAACTATTAATATTCTACAAAATTTGTGATTTGAAGTGAGTAATACAGATTTGAATAAATTAATGTGTACATATAAGATTGAACTTATGTATATAAACCAGCAAAGTATGTATATGTATATACACATTTATATTTCTGTTTAAAATCATTTATCAATAACTAGTAAAACCAAATGATTTATCTTTAAATTTTAATGCCCTACAATTTTACATAAACACAGGAGAAGACAAATACCATCAATTTTTTTTTGTATTTCAGGAAACATTACTTTATTAAGGCAAGCAACTTTGAATCATCTATTAGACAAAATAATAATAAGCCCAGGTAATGCCTGCTTATGAAGTCTGGCCTGTACTAGAAGATTATATAATATATACTATATATGTACTATACATTCAAAATATTTTAACATTAAATGCTGATTATTTTTGCTGTTTATCTTCATATGAAGTATGACAAAACTATCGTTGGTATGGAATCCTTAAAAATAACTTTAAAAAGAAATATACTAGTGCTTTCTCTGTCTTTGTCAGAAAATTCTAATAACAAGATTGGAATTATGCTATTGCTGTGAAATAAATGTAAGCCAAGTCTATAGAAAATTAAGAATAATACTGGGTTAGTTAAAGTTGAATGCTGTTAAAACTCATAATTATATTCAAAGATATAGGGAGAATAGCTGAGTAAATTATTAACAAGACAATTTTCTGCTGAAAGTAGCAAGACATCAAGCCTAAACTGCATCAGCAGAAGCCACTTACCGCAGCCCTCACCTTTCCAGTTTTACTGTCCGTGCTTTTAGTTACCCATTGTCAACTGTGGTCTGAAAATAGTAAATGGAAAATTTAATAAATAAACAATTCATACGTTTTAGATTGTTTGCTGTTCTGAGTGGTGTGGTGGAATCTCATGCTCCTCCACACCATCCTGCCCAGGACGTGAATCCAGATGTTCCCTGGCTGTTAGTCAGTACCCATCTCAGTTGTCATCAGTTTGGCTGTGGATATCGCAATGCTTGTGTTCAAGTAACCTTATTTTATTTAATAATGGCTCCAGAGCACAAAAGTAATGATTCTGGTAATTCGGATATGCCAAAGAGTAGTTATAAAGTGCTTCCTTTAAATGAAAAGGTGAAAGTTTTTGACTTAATAAGGAAAGAAACAAAGTATGCTGAGGTTGCTAAAACTGTATGGTAAAAAATATTTTATCTGTGAAATTGTGAAATTTTTGCATATTATATACAGGATTTGTTACTCTCTGTGCTTCCAGACATCAATTGGAGGTCTTGAAATATCTCCCCTGCAGATAGTGGAGGACTACTGTATGTTCAAATTTAAAGATGTGAAAAGTTTTTCACATATTATGTTATTCCATACCCCTCAAATGTACTGCTGCTTTCTGAAATTGACAGACATAAAGTGAACGTTAAAAGATACATGATAACATTAAGTTAAATAATATAAAGTAGGTCATATGTTTACAGACAAGAACACTACAAGAAAAGGAGTATTTACTAAAAAATGAATAGTGCTTTATAAGTAAGAAATTTCTACCTAATGAAATCTTGTTTTAAGCTGTAACAAAAATCATACACACATACATAGGTGACCTGACTTTTGTTTAATACTTACACAAGATACAGAGTCACATAACTTATATCAGTAAAGATCAATCAAATGTTGTGATTAATGTATAATGTAATGCAATATGTAAAGTGTGTTCCTTCAGGCTGTTTTCTAGGAACTCTTTGGAAAAAAACTTTATTTGTTTGGGATTTATAAAATATACAATAGAAAACTATTATATATTATTTGATTTTGAAGTGTATTCTAGTTATCGATTGTTGCATGAGGAAATATTTCCAAACTGACTAGCTTAAAATTATATATTATTATTACCTATGCTTCTCCAGGTTAGCTTGGCCCAGCAAGGAATATTCCTGCTCTAAATCTTTCATGGTGCTACAGTGAGTTGGTGGCTTGGGCTGAAGCTTTCTCAACTCTTCTTCACTCATATTTCTTTGCCCTGAGCTGAAATGGCTGGAACAGCAGGAGTGTGGTTGTGCATGGAGACATGTACTCTTGTTTAAAAACCAGTATGTGATTTTTCAGGCTTTATCAATTACAAAAGCTTTACTAGGAAGGCCTCAGTGGGGCAAGCTGCCCTCCCACACAACACTTGAGGTACAACCAGCACATCCCATTCTCTGAAGAAAGTTGGAGTCAAGATCTCAGACTCTTCTTCAGGCACCTCAGATCCTCTGCAGGCACCTCTGCTCAGTGTTTCTTGCAGCGGGGAGGAGTGAGAAAACTTGAAAGCACTTTTTCCTGCTCTGACTAAGTCTACTTCTAGCCCTCTTTCCTCATTCTTCCCCCTACTTCATGGTCTATGAAACTGCTGGAGGTTTTTTCTTGTGGCCCCCTTAACAGTGAGATGACACCTATGTCTGCAATGTTCCACCGGACTCTTGACCAGTGCATTGTTTCACAGAGGAAATGAAACTGGAGAGACAATGCTTTCTTCAGTTTTAGCCTTTTGTCTTCTATCATTGCAGTAAGTGATTAAATAACTTCTTCATTTTTTACTCTATGCTTTAATTGGCAACTTAAACATCTGGTAACTCAGCTTTCTTCCAGTTTAGCTGAACTTCTGAGAAGCATTGCTCTTTTTCTGTGTGTGTGTGTTTGTTTGTGTGCAGACAGACAATGTTTGTATATATACACACATATATACATATAGTCTGTCCACATGCTTAGATTGGTAAGGCCACCTTACATTGTGGTCAGCTCAGAATGGTTGAAAGTCTTACATTTCTCTGGATCCCAACAGAGTGTGTTGCAACAGATAGGAAGAAGAACTGACAATCTCTTGAGACCTGGTCTTCAAAACAAAACAGGCACAGCATCACTTCTAACACCTTCTTTCTAATTGTTTGAGCATTGAAGAATTCACTCTGATTCAGAGGGGGATACCGACCTGTCTTTTGAGAAAAGAATTATCAGTGAGTTTGAGGCTATCTTGAATCTGACATCCTTTGAAAGTTTGTTTTTCACTTTACTTTGAATTATCAGTAGAACAGTCAGCTGCTGTTAGGAGGAATAATGCTAAAGAACAAGGCAGAAGAACCTGTAACAGGCTTTTCATATTTCAAAAAAAGCGTTATAAAATTGTATTTTAGAAATGTTCAAATGAGGTTAAAGTTAATCACTACAATTAATTATATACACAACCAGACACATCTCAACTCTATCAAAATTTTATGTAAGTAAAATCAATCAATATGCTTGTATAAATGTTTGAAATAAATGTTTTATATTTAAGTTTCCTTTTGATCACAATGGACTATAAAGACATAGTCCATTTGGTTAAGTTTTTATCCTACTTATTTAATGTATTCTAGCACTTATAACAGTTCCTGACCCATGAGTGTATGCTAAATAAATATGTTTAAATGAGTAAATACAGTATTACTTAAGAGACTATTATATTAAAGTCCTGGAATTTATTTATTAACATTTATACATTCTACCACTTGTACAAATAGTAAAATAGTAAAATAATAGTCTCTTTAAATAACTTAGAAAAAGTATAAAATATTTACATACAATCCACATATTAAAATATAAGCAACAAAAGATACTGCAAGAAGTATAGAATAAAACAAAATAACTTGGAATATACTTTACAAGCATAAATGGATACTGGGAACTACAACACTATATGTAGTTTTAAAAAGCCTTGTCAATGTCAAGTACCACCCCATTGGCAATAGATACATCATAAGCTTATAGGAATATTTAAGGTAAAATAAAATGTCCTCATATTCATACATCATTGAAGATGAGGAATTACTAAAAAGTAAAACTTTAATATCTTCAGGACAAATAGTTTCAATCGCCAAAACAAAGGCAATCTCCAAAAATTGACTTTGTAACTAACTGGACACTTGTATTTTTATACTTATATAATAGATCATACTCATAATCAGATTTATTTATATTTATTCTCCCCTCATATTCATAGTTAAATGCTTTGGTAACTAACTAAATTAGTTACCAAAGTTCTTATTACTTCATGGGCAGAAGTCCATTGCTTTCTATAATGAAACTTCTGCATTTTCGCTCTTTTCTTCCCTTTTTATCTCTAGCACTGACACTCTGCTTTCCTGCATAATACCTTATGGCTTGAGATTCTTCATGATTCCAAGTTCTTCATGATTTTGGCTTTCTGTCATAGATGTCTTTGTGTCTCTCAGCTTCAATGCACTCTAACTTGTATTGCCTTTTCTCTTCTTTCACACATTAAATCTTACTATTTATGACAGAACATCCCTCTTAGAGCATTTAACCCATGTTACCTTATAGTCTACCAGACAGGTTAGATAGAGATTGATGTTATTTGAATTATTGCAATCTGTGCAGCACAGTAACATGGCCATTTCTCTTTAGATAGTTGCTCCAGGCATGTCAGGCATTCAATAAATTCTGCTGTAAATGTGGGCAGTACTATTTCCAGAAAATATAAGCCACCGAAAAAGAGGGGTTGTAAATAAAGGAATGTATGGTTATAATCACAAATCTTAGGCATATATTATGTTAGATACTTTATAAATCATTAAAGTACAATAATAACAGCACAAAGAAGGGGAAATAGAGGTATATTATAAGTAAATATAAGAATGAAATTATCTGACTAATCAAGGACATATTGGACATAAATGAAAAGAATTAGTGAACTCAGATATAAGAGGAGGAAAATGGCCATGGAACCATGCAGAGATAAAAACCAAGAAAAAGACATAAAAGAACCTAAGAAATAACAAGAATAGATTAAAATTTATCTAACAGTCTTATAATTTGGATCCCAGAAAAAAATGAATACAGAATATTATAGAAGCAACATTCAAAGAGAAAAAGGAAAGAATATTCAAACATCTGATTGAAGACAATAAATCATATGTTTAAAAACTATTATAAACACCAAGCAGGAATGAAACCTGCATCTAGGCACAGAGTACAAAATTGCTGAAAACTGAAAACATAGAAAAGTTCTTAAAATCATACAGTTTAAAAGGGAAAGAGGATATTAAAAGAGTATATTCCAAGTTATTTTGTTTTATTCTGTGCTTCTTGCAGTATCTTTTGTTTCTTATATTTTAATATGTGGCTTATATGTAAATATTTTATATTTTTTCTAATTTAAAGTTATAAGTTATTTATCTTTATTTTTGTTGATATATAATTTTACATATTTTGAGGGTACATGTGATAATTTGATATATCCATATAATGTGTAAATGTCAAATCAGGCTTATTAGGGGTATTCTTTACTTTAAATGTTTATCTTTTCTTTATGCAATGAATATTCAAATTCTTTTTTTCTAGCTACTTGGAAATTTACAATACATGACTGTTAACTACAGTAGCTCTATTGATCCATTGAACCCTAGGTCTTATTTGATCTACCTGACTTGTTTTATCTATTACTTTCTATAAAGCAATGATATGACTGACAGATAACTTTCCAAATAACAGAATGATATACTCAGGAAAAAAAAAACTGGGAATCTAATTCCATACAGTGGAAATCCATGTCAAAAATAGGTAAAATAATTTTTTTTTAGAAAAAATATGATTTGTTAGAAAATTCTCAGTAAAAATGTATATGTTTCTCAGGCCAAAAGAAAATACTACTAAATGAGATCTAGGAAAAGCAAGAAATAAATGACAATTAAAATGTTAACTAATTCCGTCAATGTAAATGAATATTAACTTGAAAACATCATATCTGGGGAGTATTTGAATATATACCTATATATGTAATTAAAGTACATTTAAACAGCAGCAGAAAATATCTGAAGGATATAAAGTGAATGATCTAAAGTCCTTGAATTTTATAGGAAGTATTAAATGTAATATATTAAACTTTGGCAAAGCAAGAACTTTTGTTTTAAAGTTTCTCATAAGGAAAACTCTAGGCCCAAATAACTTCAGTGATTTCTATACACATTTAATTAAAAGAATTATATTCATACAGAAAATAATGTAACAAATAAAAACATTTCTCAATTAAAACAAGAGAAGGATGATACAAGGATAAAACAAGACAAAACATAAAAAGTTATAGGTTAATCTCTCTAAGAACATATCCATAGGACTGCCAAATTAGAGTATGCAAAATATTAGAGTATGCATAATTAGAGTATGCAAAATATTAGACTATGTAAAACTTGAACCAAAATTCAGGGTAATTTATCACACCCAAGTTAAGTTTATACCAGAAATATAAGATTTATTTAATATTTAATTCAATTTGTGGCTACAACACACAGGAAATAGTAAAACTGTCAATTTAAATAGATGTGAAACACAGGAAAACAAAACACCTCTTAGTAAATGTGGAATAGAATCTGATAAAATAATTTTGAAGTGAACCTTTCATTTAACATTAAAACATTACATTTAATGGTGAAAGCTTTTCTTATATGAATAATAAGATAAAGATAGCAGTTATCATCATTTTTCTATAATATTTACCGAATATTTCAAAACACAAAAAGGCAAGAAAAATAAAAACACACAATGAAATTTAAAAGAAAATAGTGAAAGTGTCAATATTCCCAAACGTCAAAGATAAAAAAAGTGTTTAGATTTTAGTAAGGTGGCTTGATATAATAGTATCATACAAACTAATTGCATTTCTCAATGGGTTGACAGGTGCAGCAAACCACCATGGCACATGTATGCCTATGTGACAAACCTGCACATTCAGCACATGTATCCCAGAACTTAAAGTAAAAAAAAAGTTAGAAAATAAAAATTTTGAAGTACTATTTATCTATGGCATCAAAAATATCAAATACTGAGCCTAAATATTATGAAAAATATTCAAGAACCGTATACTGAAAATTTATATACCATGATTAAGAAAAATTAATGTATATCTAAATAAATAAAAAATAGGTAACTTTATTGGATTGGAACATCTAAGTTTAAAGTTTCCAGTTCTCCCCAAATTCATCTATAAATTCAATGCAATCTAAAAACAAGTCAGAAGATTTTGTTTTCTGTCCTTAGCAATTGACACTTTGTAAATGTGCAAAGGAGCAAGACATCCAACTCAATCTTAACAAAGAGCAAAATAGGACAAATTACCAAATAATAAGACTTCTATGGCTCTGTAGCAACTAAATTAGTGTGACATTGGTGCCAGCACAGAAAAGCAGATCAGGGAAACAGAAGAGGATAAGGAGGAAGAGGAAATAATTCAATTTTTCATCTTTTTTGAGGTATAGGATATAGATATTGATTAACGAATCATCTTGATTAAAACTAAACAAAAACAAAAGCAACACAAAATCTTAAATATAAATTTGTAGGCTGAAGAATCAAGCTTTGAGCTTCATTCTAAAAATTGTTAAAGATAAAGAACTTACCACATAATTTTACTGAGAATTTCAGAATAGATTCACAAAAGAAATGGACTAATCATTATGAAGTTTGTAACCTCTCTAACTTCTGTAGGCAAATGACCTTTTGTGGTGATTTGAAAGCCTGGCTGTGGTTTAAACATTATCCTAATTTTAGGTTTGTAGCTCAGTCAACAAAGATTTTAAAAGCTTTGCCCGTCCTCTGATCTCTACTTGAGATTGACTACTTTGCGTAATAATCTTAAGGAGTCATGCATTTTTGCACGATGGGCCAAATCCTGATTTTGTTTTCAGCTTCTTAAACCTCAAGCTCATTAGTGGGCACAAATGTAAATATTCTAGGACTATATTTTATGTATTTGAAATGCATTTAATATGTAAGATTGTATTGTGCACAAAGTTGTCATTTTCTCCTGAGATAATTTTTACAAAATTTTCTTTATACATGGAGAAGACAGTCTATGAATTATATTTTATATCAAGAAAATTTTCACTTTTTTTCTTTAGAAATCTAAATTACAGCTCTAGAGTGACAATTTGATCCCATGTGCAGTTTAAAGCCAGTGTCAGCCCAGTGTTACATCCAAAAAAAAAATTAAAGTCTTAGTCCACCGGTATTGAAAAGTATTACAGGTCTTAGGAAGCTGATTAAGAGATTATTTTTTCATACAACATATAGCAAACTCCCTAAAATCCTCTTTACACATCTGTCCTCAAAACCTATTTGTCAGGGAAGTTGTTCATCCTGTTTTTGCTTTCCCACGTTTTAGAAAGGAAGCCAAGGAAGAAGATTGCAAGTAGCCAAGACCACACACACACACACACACACACACACACACACACACACACACACACCACACACACACACACACACACACACACACACACACACACACACACACACACACAGAGTTATCATTTGGTGTTGGACCCTGTGATTCACCACCCAGGTTCCCTTCAATAAAGAACCTGCTGTCTCAGTTGCTGGAAATTCTGTCGGTAGACGTCTTCAGCTGAGCTCCTGCAGCAACTGACTAAGCTGCCTGTTGTCCAAGATTGTACTCTTTTTCAGGGTATTCCACTTCCAACATCTGATGAACTAAGGAAGTATGAAGGCCTGGCCATCTCTGCCACACTTAGGACACCTCTTCAGGGACATTCCAGCTCCAAAGCTCCCCATGGAATTTCCCAAAACAGTTTTTGGGCTTCTATTACAGCTCAAATTCTCCCTGTGCTCCATCTTTTCTCTCCCACAGGGCTGTAAATAAGGGCTTTACCTAATATCTGCATAAAATTCCTTTATAGTAAATTTTAATGTAACAGTTTATTAAAATTATATTTTAAGTACATAGGAGTTAAAACTGTTGCCTATTCTACCTCTATTACATCAGTAAATAAAAAAAAATTCTAAAAGCACAGGAAAAAGAATGATATGCAGTAGACTTATCTCAGTCCTATTTTTTAAAATTATCAAGTCAATGATATTTTGTTTTTTATTGTGTCATTTTACAATTTCAGATTTTTAAGGTGGAAAGTGCATGTAGAATCTGAAGTATCATCACTTTACCCTTCAAGAAATCAGAGATAACAGCCTCCTTCACTTGAAACGTAATGACATACTTAAATTTTAGAAAGTAACTTCAATGAGTGTTGGATAAACTGTGTCCTATATTTGCTGCAGTATTAAAGAACCCATATTTTGAAAGGGCTAATCCATGGCTTACGCTTTAAAATTTATAATAATTCTAACCTTAAAGTGTATCTTACTCATAGAGTATTGTTAGATTATATAAAAATTCTATTAATTTGGGGGTCTCCTATGTATTAATATCTGTGATCAACTTAATACCCCCAAATTGATTTATCTATAAATGCTTTCAAATAAATATATCATATCATAACAGAAAATTAGGAGTTTATCAAAATAATTTATGGATCCAAAAGTGCATTCAAAAATAAAATATTTTTAAATTAGTAAATTGAGAATTAGAAGGGTAGAATTGATGAAGACATACAATATAACATTTTTCAGAGGATACAAATTTCTAAAATTTCATTTTAGATCAACTTTTCATAGAAAGATGTTCCACTGCAATTTCAAATGTGGTATTTCACTCAATGTATAGAATAAAAGGCTTTAAATTAAAATACTACCTCTTTCTTTAACTTCCAAGATCACTTATTGCAGGCTCTTCAGAATGTTCCTTAAAGAATACCTCTCTTGCTGCTAAACATATTTTATTTAACTTGCCCTTCAATAGGATACAGACACAAGATAGTCCTTTTGCAATAACTGTATAGATCTTTATTGATTATTTATTTTGAATAAGGTGCTGTGAAATTTTGAATGTTGTATATCAACACGGAAATGGTTAAATTACAGAAAAATGCTTAATATACACATAAGAGATATGTCTCAAATTAGGGTATGTTTAACAATAAGGCCAAATGCAAACTTGTAATAGGTAAATGTGCAGAGTCCACTTATTGCCTTGGGCCCCACGGTCTCCAGCTTTTTGTGGTCTCTCGATGCTGTTGGGTTTCTGCCACATTATGGATAAATTACAGTTCTCACATAAGAAAATTCTCATTATTTTATAAGAAGCACAAAGCTTGGCAAACTTCTGGGGCAATATGAGTCCAGCTTTGAGAAAAGAAGAGTCATAACCAGAGTGTGACCCTAAAAAAGCAAAAGGATAGATATGACACCCACCCAGAACAATCAGACCTCGGCAAATATTAGGAGGAACTGATTACAAATTTCAGGACCCTTAAAAAGAACTATCTCTACTCTAAGGTCAATATTTAATATCTTCTTCATCCTTAATTGGATTTTGTGCAAGATTAGTAGATTTTCGGGGACTGGGTAGTTGATGAAAATAAGAATTCAGTTCAGGACTGTCTATATATGATGACAAGCAGTTTGGGAGGCTATGACTGGAGGATTTCTTGAGCCCAGAAGTTCCAGACCAGTGTGGGCAACATGCAACATGGTGAGACCCCATTTCTACATTTAAAAAAATCAGCAGGGTGTGATGTGCACCCGTGGTGTCAGCTACTTAGGAGGCTGAGGTGAGAAGATTGCTTGGGCCCAGGAGATTGAGGCTGCAGTAAGCTGTGTTCATACCACTGCACTACAGCCTCGGTGACAGAGTGAGACCTTGTCTCAAAAAACAAGCAAACAAAAAACAGACAAAAAAACAGTGACAGAGATGAACATGCGGGATGAGACTTCTGTAAACTTTAGGATTCTTAAATAAAATATATTTCCTCCTTGAGTTGTTGCTTATAGGTTATGTGGATGGTCAGCTGGTGAGTTAGCAAATAAGACTATCGTGTTAGTATTAATTAAGGACTTGCAGCCAAATTGCCTAGATTAGAATCTTTAAGCGCTTAATAGCTTGGCAAGGTATTTAACTTCCTGCGTTTGTTTGTGTGTTAATAACACTGAGTATATGCTGAATGTTTTTGTCCTGGCCAAATTCATATATTGATGCCCTGACTTCCAATGTGATGGTATTTTAAGTGGGGCCTTTGGGAGGTAACTCAGATGACCTCATGAGGGTAGGGCTCTTATAAAAAGAGACACCATAGAACTTGTTTCTTCTCTCTTCATCGTGTGAGGGGACATAGAGAAGGCAGCCAGCTACAAGCCAGGAAAAAGGCCGTCACTGGGAAACATATGCTGGCACCTTGATCTTGGACTTCCCATCCTCCCAGACAGTTAGAAATAAACTTCTGTTGTTTAAGTTTTTGTTACAGCAACTCAAGCTAAGACAATGCCTATAAGACAGATACTTGAATGCAGAAAGTTTACTGGGATCAATTCTCCCTTGGGGGAGTGAAGAAAGTAGGCTTGGACATGGTGAGAAGTTAAGTTGTGCAGTTGCATAGGCCTCAACCAAGGAATTCTGAATTTGCCTGTCCCACCAGTATTGTCATGGTTTGAAGCAAAATATTCAAGCTTTGTCTGCTCCTCACAAGCTGGCATCATTGGATACAGTATAACAAAGACAGAAGAAAGGGTGGTGAACTTGGGCAGTGAAGTCAGCCCTCCAAACAACTTAAGAAATAAGAGCTTCCAATCTGGGAAGGGACCCCTCTGAGTAGCATACTAGAGCACCCACTGCAAGTATACAATGTGTATAAATATACTTATAAGAGTTCCTGGAACAAGTAAATGCATTGAAGTCCTTGTCAAAAAGAAGTTGGGTTCTCAGAAATAAAGCTGCTTGTAGCAAGAGTTATCAATAAGTTTATTGAATCCCTTGGCATTTCGTAACAATTCATGTCTGGGGTACTGTTAGATGGAAAAACAGCATCAAATATGGAGGGGAAATATAGTAATGTGGGGAGGACAAGGGATCCCTTCCACTACTTATTAGATTTGTACTTTTAGGCAAATCTCTTACAATCTCTGGGAGTTATCATGACATAATATTTCTCATTTTTAAATGTTTTAAATTCTGATATCAGAGTTTGTAATAATCCATGTCTTATAAACAATGCTTTATAAAATTGTAAATGTTAAATATAGATACATAGAAATAGATATAAATAGATATACATACTTACAGCAACTATTTGAAAGAACCAAAAGTATTTATTGCTGGACTTAAAAATAAAACCAAGGAGTCAGAAAATATTTAGTCAAACACAATTTTTATACTATTGCCTTGCTTTAAATTTCATAGCAATTTTCTCTTTTTGTAAATACAAGGTAAATGAAATATTTTAAGCATGTTACTGTTTAATGCGTGTGATGCAGCAAATATGGAATATCCTTTGAGGTTTGGCCCATGTATCATGCATCTGAAATTCTCAAAGGCAATGATCCAGGGGCTGGATCATCAGATTATATCATAGTTCTCAATTATGTGAGTAAGGAAAGCTAATTTTAGCAATTACTGAAATTGAATCTACTTTTGAGGTATTTTGTCAAGTAAGGCAGTAGAGAAAGATGAGTATGTAAAAAACAGTATAGTTATAGATGTATTTACAATGAGAAAAACAACTATCAAACCACCTAAACATTGAGATCCACTGATTTTTTATTCTTGGGGTAGAATGATAAGGCAAACTAAAATATAGTTAAAGGATTTCTTAGTATGTGCTCTTTCAGAACATATGAGGATATTTTGGTAATGTAAATGGTTAATTACATTAATGTTTTATGCCAACATTGTCCTATTTCCATGATAGATGAGCTACAGTCATCACCAGACTTTTGAGTCCACATGTTAGGCATGGTTAACATGTTAATGGCAAGTTTAACATAGACAACCTTTATCTCTAACTCTAGTAATAATTACCTATTTTCTGTTTTCTCTCTTTTTTTTTCCTGTCATTATCAATAATTAGGTTAGAGTAACAGGTTTTTTCCCTCACATTGGGAACAATGTTTTTTTTCTTAAGGATGCTTTAAATACATCTCATCTATTACATATAAACTTCATGGTTTACATTCTTCAGCCACCTTTATAATAAATATATTTTAAATATTGTTAGAATGTCACTGCTATTTAAAAATCTAATTGACAAGTATGCATCTCAGATTTTAGTAACAATGTTGTACAGCATTAAGCCACTCAACACTCTAGACATATGAAATGTTAAAAATATTTGGGTATGGGCATGTTGATCACCTATTTGTAATCAATCTACCTGATTATGTTTCAATTGCTTGAAGCTATTGGAATGAAGAACCATTTCAACCTCTAATTTTCTTTTTTCTTTTTTCTTTTTTTTTTTTGAGACGGAGTCTTGCTCTGTCACCCAGGCTGGAGTGCAGTGGCGCAATCTCGGCTCACTGCAAGCTCCGCCTCCCGGGTTCACGCCATTCTCCTGCCTCAGCCTCTCCGAGTAGCTGGGACTACAGGCGCCCGCCACCACGCCCGGCTAATTTTTTGTATTTTTAGTAGAGACGGGGTTTCACCGTGGTCTTGATCTCCTGACCTCATGATCCGCCCGCCTCGGCCTCCCAAAGTGCTGGGATTACAAGCGTGAGCCACCGCGCCCGGCCCTCTAATTTTCCCTCCAAGCAACTGGACATGAGTAGATATGCTGCCTTTTCTCTTACTTCCTTAGGTCAGTTTCCCTAAAAAGAGAGCTGGAGTCTGGAATTCTCATGCAGATATTTATAGAGTGAGTACTCTCAGGATAAACATGTAAGAAAGCAAGGGAAACAGAGAAAGGAAGGTGAAAAGTTTAGAAAAGATATCGATTCAGCTGGTGTCTAGATTCAGATTCCCCAGGGAGCTCTCATGAGTGAATAGCAATCACAGTGTCATTCCACCTCAAAACGAGGGCAGTGGGCTATTATAACTCTACGTATAAATCAGCCATCAGCTGGGGCTGGAACAGGAGTTGTAATATCTTGGACATCTTTTGGAGAGGCAGCTCCAGCTAGGCATTGACAATCATCTAAATAAATTAGAAGATTTTATTAGCCAACACACAAGTGGAGTGATGAAATCAGCAGCTCAAGAAAGGAGATTCTGGTGGATCTTGCAAATTTTAAAGTTGTGTTTTTATTTTCATTTAGTTCAAAATCTTTTTAAAATTTATCTTGAGATTTCGTCTTTGAGCTATGTGGTCTTAGGAATGTGTTGTTTAAACTCCAGATATTTTGGGATTTCTCAGCTATTTCTGTGTTATTGATTTCTAGCTTAAGTCCGTTACGGTCTAAGAGCAGACATTGTATGATTCTATTCTTTTAAATTTGTTAAAATGTGTTTTATGTCCCAGTATTTTGTCTGCCTTGGTGAATGTTCCACATGACCTTGAAAAGAATGTGTATCCTTTTGTTATTCATGAATTAGTCTACAGATGTCCATTATATGCAATTGATCGGTGGCGCTAAGTTCAACTCTGTGGTTACTGATTTTCTGCCTGCTGGATCTGTCCATTTGTAACAGAGGGGTGTTAAAGTATTCAACTGTAAGAGTGAATTCATCTATTTCTCTATGCAGTTCTATCAGTTTTCGCCTCATATTTTGACACTGTGTTTTTAGGTGTATTCATATTAAGGATTTTTATGTCTTGCTGTATAATTGACACCCTTATTATTATACAATGTCCTTTTTATCCCTGATAAATATCCTTGCTGTGAAGTCGGCTTGGTCTGAAACTAATATTACTACTCATGCTTTCTTTCGATTAGTATTAGCACAGTATATATTTGTCCATTTACTTTTAATCTTATGTGTGTGTTTTTACATTATAGATTTAGGGAGTACAAGTGCAGCTTTGTTACATGGGTATATTGCATATATGTAATACATCTTTTAATGTAGCCATAACCCCAAGTCTCCAATGATGATTATTCTACTCTCTATGTCCATGTGTACATATTATTTAATTCCCACTTAGAAGTAAGAACATACATGTTTGACTTTCTGTTTCTGAGTTATTTTACTTAAGATAATGGCCTCTAGTTCCATTCATGTTGCTGCAAAGACAATATTTTATTCTGTTACGACTACTATTCTATTGTGTGTGTGTGTACACATATATATATGCCACATTTCCTTTATCCAATCATCCACTGATGGGCATTTATATTGATTCCATATCTTTGCTAATGTGAACAGTGAGGCTGTAAACATTAGCACTGATATATTTTTGGTGTAATGATTTCAGTTCTTTGAGTAGATAGATACCCTGAAGTGAGATTGCTAAATCAAATGGTAGTTCTATTTTCAGTTCTTTGAGAAATCTCCATAGTGTTTCCCATAGAGGTTATGCTAATTTACATTTCTACCAGCAGGGTATAAGTGTTGTCTTGTCTCTGCATCATTACCAATTATCTGTTTTTTTTTTTCTTTTTGTTTTTTTCTTTTTTTGAGTCGGACTCTTGCACTGTTGCCCAGGCTGTAGTGCCGTGGCGTGATCTCCGCTCACTGCAAGCTCCTCCTCCCGGGCTCACGCCATTCTCCTGCCTCAGCCTCCCCAGTAGCTGGGACTACAGGTGCCCGCCACCACACCCGGCTAATTTTTTGTATTTTTAGTAGATATGGGGTTTCATAATAGTCATTCTGACTGGTATAAAATGGTATCTCATCTGGTTTAAGTTTACGTTTCTTTGGTGAATGGTGATTTTTTTTTTCACGTGTTTGTTGACCACTTGTATGTCTTCTTTTGAAAAATATTAGCTCATGTACTTTGCCCGTTTTTTCATGGTGTTATTTTGTTTCTTTGTTTTGATTTTTTAGAGATATTTGAATTTCTTGGAGATTGTGGATATTAGTTTTTTTTTATCAAATGCATAGTTGGCAAATATTTTCTCCCATTCTGCAGGATGTCTGTTCATTATGTTGAATATTTCTTTTTCTGTGCAAAAACTTTTTAGTTTTAATTAAATCCCATTTGTCTACTTATATTTTTGTTGCATTTGCTTTTGAGGTCTTAGTCAAGAATGCTTTTCCAAGGCCAATGTCCAAAAGAGTTTTTCTAGGTCTTCGTACAGGGCTTTTCTGGTTTCATATCTCAGATTTAAGTATTTAATCCATGTTAATTTTTGTATAGAGTGAGAAATAGGAGTCCAGTTTCATTCTTATGTATTTGGCAATCCAATTTTCTCAGCACCACTGTTGAATAGAGTCTCCTTTCCTCTGTGTATGTTTTTGTCAGCTTTGTCAAAGATAAGTTGGCTGTGGTCTGTGGCTTTATTTTTGGATTTTCCATCCTGTTTCATTGATGTGTTTGACTATTTTTTTTTCAGTACAATGCTGTTTGGGTTTCTATAGCCTCACAGTGTAATTTCAAATCCGATAATGTGATGCCTCCACCTTCCTTTTTTTTTTTTTTTTTTTTTAATTTTGCTTTGGATTTCTTTGGCTACTTCGGTGCCTTTTTGTTCCATATAAATTTTAGGATTTTTTTTTCTAGTTCTGTGAAAAATGCCTTTGGTATTTGAATAGAAATTGCATTGAATTTGTGGATTGCATTGGGCCGTGCGGTCATTTTAATGATACTGATTCTTATAATTTATGAGCACAGGATATTTTTCCATTTGTTTGTATTATCTCTGATTTCTTTCAAGAGTGTTTTTTAGTTCTCCTTGTAGAGACCTTTAACCTCCTTGTTTAAATGCCTTTCCAAGTTTTTTTTTTTTTTTTGCTATTGTAAATGGGAATAAGTTCCTGATTTGGTTGTCAGCTTGATTAGTATTGATATGTAGAAATATTCTTGATTTTTATACATTGATTTAATATCCTGATATTTTACTGATGTCACTTATGTATTCTAGGAGTCTCTTGGCAGAATGTTTAGGGTTTTCTGGGTATAAGATAATATCTTTAGAAAACAGATAATTTGACTCTGTCCTTTCCAATTTGCATGCCTTTTATCTCTTTGTATTTCCTGATTGCTATGGTTGGAAATCCCAGTACTGCATTGAATAGGAGAAGTGAAAGTGGTCATCCTTGCTTGTTCTGGTTCTCAACAGGAATTCTTTGAACTTTTCTCCGTTCAGGATGATGTTTGCTGTCACATAGTACTTTTGTTATTTTGAGGTATTTCTTCTATGCCTTGTGTGTTGAGGTTCCTTTTTTTTCTATCATGAAGAGATGCTGAAGTTTATCAAATCTTTTTCTGCACTGATTGAGATGATAATATGGTTCATGTTTTTAACTGTGTTTATCTGATGAATCACATTTGCTGATTTCTGTATGTTGAAAGATCCTCACATCTCTGAAAGAAACCCCGCTCAATCGTTTGTATTATTGTTTTTGATGTGTTGTTGGATTTGGTTTGCTAGTATTTTGATGAAGATTTTTGCATCTATGTTCATCAGGGATATTAGTCTATGCTTTTCTCTTTTTATTGTATCCTTGTCTGAATTTGGTATCAGGGTGATACTGGCTTTGCAGATTGAGTTAGGAAGGATTTTTTCCTCATCGATTTTTTGGGAACAATTTCAGTAGAATGGCTACCAGTTTTTCCTTGTATGTGATAGAATTTGACTGTGAATCCATCTGGTCTTGTGTTTTTCTTGTTGTGACATTTTTTATTACTAATTCAATTTCACTACATGTCACTGGTGATTTTTGTATTTATAGTGGGTTTCCTCGAGATTACATATATTTGGTTATTTTTTGATCAAATCTCCTCTATCTCTTCCTTTGAACATTGAGACTTGTCACAATCTCTGTCTCTTCCTTGGAACTTTTAGATTATTGGCATTCAGGGTGATTCCACATACAGTTGAATTAATATCGGCCATATTTGTTACTACTTTTTATTTGTTGCTCTTTTTCTTGTTCCTATTTTTGTCTTCCACTGTTTTTTTTTCTTTTGTGGTTTTAACTGATTATTTTATATGATTCTATTTTCTTTCCTTTCTTAGCATATAATGTATACTTTAGCTGCACCGGAAGTAACTACTTTTACATCCTTTATCTATTTATTGCAGTATAAAATTATATATTTGTATCTATGTTTTAAAATAATATGCTATACTATTATCCATGGTAAACAAATTTAGACATTATCCATTTATACTCTTGTATGTTAAGTTAGTATTTCAGTTTCCTTAGGCAACCTCTTCTCTCATTCTTAATAAGTTTCTATCACAACTGTAGTTAATTCTTATAAATTGGTTTTCTAAAAAAAAATACACACACACACATATACACACATACGTATGTATAAGTGTTCGCTGTTGAGCAAAATAATTTACTATGTTTTTTTTTCTTAACCTATCTTTTTTCCTGGAGGTAATACTCATTTTATTTTTCCTGTGTTTTATTATCTTTTAAATATAGTATTTCCACAACAGCTCTGTAAAATGCCTCACATTTACCTGAGGATAAAAAATAATTTTATATTTTCTTTCACTTGATACTTTGTTCCTGGAGGCCTTTATTCTTCTGTTAAAACCAGTATTGTTCAATCTCTAAATTTGCAGGACAATTATGAGTTGGGATTGTAGAAAAGTACAAGAGAGCAATCTGTGAACTTTTTTTTAGGTTTTCTGTGTAATGCCTCAAGTTCTGTAATTTTCAACAATTTTCCTTTTTTTGTAGTTATAAATGGTGTAAAACATTGCTCTTTAACATTTTCTTTATTCTCACTCTAGTTCCTTTAATTAGATATTTAAATTCTCTACACTTATTTTTTCTAATATTCTCTATCTCTCGGTCCTTTATTCTCTTGTTAGAAAAGACTTTTGGTTTTTGTCTTTGGTTCTGTTTATATGCTGGATTACATTTATTGATTTGCGTATGTTGAACTAGCCTTGCATCCCAGGGATGAAGCCCACTTGATCATGGTGGATAAGCTTTTTGATGTGCCGCTGGATTCGGTTTGCCAGTATTTTATTGAGGATTTTTGCATCAATGTTCATCAAGGATATTGGTCTGAAATTCTCTTTTTTGGTTATGTCTCTGCCAGGCTTTGGTATCAGGATGATGCTGGCTTCATAAAATGTGTTAGGGAGGATTCCCTCTTTTTCTATCGATTGGAATAGTTTCAGAAGGAATGGTACCAGTTCCTCCTTGTACCTCTGGTAGAATTCAGCTGTGAATCCATCAGGTCCTGGACTCTTTTTGGTTGGTAAGCTATTGATTATTGCCACAATTTCAGAACCTGTTATTGGTCTATTCAGAGATTCAACTTCTTCCTGATTTAGTCTTGGGAGGGTGTATTTGTCGAGGAATTTATCCATTTCTTCTAGATTTTCTAGTTTATTTGCATAGAGGTGTTTGTACTATTCTCTGATGGTAGATTGTATTTCTGTGGGATCGGTGGTGATATCCCCTTTTTCATTTTTTATTGCATCTATTTGATTCTTCTCTCTTTTCTTCTTTATTAGTCTTGCTAGCGGTCTATCAATTTTGTTGATCTTTTCAAAAAACCAGCTCCTGGATTCATTAATTTTTTGAAGGGTTTTTTTGTGTCTCTGTTTCCTTCAGTTCTGCTCTGATTTTAGTTATTTCTAGCCTCCTGCTAGCTTTTGAATATTTTAGTTTAAAAAGTCAACTATATTTTTAATTTTTAAGTGTTAATTTCTGCTTTCTTCCTATAGCTTTCAAAAATTGTTTGATGAATCTTCTTCATTTTCTTATAATCAGCATAAAATGAGTAATATATGTGAAGTCTTTCCTAGTTCCTGGTTTGTGTCTGATCCTAATCTGTTTGTTATGTTCTCTCTATTTTGTGTTGGAGACATTCCTCAAATCTCTGATGATCCTTGGATACCCAATTCATATTTAATATGAGGTTCACAAAAGCTGGTTGGAATTTGTTCGTTTCCATAACTGGTGAGTTTTATGATAGACAACTGATTTTTTATGAGAAACCCTCAAATGCTATGACTGTACATTTATTTTTCCTGTGAAGTAGTTGAGCTTCTCTAGAGAAGGGCCTCTCACTTCTCTGCCAGGCATGTGTGATCTAGTTGCCGAAGCAATTAAGCTACATGGAAAAATGAACACGGGGGGCTTCAGACTGAGAGAGAACAGATGCAGACAAGGACTGGGAGTGGGAGAAAACAATAAAATCAGAGTAATTAAGGATAAGTCTTGATAGTGAGTTTATAACTCTTTTCTCCTTTCTACACAGCTAGCTAAGGAATTTTCCTGGTATGGGTGGGAATACCAGTTCCTGTTGTTCTGGTCTACTGGTATTAGACCAGATTTATGTCCTGGTCTATTGTCCTAGTAATCCCAATGTCTATTTTCCTGGTATGGGTGACAACTAGTATTTATATGTTCAAATAATCTCTAATGTTTTCAGTTTTTACCTCACGTTTATTTAGTATTTTTCTTGTATTTAACACTTTTATTTAAAATTTTTTGTCTCCACTAAACTATTTGCCATTTTCATTTCAGGTTTCTTTCTTTATATGTTGTAATTGGTGTCACAGCTGTCTATATATTTTATAGATTGAGAAATTTAAGTTTCTATTCCTTATTGCTGTTTTAAAATGATTTCAAGAGAAAAGGCAGAATCTACTATCCTAAAACTATAAATCTCTCCTATCTCATCATACAGTTTAAATGATTTCTTTCTTGTTTTATTTTTAAGGACAAGTGGACATGTTTTCTGTTTCTCAGTGGTGTAGCTATTGTACAGTGGCTGGAAATACCTTTCTAGTAAATTATAAAACTTTTCGTAGCATATGTATCTCTCTGAAGTAATGTCTAAATTGCATTGATTGCATCTTTATCTGTGAGAGGTTAAAATTAAGGCTAAATTGTGGTAGTCATTTGAAATGTCGGTTTCTAGCGAGAAAATTGGCATCATCCTCATATAAAATAAATGATGCAAAATTTCTATATACTATTTTTTAAGATGTTACTCCTTTAGGGAGTTAATAAAAGTGCACATTTAGGGGGTTAATAAGAATCCTTATTTCGATGTCTTTGAATGAGCATTCAATAGCCATAGGCCAAATTTGTAATTGATTTGATAGTGAATGCTTCACAAAGTCTTAATTACCTTAATTTAAAAACCATTATCACCCTTTCCTAACCTAAAAGAAATTTTCTAACAATTTAGACTACTTTCTAACACAGTTTTGATATATACTGCATGTCATCAGTTTCTAATGAGATCTTTTTTAGGATATATTTGAACAATAATTATGTTCTACTAATAGCATGTTTTATTGTATCATGTACAAACAAACAGATGTTGGCCAAACTACATATAGAAGAAAGAACACTTTACCAATATAAATTATTTTATAATAATTTTATGACATAATACATCAATATTAATTTTATACTAAAGATTAATATTGTCTATTTTATTTTGTAATTAACATATTGTTTAACTGCATAAATATTGTCATTTTTGAAATATGTAAACATACATTTATTGTGTTCAGAGTTTACTTATTAAGTATGGCACACATTAAAAATTCCTCATATGATATCATTTTCCATGAGATATATTTTTATTTCAACTATTTCAATAAAGATTCCCATGGAAACAATGTCAGTCCTTCATATCAAGGATAAATCCAATTATCCCAAAGCATTTGTCACTCTACATTACTTTAAACACAGTATGTATGTGTGTTTGTGTGTGCGTATGTGTGTATGTGTATATGTGTAAGTGCTCTAGATTCAATGGTGAATATTTTGAACATCAAATGAAATGAACACTGAATAAACATGCAATATTTTGACCTTGTTTCAGACAGAATGATATAATAAGAAAATATTCAGGCTCACACCTGTAATCCCAGTGCTTTGGGAGGCGGACAAGGGACAATTACTTGAGCCCAGGAGTTTGAGACCATACTGGGCAACACAGACAGACCTCATCTCTACAAAAAATTAAAAAAAAAAAAAATTAGCTGGGCCTGGTGGCACATGCCTGTAGTTCTAGCTACTTTGGAGGTTGAGGTGAGAGCGTCACTTGAACCTAGGAGGTGGGGCTGCAGTGAGCCATGGTCACGCCACTGCACTCCAGGCTGGGCGACAAAGCAAGGTGCTGTCTCAAAAAAAGAAAAAGAAAAGAAAAGAAAAAATAGATTCTAATATCAACTTTGTGCACATAAGCAAAAAATGATGTAGGTTTCTAAGATAAATATCTAGGTTAAAATATATACTTGTTTTAGCCCATATGCAATTATAATGGCTCACACAAAGTATAAACTCAGTAAATATTTGTTAAATGGTTGAATAAATTAATAAAATATAGAAAAAATTAAGTGATATAAGGAAAATATGTGGTTTTAAGTTTATCTGATATATTACCATTTCCACTGTTAAAATATATCTTTATTCAAAACATTTAACATATATCCTAATTGATCATTATCCTGGAGTTGGAAAAATATCTGGATTAAAATAATAGATTTCAAAATATAAATCATTTTCTATATATGATTTAGAAAGAGAACCCTCAATTGATTTTACATTTAGTTGAATAAATAGACCAATTTTCCATACAGTAGACAGAGTGCCTTATAGATTTCATATGTTTTACGGAAGCATAATTTAGGGTATAATAAAATACACAAGTATTAACTGTACAGCCTCTGAAATGCTTGCAAAATGTACATCAAGTCTTTCAATGGATGTGTACATTCACTTTCTATTATATATAAATGGAATAAGCATTATGTTGTCATAGGTATGAATTTGTTCAGCTTCACTAGATTTTTGCAATAGTTTTTCAAGGTAGACATAAAAATTTGCCTCCTAACCAGCAGTATAGAAGAGTTCCACTTTCTTGTCCAAATATACTATAATATTTAATTTGTATCTTATAAAAATTATTTTATTTTAGGGAGCCAAACAGGACCCATAGATTGTTATTGCTTAGTATTTTGTTTTATTATTTACTGTTTCTTTAAATCTTGTTTGAAAATATACGATTCCTTTGAACTCTTTTCTCTGTTATTTCTCATACAATGCTTTTGTGGTTATTTCTGTGTTGAAAACAAAGCAAAACAAAACAAAATTTAAAAAAAAAAAAGAAAGAAGGAAACCGCATCATTTGTCCTGTAAAGTTTTTCGTAGTCTGGCTTTGCTAATTGCATCTCATTATATCATTTAACATATATACCTGTTTTTCCTGTTTCATTGTTACTTGGAGCTTTTTGATATGAGTAAATACATGTGTGCATGTGTGTGATGTTTCTGATATTTCATAGGCAGATGGTAAAATATCAAATATATATTTCTCTAACTTGAATTTTTTGCTTAACAGTACAGCTTGATCAGTATTCCAGTGTAGGGTATAGACGTGTTATTTCCTTTTAACACTGTGTATTTTTCCATTTTGTGGACATCATATCAGTTATCATTAAGTCCCCTATGTTTTCCAATCTTTTACTATATAGACTGTGTTGTAATATAGAATGTAATATGCCTTGCACAAGTCTTTATACATTTTACTGATTGTGTTTTGTATGGGCTCTTAGAATACATTTTCATGTAATTTTTCTAGGCATTGCCAAACATAGGTTTATAAATTAACTTTGTAAAAATTGAAATCTTTATCGTGTTAAATTTTCCTATCGAAGAACATGATATGCCTTTCCATTCCTAATGTTTAATCTTTTTATTATAAATTTCTAATCTAATGTAGTTGTTTTCAAGGAACATTTTCTGTGTCATATCAAATCTTTGACAGGTTCAAATTTTCTTTAAAGCTTGATATAGGGTCAGTTTTTGAAAGAATGGTATTTTTTTTTTTTTGCCTGTTGTAAATAGGCGTCTATATAAAGGCATTAATTCTAACTTTTAACGTGTTGTTCAAATACTTTATTTTTTGGTCAGGTTGTTCTGTTGATAATAGAGAGATCTCAATTAATATCACTTGCATAATGTTGGATTTATTAGTTTTCAGTTTTCCAGTTTTTCCCTGAAAGTCTATTAACTTTTGCTGAAATAAATTTTGGATTGTAATCTTTCTGGTTATTTGAGTCTAGTATCATCATGTAAATATCTCTAACATTTTTATTTATTTGTCAACATCTTTTATTTTCTTATTTTATCTCATACAACCCTGAATTCTTGTTGTTAGTATATGTGTATTACATCTATCTATTCCAAAGTTCTAGCTTTTGATCATTTCAATTATTATGTTTTAGATATGTTTTCTCTAAAGAGCATTTTGTTGGAATATTTTTAAAATTTATGGTTTTTTTTTTTTTTTTTTTGGACAGAGTCTCGCTCTGTCGCCCAGGCTGGAGTGCAGTGGTGAAATCTTGGCTCACTGTAAGCTCTGCCTCCCAGGTTCACGCCATTCTCCTGCCTCAGCCTCCCGAGGTAGCTGGGACTACAGGCGCCTGCCACCATGCTTGGCTAATTTTTTGTATTTTTAGTAGAGACGGGGTCTCACTGTGTGAGCCGGGATGGTCTCAATCTCCTGACCTTGTGATCCTCCCACCTCGGCCTCCCAAAGTTCTGGGATTACAGGCGTGAGCCACTGCACCCGGCTAAAATTTATGTTTTAACATGAATGGTAATATACAACAAATTTATTCTTGAATTTTGCTTTCTACAATAAATCTGCATATCTTAGCTGATGAAGCTTTTGGCCTTTTGTTGATTTTCCAAAATTTTATTATTTGAAAGACAGTGATCACAATTTTTTTCATTTATTTTGTATTGATGTGCACATATTTGTGTAAATGTACCTACGCACTAGTGTGTATGTCTGAGTGTTGTATGTGGTATTGCTGGTAAAACAAAGGCAGAGTAGGTCCTGGTTAAGCACCTGGAATTGCTTGCATTGGATCTCAGCTCTATAATTTAACCAGCTCCTTTATTTAACTAGACTTTGAACAAATGATACAATCTTTTTGTATTTTCTCTTGTATAAATTGTGAGAGCAGTAATGTATATCTCACAGATTTATTGTATTCCATGAGTTCAAACATATAAAAATATATGTTCTTTATGTTTATGGAACAAAGTAGATATACTATAAGTATTTGGTATTCTTCTTATTGTCATTTTAAAAATCATTGATGTTCTCCACAGGCACTACTGTAATTTAAAAACAGAAATGATTTATCAAGAACTTCAAATCTTTTTCAAGAGCTTTATCAAGAACTTCTAATCTTTAGTCCCAAAGGATATTGGACAGACAACATGTGCGCAGACACCTGTGAAGTGCCATATCATAGGTGTCAGTAAGTCAGCAAATTCATCTCAGGGCTTGTCTTTACGTACCTATGTTTGTTACTGTCCTCAATCCTCCAACCCCTACCCCTCACCACAAGGTGCATGAGACATCCTGTGTCACTAAGGGTAAATATAATGAGATAATTGAATAATTATAAAGTAGTATACAAGTAAAGCAAGGCAAAAACAAAACACAGCAAGCAACAACAACAGAAAACCCCACTGATATTAGAATAGGTGACTTTAGTTCTGTTTTCTTGAGGTAAATAGGTGCATTGTGGTCACTTGGGATAAAGAGATATATTGTGCATGGCTGTGTCTACAATGTCTATGTTTCAGCTTGTTTTATATGAAACAAGAAAAGAGTTGTATGTTTAATATAGGGTTTTTACAAGGATTAAATACAATGATACAAGTAAAGCAAAAGAATATTTCCAGGTTAATCATAACCACTCAGTAAATGCTATATATATGAAAATTATTATTAAAATATAATATGATGCCTTATAGTACATAAATATGTAATTCAATGTATATATGATATAAATTCTCATTATAGTATAAATGATTACCATTGTTTTCACTTTATTTCAAAGACAATCAGAATATTATAATTTAGAATAGGAAGAAAATAATTACTGCCTGGCTTAATCTTATATACATTTTGACAAAAAAAGTAGAAAGATGCATAATAGGACTAAATAGCCACAGATTTTATTATATATCATAAAAGATGTTTTCAACCTCTTTATTAAATCATAATGAGTTTTACATTATTTTCTACCTGAAGCTTTTATCAGTACTAAATAAAAATTCTAGTAAATATTGAATTACATTATTCTTTCAGCAAAAAAATAGTATTTTATTATCTCTACAAAATGTAGAGGGGAGTATTCTAGATAAGTGAATGTTTCTTAGCCTAACTTCTTGCTTGAAGAAGGCCTTGAAACAAAGATGTGCATACAGATAGCTTATTTTAGCAAGTGATATCCTAAGGAACAGTAGCAAGAGACTTGGGAGTGTTAAACAGAAAAGATTAAAAGCCAGTTTAAGAGTATGCATTAAGCTGCTTAATTATGTAGGCAACTGCACATAAATCTTACTGACTACCCTTGAGGTGCCTTGTAGAACGCACCTTCAACTTGAGCCCTTGAAACAAGGAAGGCGTGACAATATGCCCGCAGACTCTTTCTTATAATTAGTGGAGAATTTTCTTAGGTTTTCTTAACCACTTGTGATTTCCGGTTTGTGATCAAACCAGAATGACTGAGCTGACTCCTGTTAGAGTCCTATGTTCTCAGAGAAATACTGGGGGAGAAATCAAGAGATAAGTAGTTCAGCCAAGGTGAAGTGGTACCAGATTGCACCTAAGGCAGCTCATTGCCCCAGCAAGTAAGAACTGGAATTAAGTGAAGGTAGAGGATATGTGACAGAGGACTAGACATGTCCACTATTGAATATAAATTTTTCTAGACTAAAATAATCTCTTTTTTTCTCTCAGCACAGTTATCAACACAAAAAATACCAAAGTTGTTCTTTTTTTTTTAAGCTACTATTAGAAGTTTCAGAGAGGCAATGCCTCTCTTTTCTTGCTTTTTATTCTCAGTGTCTCTCTCTTCTCACTGGTTCCTTTTTTTTTCTTTTTCCTCCCTCTTACTACTTCTGTCTCTTTCTCACTGAAACATAATGAGATAGAAATAATTTATAATAGCTCATATTGAGGACATGATTCATGCAACATCTTAAAAATAAATATACACATTATATACATTTCCCAGGGCTGCCATAGGAAAGTACCACAAATTAGGTGGCTTAAAACGATAGAAATGTATTGTCTTACATTTCTGGGGTCTTTAAATCTCAAATCAAGGTGTCAGCTGGACCACATTTCTCTGAAACCTGTAGAAGAGAGTTCTTTCTTGCATTTTAGCTTCTGATAATTGTCAACAGTTTTCATAATCTTTGACATTCTTTGACTTGAAGATGGATCACTTCAGTCTCTGCCTCTGTTGTCACTTGACATTCTCCCTGTGTGTATTTCTAATTTTCTTATAAGTACACCAATCATACTAAATTAAGGCCCACCCTTAATTTACCAATCATACTAAATTAAGTACACCAATCATACTAAATTAAGGCCCACCACCTTAATCATACTCCAGTATGATCTCATCTTCACTAATTACATATGCAAAGATTCATTTTCTAAATAAGTCACATTCAGAGATTCTGGGGTTACGACTTGAAAATATCTTTTTGGGGGATGTAACTCAAACACATACATTATTTGCGTAAATAATGTGAAAAATCTGCTCAATTATTTTCAAAATCTGATTAATTATTTTACATCATTATATGCCCAGACATATGCATCTGATTTTTCTCCTTGTTTTCAGTTCCAAATTTTGTGAGACATGCTCCTTTTGTTTTTGCTTGTTGGTTCTATTTTTAGCAGATTTACCAACCATTGGGAATTTGAGATTTTCTTTAGATACAATAATACAAAGATCATGGTGAATTTTGTGCTTGTAATTATTAAGAGAATCTGTTATATACTTGTAAATATTATGAGAATCTGTTACCTTAAACTCTGTGATTTCTACTCATTTCTTTATGGGAAGAACAGACATACCTATTTATGGTTTTCATGAGTTGGGATCTATTTAGCTAAAATTGTGAGTGGGGTAAAATTTCTCTGGTGTTGTATGCCTCCCATAGAAAATGACAAAATAATGTACATCCTTTAGATTAGGGACAATATTCAATTTCTCAGTAACCTGTACTATAGTTTCTGGTTACTCCTTTCTCAGTGTGTTTTTTTTTTTTTTTTTTTTCTCCTGTCAAAGCCTATCAAAACCTAATTTTTTTCTTTTTTTCTGACTACTCATTATTTTCTTAGTAAACTTTGCTTCCATGCTCTTCTCCGTGGTTTCTGACAGGGCCAACGACTCAACAATTTACTTCATTTCAAGATGTACAATTCTTCATATAGACCTTGCTCATGTTTTGTGATTGAGGTAGAACATTGATATTATTTGTAACTCATTATGGTACATTGTTCCCTACAAGAGCCTCCTCATCTTCTCTCCTCTCTCTAGCTAATGGTTTTAATTCTGATCATATTTGACCTATGCTTTGCAATTCAGACTAACGTTGATTGATTTCTGTTTTATGTGTATAATAAACACAAACATCAGATTTATAACTACCTTAGGTAGAAGGAAGTGTGATACTTTAAAACAAAGAAAGCACTAATTATAACATGTGTAGTTCACCTGCCTGTCGGTGAAGATAAGCTCCAGCTGCCAGCTCAGTGCAGCATCAACATCCTCTGGGGCTTTCGGTGTCTTTTTGTTCATTTGTTTGTTTGTTTAACACAATAGTAATCATAAGACCAGCTTTGTGCCTCAGTAATGCAGCAAACAAAGAAAATGAGAGGTTGCTTTTCTATGGCTATAATAGAATATGCATCAATCGCCTCCCTCACTGGTAGATGTAGCCAGTTTCTTTGTTTTTCTCAATTGTATAGATTTCATAGAGGTAGGACAATACAGCGGTTTAGATCACGGACCACTTTGGTTCAAGCAGCACTTTCACTTTCTTGCTATATAACCATAGGTATGTTGTTGTATCTCTCTGTTCTTTTGCTTTCCATCTGTGGACAAAATTATTACCTATGTATAGAATTCTGGTGAGGAGAAGTAAATGAGATGGAGAAACATTCTTAAAAGAGGGTCATGCCAATAGTAAGTGTAACATTAAGGGTCAGTAATCATTATTACATGAAATGTGAAGGCTCCCTTTTAAATGTGGTCTCTTCCCAAACACGGAATTCTTCAGTGACCACTATGAGCCCATGATGAAAATTCAATCCATCTCCAAAAACTAGACAGAAGGAAGGAATCGTAACTGTGGATCACAGTTGGCATGGGAACAAGGAGTAAAATTATCCAGAGCATCTGAAAATACAGGCATTGGGAAAATGATACATTACTGTCACTCTCTTTTGAGTAACTCTCCAAAGTCTTTTAAAAATAAAACTTCTGGTCCATTTCTTTGTCATAATCACTTCAATGAGAAAAAAGGTGGAAGATATGTGCACTGTTAAGCATAGGTGAGAAGGAGTGAGGGAAGAAGGGAGGAAAGGGAAAGGGAGACCGGCTCTCATCTCTTGTTTTTATTTATATTTACTTCTAATTTCTTCTTACTCAAAATGTAACATTTGGTTGTTTTTTATTATCAATCTTGAATATTTTTATCTTTTAAGCCCTGGCATTTTCACGCTTGTCCATTAGAAAATCAATGCTAATTCTCCTTGAAATATGTAAATTCTTGAGAGAGTAAATTATGAATGAATAAACTAAAATTTCCAGTGGGACTTGGCATTTTAGAGGAGGGCTTCTTTATCTCTCAAAGTAGAATATACTGCAAAATAGACGTTCCAAGCTCAAGAGCAGGTCAGTCACACTAGGAGAAAGGTCTGGATAGATGGCTTTTCACTGCATAGCTATTAAATTTTATCTCATGGTTGACTGATAGTTCAGCCTAACCTCAACTCTATTAGAAAATAGTCTTTCTTTGCTCAATAAATCCATGAAGAGGAGGCATGTGCTTTTCTGAGCTTAAATTCTCTAAGAAAAGTTGTGGTGAAGCCTCACTGTGCTAGCATGGATGATAGAAGATGGTATTCTTAATCAAAATGTAGCATGCACCCCTTGCTTCAATCCTTTCTGCTTCTGCTTTTTTTTGTAAATATTATTGATAGCTACAATATCTTATGAAATATTAACAAAATATTTTAAAATTACTATACAAACATGTGTAACAACTGAAATTATACTGCAACTATATTTTTCTGGCTCTCACTGTAAGCTTGCTCAGTTTTAGCAACATGGAAACAAGAATTTGATTGTTATGTCTCTTGTGCTTATTTTGGCTCAGAAGACTGTAAGTGTGGCGCTTGCCACCAGAGAGCACTCTTTAATGGTAGCATCATATTGTAATGCCCACTTACTTTAGTGTACACTGTTCTCACACAGTCTGATTATGACTTATTGCAATCTCTTTATACCAGATAATTCTCTTTATCTTTTACACAGGGATATAACTTAATTACTTTGAATTAATTTGTTCTATTATTATAAATAAAATATTGTTATATTTTAATTGTTACAGGCAATAAGTATTTCTAAATAAAACATAATTTGATACCTTTTCAAGTTATTAACACATTCAGTTTTAATGTTAACAATTAGCTAAAGTTCTTGGTAGAATTCATAAAGAAATACCATTTTGTTTCTAAAAAGTGCTATCGCTACTAATTAATACTCTTTGACATGGGAATGGTAGTCTTTTCAATTTCAAGAATGAACAATGTATTTACAAAATATTTGAGAAACTATATATTGTCCATTTTAGCTATTGAATTAAATGAACATAAATATTTCAATACTTTCTCATTTGCTATTTGACAATTATGTTTTCAAATTATAAGTAAAATTTATTCTCAAAAATTCTGAGGGAGGCAAAAAGGAAATATACATATACACTTGTAGTATATACACATTACATTTGTATATACATGTGTGTATATCTATCTATATATTATATCATAAAGATATAAAAGCCTGTAGGCCTGTATCAGTAGCCAAGTAGCCAGGGGAACAGAACCAGCAGGAAATTTTAAAGAAAAAAAATATATATTTATATGTATATATATTTCTATATATTTATATGTATACATATATTTATATATATATAGAGAGAGAGAGAGAAACATACAGAGAGAGAAAAAACAGAGAGAGAGAGAGACTTATTGCAAGGAATTGACTTACATGAGTTGGAGGCTGGCTAGGCAAGTCTGAAATTCATAGGTCAGGCTGTGAGAAAGGACAGGCTGGAAACTCTGGTAGGAGCTGATGCTGCAGCCCACAGGAAGAATTCTTCTGCGGGAAATCCTCAGTTCTGCACAGTTTAGGTTTCCTGAAGATAGATGCTTGGAAAGCAACTATTTTATGAATAAATGCAAATAAAAGCCCATAGTGGCTGTAGAAGTCCAAGACCTAAATAACTCACTTGAAACAAATATGCTTTATGATGAAATTTCTTAAATGTTTGGAGTGATGATCCTAACTCTAACCTTAAACTTTTTTGCTAATCCTTTCTAGAAGACTACTGCTCAGAAAGGAGTATGTAAATAATATATGTGAAGAGTTGATAACATTCAAGTTATACTTTTTTAATGTAAAAAGAAGCTCTGGTATGCAAATCTTTGTCGGCTGATTCAAATTCTGGTTTTTCAGTGATATTACTTATGTGGAAAATCTAATAGTATTCTGATTACTACAGTCTTACTTGTTTGGAGCTTTATGGGAAGAAATTGAATTAGAATGCCTCTTTTGGAGCTTTTATGACCCTTTAGATGTGTTAGCTGATTATGAACTAAAAGAAAGTTATTTAAAATGCTTTTTCATCAAATTAACTTATAGCAGGTTTGTACTGTAGTTATGAGCTCAAAGAAGCACTTTTTACTACCTTAATTCAGTGACTTCTATATTTTTTCCTTTGGGAATTCCTGTATTAGTGCACAAAGTTAGTTCACTTTTCTTCAAATTTTGTGAAACATCATTATTTGATAAATAATCATTCCAACTTTCCTCATTGGTTTGTGATACTCCTTTTTCATATATCTTATTATTATATATAGTATATATCTTATTATTATATAGTATATATCTTATATGGTATATATTATATGGTATATATCTTATTATACAGTATATATTATATATAGTATATTTCTCATTATCATACAGTATATATTATTATATATAGTATATATCTTATTATATATACTAGAATTTATTTTATATATTGTTTTCCTAGAACCACCATATTTTATTATACCTATATAATATATATACATATATACAATGTATATTTATATACACATATAAAATTTATATTATGTGTTAAAATCATGGATGGAAGATATTTTAATCATGCTTTAATATTTTGTTTCCATATTTAGAATGACCTATATAAAGTTCCCTACCCAGTGACTCATTGGCAATGCTGTGCTTCTCAATCCCCCTGCTTTCTTTTCATTAGTCTGTTGTTACACTGATGAAGAACTTGGTGTCATTTAATGGGTGCAAACTTCATAGCTGATATTCATCTTAAATGTTGTTATCTTCACTGTAATACCCTCCATTTAATTTAATGATAGTAGCCTCCACTTAATTTCGATTTTAATTTACATAGCATGTGACTATATATCTTCAGATAGGCCATTTGAAATATTTGGTGCAACTATGATGCCTGATTTTTTATACAAAGTGGTGAATATGTATTCACTTAAAAATTACACCATTTTCAGTATTCAAGCATTATTGCTTCTCAACAAGAAACTCACGTCCAGGCACAAGCATTAAGGCACTCAAAGGGTTCCCTACTCTTACCATGTATCTCACCATCTGGAAGCAATTGGACTATAAAGCACTCAGTTCCAGGGCGGAGTTGAAAGCAACACTTTTCTAGGTTGGCGTGTGTTGTTTGTGATGTGGTTATTTTTTCTGGACCAGGAACATCTTAGGTGTTGACTTTTCCATGACGAGAATACATTGTTCTGGAATCCAAAGGGTGGGATTGGGGGTGGCATCTCTTAACATTTCACCTAGTAATTCGCTCACAAAAGTTTGATCATCATCTATTCAACTGTGGTTCTGCTGGTTAAGAAATTTGAGATCCCAAGGACAGAATTATTCCACCATTAAACACAACAGTGTTCCTGTAGCTAAGAACTGCCTTTTGACCATTTCAAATTCCTTATGTCCCTGAATAAACAGTCAAAAAGGACATTACCACAGTGACTGGGAATATTAGACTGATTATAATGGGGAACTGGACTTCCTGTTAGATTATGCAGTTGATGGAAGGATATTTTTCCAACCCAGAAATCTTGTGAAGTGGCCTGTTATTGTGACATGTCAAGTGGTAAAAGTCAAAGGAAGACCATGGGAACCAATAAAATAAGGATCTCCCTAAGGTTCATACCCTTCCCAAATGAAGGTTTGAATATCCCCTAAATAGAGACCCTCACCTGCTGAGGGGGTGGCTGAGGGAAAAGGGAACATAGATGGCAGTGGAGTAAAAAGGATATAAATAATAAATACCAAGTAAACCTCAAAAAATTATACCATTCTCTCTTACAACTCCTGCTTACTAATTTTATTCTGGGGTCAGAAAAAACGGATGTCTTTTTCAAATGACTACAGCTAGAAATAATCCTCTAGGACCAATGTCAACATATTTAATATCTTCTGATATATATATAGATATATATATATCTAGTATATATATATCCCTCATAGGTACCCAGTACTGTCCTGCACTCTTTAGAGTTGTCTTCTTATGTTAAAACCTGATTTTAATTTCATTAAGATATCTCCTACTCTATCTGATTTTCTGTCACAAAGCGTATATAATGTTCTGTAGTAAATTCCTAAAGTTGAATGTTATCTCAGCATTCATGTAAAATACAGGTTTAACTTTCTCATAACAGAATCCGGGCTTCGTCACCCTTGACAATTTCTAGTTCCCCAGCTCCTTCTGGTTTCTCAGTGTGATCAATCCAACTATTTGCTTTACACAACCACCTCCTGGTGATCACCTTCCTGTGGAACTGCTAGCTATGATTTATCTATAATTTATTTTCCTTGCCCCACTGATCCCTACTCCTCTCATAGATTGCACATATATGTTGCTGTAACCACCTCTTAATTACAGCATGATTCTGTGGAACTCAACCTGCTGCTCAAAACCCACCCGGTAGAAACCTCTCACCAAAAAAACAAAACAACAACAAAAAAAAAAAAAAAAAAGAAAAGAAAAAGGACAAGCTTAGGTTAATGCCCTGGACCCCAATAAAGGCTTTGATGGCTAACAGATCCCTCTCTCTTTCTTTCTGTCTTTCTCTTTCTCTTTCTCTCCACTTGCCACTTGCTTCTTGACCATGCCTGTGCCAGATGACTCCCCTTTTCCTGTTGGTCCTGTGAGGCATAAAGCCCTCTTCTTTTTAGAATATGTAGGTTAAAAACTGCTTCTGTTATTTCATTTTTTGTATGCCTCCTCTGTGTCTCACCTGACCAGCACACCCAAGCCTAACTTCTCTTGCAGACAAGGCTCTTGTAGAGAGTGGTTATTCTGATAAAAGTAAACGGACACAGATCAGACAAGAGAAACAAAGGTGACTGCCAGTATACACAAGTTTCCCATGAGAAAGACACCTGGACTTGGGTCAGATGCCTAGGCATTAAACTGCCCACCAGGATAAAAAAATTTATCTCCTGAAAATTGAAAACATCCATGACCAAATCCCCCAGAGCCCCATCATGGCAAGGCTGAAGTTCATAGCCACTCTCCAGTGATACACCATGAGACCAAATTAGAAAAAAAATACAAAGAGCTCATTTTCTTATGATTTTCTGAAAAAAATAATTCACACCGAATAAATGGTTGATAATAATATAACACACAATTCCTTGGAGGGAGCATTTGGTACCTAATTAAGGACTTCTGGAGTGAGTATGATTAAGGCCTGGAATGTCCAGGGTGAAAATAGGATTCTGGGACCAGGTGGCTGATTCTGCCTCTGCAATGAGCGTGGCACAAGATTAAAGACTCTGGTGTCTAGGGGTTGAACAATTAAAACCTGGGCTGTCTTATTTTGAGAAATATGAGAAGGAGAATCAAATTGTAGTGAGATGTCAATGGAACATGTATTGGGATTTGAAAATATCAATTAAAATTGAGCATTTAGATTCAAGCAGATCTCAGCAATCCATGTGCACAGAAGTTTAACGAGTGCAATAAGAAGGACAGACTGAGCAGAATTGGAATCTCACTCTTATTAGTCATTCCTATTTTCCTTTTTCTAGCACTTATACAAACACCTCCTCTTAATTTGGGACACATATTCTTAAGAAAGTCGTCAACAGAAGAAGTGTTAGGAGGTACACATGTTTTCAAAATACTCATAGCACCTCATGCCCTGGGTTATTCGTGGTACTACATCCATACCATTCTATTAGATAATAACTTCCATGTAAGTTTTGCTCTGAGTCCTTGTTCATATTCAGTTCTAAACTAGGAGCTGCATTTGAGGCATTTTAAAAGAGGACATTGTATTATTATTTTCCCAGGAGTTTCACATTTCAATTATTTCAGTTTTCTTTTTCCATTGGCTAGCATCTGAAAAAAATAAAATATATGTATAGTAGCTTTCAAACTATTGTTTTACATTTCACTTAGAATCCCACAGGTCAGATTCATGATAACTAACAATGTCCTGGGGGAAAAATGTATATATAACACAGATTTAACAATACCTACTTTACTTTTAAAACATTATGTAACATATGCTTGGCAAAACAAAGATTCAAAGACTACTTAAATAATGAGATCACAGGATTATTTCTAAAATTATGCTTTGATAAAGTTCTAAATCTGTATAGAGAGGTTGAATGATTGAGAAAATATAGCTGTTGGAGACTATTAGCCATTAGGAGACTACAGACATCCACAGGAAACAATTTTGCAAGGAAGGAAATAGTGCTTTTCATTAGATTAATAGCCAGCAAATTGATCAATCTGAAACACATGCATCCTCTATTACTATGAAACTATTAATGTGTGTTGAAATTCATATAAGAAAATAATTCAGCTAAGCTCATATAATGACTTATCTGACAGGAAATAAGTATATACATTTTAAAGTTAGACATAGAGTGGTGATTCCTTTTTCTTTTTTCTATACTCATTTTTTACCCCAAAACTTACCTCATTAAAACATATATACAATATACATATTTGCAAAATATAGGTGTTGACATATTTTTCCAGAATATTCTGTGGCAACAAAATATCAGTAGTTTTTGGGTCATAGAGCCAAAGTAAGATAGCATATATAGGGCATACTTGGAGGTGAGCTTCTCAAGAATCAGGCTAAAGAGATAGGTAAATTATTGGACAGAATAACCAGGGTTAATAAATGCATGTATCTTTCTCTTTCACTTTAAGATACAGGACACAAACAAAGGATCTCTCAACCACTCTGTTTTACTCAGCCATCATGTAAAATGGTTTTGTTTGTTTCTTGGTTCTCTTTGATTATTTCACACATTCTGTTGTTAAGGTTTTGTTTCCTTCCTTACTAACAAAACCTTAGTACTAGGTTTGCTTTCCTCCCTTCTGTGTTTCAGTCCTTGGCAGCTGGCTGGAGGCTTTTTTTTCCCCCTCATCAGAGTATCGAAATAGGTAATATATAATGTATATATTGGTTTGAAATATAAGGAAGCCAATTTGTATGAAAAAATATTTTCTACTTTTGTGACTAAAACGTTTAAAAATAGAAATTTGCTCTGTCATGCATTTTGCTGAGAGATTAATTTTGTGATCTTAGTCTCTTGTTTTGGTCCCCCAAAATTGTAAACAAGATTATATAGAAATGAAGTAATGGGTAGATATCATATTATTTGTTTTCTAAATAGGGATACTTTTGGTGATTAAAAGAGCCAAATAATTGTCAGATGCCAACTGATCTATAATAGGGCATAAAATCAAACTGCCTGGGGAGAGTAGTGATGGAATGCCATGTAATGAGATTTACAGAATTTTCTCGGAATCCCTCATATGTAACAAATATATTTCCTTACGTTGTACTTCCTTCAAGGCATTAAATAAACAACAGTAGAGCTATTTAAAATGACTGAAAAATAAAGATGGTTTTATTTTATTTAGGAAATCAAAATCATGATGAACAAAAATTGTTGTCACATAAGTAGTCTACCCTACATTCATTTATCTCTGTCCTTAGATTAATTTATTAGATTGGAGAAATCACACCTTTGAAGGCACAAGAAGTCTGCTCTCAAGGAGAAGGGATAAATATAATATGGTTCTACAGTGTTGGTGCATATTATCTTCAAATACAGGTAGAGATATAAAACCATACCAAGATGTTTAGAATTTCAGAGTTGGAAAGGGTATTGGAGATAACTTATTTAAAAGTGCTGATTTTGCAGATAAAATCATTGAAAGCGAAAAAAAAGATCCAAGGTTAAACAGTTTTTAAAAATTTTCTTATTGTCTTCTCAAATAAAAAGTGCAGCTAAAAAGGAATTTACAGAATTATTCCTCATTCAATTAAGAGATAATAGGAGTAGATTAGAAATGGGAACAGATATTAACAAGAAAGAATGTCCCTAAAGCATTTTTATAGCTGAATGAAAATATGCAGATTTAGAAGAGTAAGACACTCCTTGATTACTGGTCATTTAAATTGTTAGGACAAGAATTAACTACTTTTATTCTTTTCAGTATTTTAATATTCACTAGTAACAGAATTTAGTACCTAAAATATTCTTAAAAATTAAGTAGAGTTTTTTACAGCTTTGAACTTTCAAATATTTCACATTCAAATTTGTTGGCAATTCTTTCTATCCCCACAGGTTACTGAGGCCATAAAAAGAAAAGGGAATTCCATAACTAGTGCATTAGATGCATTATAGGAAAAGGCCAAAGAGAAGTCTATGGCTCCATAATTCATGGAAAGCATAAGATATCCAAATGTCTAGATGACAAGATATGTACTATGAGGAGTAGTAAAAGGAATATTTTTCATCTTTACTATTAACAATAGATTTGCAAAACTCTTGGAGTTGCTCTAGAATTCAACCTCAAAACAGTGTTTTACATAATAATCTAGGATTAGAAACCAAGGTGTGCACATCGCTCAGAGGTTGCTGATGCTGTTCCTACCCCTTTGGATGCTGAGTAGACAGCGCTGATGAATGTTGCCCTATAAAGATTGTTCAGTACCAGTGACAGAAGAAAACTTGAGGCAACATAAGGCAAGAGGGACTGTATTTGGCCATATTTTAAATGTGATTTATTCTGATTAGAGGCAGTAATTTTTGTTCTAACTTTCTCACGTATAAGACTGAAAAAAAAAAAAAAAACACCTGTTACATTAATCATCTGCCGTCTCATCAAAACCCCTGACTCACTCTATGTTAGGGCGAAAAGACGGTGTGAGTATTAAAAAAAATTGCTTATATAGAATATTTTGCTAAATTCTTGGTAGATGACTTTATTATGAGATATTCACATGACTTAGGTATCTGAGTCATATGTTAGATGAAATTTTTCATAATACTACAAAACAAATTGAATAAATATCAATATAATATCTAGCTGATACAATTGATAAAGCTTTACATGTAACAAAATTAGGACATTATATTGAGAACATTAATAAATTACTAACCAAATATATAATTACTATTACAAAATAGGCATTCTCTCTTAGATCATATATCCTAATAGGAGACACTACAATTACACAGTAATTTTACAACTAGATAAATGTATTTATAAAATATTATCTAAAAGCAAGTAATAATTTGTCATGAGGGCAGAGTATGAAATGTGAATTTGCACAGTAGTCATGCAATGGAATCCCTATACTAAAAGTCTACCTTTGAGTGTTTGCTATTAAGAAAATTGAGGTATTATCTTAATATCAATGGGAAGGTATTGAAAATTTTATATTTTAACAAATATAATACAAAAATTTATGATCATATAAATCTTTATGTAATCTATATGTATACATAAGTGAAATCACACATATAGTACACTTATTGCACTAAAGATAATCATTACTATTAAATATATCCTGAAGGATGTTGTGCTGATTATCATGTGCATATTAAAATTAAATATAAATTTAAAAGCTCTTATACAGTCAATTATATATGCTATCTATTGATTGTTCCTATGTGTATGATTGCATTAGATACTGACATAATTATATGTTGATCAAGAAAAATCTTTATAATCTAAGATATATTATAACTAAAAGTATAATATGAACAGTTATTTCTAAAATCTAAGACAATAGCATAGGATGCTTTTATAAATTCAGCCTTTAAGAGAAAAGCAGTAGTTTAACTATTTGGGAGTGATTGTTTTTATGATTAGGAAATTAGAATAGAAAATTATGAAAAATGAAATATATTACAATTTAGTGATTATGTTATGATCTAGCAAAATTAGGGAAGAAGATTAAGTACAAAAGAGAAGAAAGTGTGGAGCCAGCACACAAACAGAAAAACACACACACGTACACACACATGAAAACACACAATGTATTGTACACAGTGCAAGCGCTGGCTACAAAGATGAGTGAAATATTGGTCTGTAGTTTTACTCATTAAACAACTGTTATATGTAATGCATCAACGAATATTATGATTTCTTAATTCTCTTGAAAAATAGTTTCAAATACAGTTTTAAAACCACGTATTTATTTAGCTTGTTTGATATGTGGTTCACACACACACACACACACACACTTATTCTGGCTTCACTAAATTGGAATTCTCCAGTTACATGTAAGTATACTATGAACTTTTCAAAGGCAGCAACTGTCTTCATTTCTGGATGTCTAGAACCTAACACAACTATCAGAGCACATATCAAGCCATAGGAAATTGATTGTGGTTCAGGGGATGAATTAATTACCAATTAACAGATAGATTTATGAAAAATAAATTCATGACAGAAAATCTAAATTCTAAGCAATTTTGTTTACCTCTGACTGTTAGTGGAGCTTCTTTTCTCTTTATTTCCTCAAGCCTCACTATTGCAATTACAACTTTAAGAATCCTTTGATTCTTCATCTCTGAGGCATATGTTCTTTAAAAAATAACAATAATTTCCATTTTAAAAACCTCAAATTAGACTTGATAACTTTAATTTAGAAAAATATCAAAACAATCTATGTTTCCTCGATATACAAATTTGAATAAAGTTGCATTTGAATAAGTCCTCACATTCATATAGAATATCTTCAATTTGTGGATTTCAGATGCAAAATACAGACTTCACATTGCTTAGAAAATGGTCCTTTGGGATCTAAACTTATTATAATTGAAGTGTGAAGTCCTAATTGGGTTACTTTGTGTAATATATCTTCTATATAGATATTACTCAATGCTTGCAAATTCAAGAAGTGGGAAATGGAGTCGGTATAATGCAAGGGAGATGTATGCTAAGAAGATTCTGGGTTGTCACGATTAAAAATTTTCCACTCATTATATGAATCCTATTGATCATTGCAGGAAACAGAAAAGTGTGCTGTTCATTGATTTTCTGTGGCTACTGAATGCATTAGTTCTGACACTTTTGATGGGTAGGCAGGTTTTCAAAGGAAGTTCAGTTAAGCTAATCTTAGTTCAGAGGACTATTCACAATGGAATAAGAAACCTTGTAATTGCAAGAGAAAATACAAGAGTCAGAGGACTATATTATGAGCCATATCAGCATAAAAATTCGACAAGAAACACTTTCCAGGAGACCATAATAAAACATATCAATGTTTTGATGCTGTTTTTCACAAATGTAGCAATTATTAGATAAATTGGGTTTTGGCTTTTTCACCCTTCAGCCAAGACAGTGAAGCAAAGCGATTACTTCTTTTATCTTCTTAGCTAAGGGAAGTCATCAGAAGTCTGTCAAGTTCATAAAAATATAAGTGAATAAATTACATAATTGAATCACATAAGTGGAATTGATAGCAATAAATTCAATATTTTATTTCTAATTCTCTTCACTATTGTACCGGTTTCTTAAAATACAAATTTTCATCCATCAGTTGTATCAAAGACTACTAAAGTAGAGAGAGTGATAGAAAATTCAAATCATAAAGACTTATTCTACCCTGGGAATTAATTCTCATTTTAAAATTAAAGCTAGAAAGTATGATCTTGTATCCCTGTTGGAATCTGTCTTAGTGGCTTATTAATACAATGTCAGAGTACAATATTACTTATCAGTAGTACAAAACAGTGTCAAAGTGCTATGTGTATTTTTCCAGTACATTAAGTACCAGGGCACTGTGTCTCTTTTAGGTGATGATTAATTAAATTAGCATAACCCAAGTGGTCTTTTATGCCCACAAACAAACATATACTTGGCAATCAGACTTCTCATTTTTTTTCAATCATTTAGCATGCAAGCATAAAACTTAAATTTATAAGAGTAAATGATGACTTATAGACTTTTGATATCATATTCCAATTTAATGAAATCCTCTCCCTGGGCACAGTAACATTTTTCCTCACTGCTTTTAGAAAGTTGTCCTTCAATATAGAAAGCTACTGTAAATTATCAATCATATGTGGCGTATTTGAATTTAAAAATATTTTACTTTGTGATTATCAAAATGTTATGAGAATTAAGTATATTAAAGTATTACAACAGCTATATTATTTCATTACTAGTATTTACCACATGGCTTTTTGGGCATGGCATCTGTTCAGGACAAGCATTTCAAAATCTGGTCAAGAAAAGGGTTTAATACAAGGTTCTGAGGCTTTGAATTTGAGAAAGATCGGGTGAATGGGATTTCCTGTGTTTATTGGTGTTTTCTGAGAAAATTAATTACAATATCAGGATATGAATCTAGACCTTTATACCATAAGTCTAATGTTCTTTTTTCATGTTCCAATTTTATCTGGTAGTCCTCCTCCCCCTTCCCCCTCCCCGTTCCCCCGCTTCCCCTTCCCCTTCTCCTTCTTCTTCTTGCATTAAATTAAAACCCCAAAAAGTAGGCTGGGCCCGGTGGCTCACGCCTGTAATCCCAGCACTTTGGGAGGCTGAGGTGGGTGGATCACAAGAACAGGAGATCGAGACCATCCTGACTAACACAGTGAAACCCCGTCTCTACTAAAAATACAAAAAATTAGACGGGCGTGGTGGCGGGCGCCTGTAGTTCCAGCTACTTGGGAGGCTGAGGCAGGAGAATGGCGTGAACCCGGGAGGCGGAGCTTGCAGCTAGCCGAGACTGCGCCACTGCACTCCAGCCTGGGTGACAGAGCAAGACTCTGTCTCAAAAAAAAAAAAGTAGTTCTAAGAAAGATCTGCTCTAGTTGAGTAAATGGGCCTTGGTTCTGTAACCCAATAGACTATTACAAAGGTATGTAATCTTACCTCTTTAAAATGATTTTGGCTCCTCTCCCCCCACCCTCTGCCTCTGAAAAACTAAATCTTATGACTTACTTTTTTTTTTTTTTCCATGCCCCTTATATCTTTTGCCTTAAAGAGCCAGGCTCTGTTTTCCTTATGGTACATTTGAAAATATTCATTTTAATTTTTTTCCAGAAATGATGACATCAGAAAAATACAATTGCTGTAAAGAAAGCTAAAAAGTTCGAATGATAGGATTTATTCTGGGAAATGTATATTTTGCAGGTGAGATTACATGATGCTGTACTGAACTTGACCAAAAACTTACCAAGAAAGTAGTATTACACATAGACTAATTTAGGTGAAGAAGGCTACAATAAAACTTCATATTGTATTCCAGTCTAGAAATTGGAAAGATTGAGGATAGTTTAGGGTTTTGTTGAGAGGATAAAGACCAAAGTGATGAGAGGCTGGAGTTTATGTCAAACAAATAACTGAGGAAAAATAGGCTGTTTAGTTTGGTGAGAGATTAAGCCAGAGGCTTTGATAATTCTCTCCAAATATTTGAGAGCCTGTTTCATGAAAATGACTCCATTTTGGTCTTGTCTATTTCAGCAGAAATAAGGGGTAAAAGTTGCAGAGACAAATGTGTGGTTCAATAAAAGGATAAACGTATTATTTCAAGAGTTAGAGATTCACAAAGAAGGAATGATCTGACCCACCAACATTGGAGGCATCAAAGCATTTACGCACTTGATATATGATCTTTCCTAAAAAGGTAGTATTGTTTTCTTAGGCTTATAGTCTTAGAAAATAATAACTTTAGAAACTATTGAAGTTTTCATAATAGGTAGTCAATTTAATATAGAAAAAAAGATCTCTAAAAGTTAAGGCTTTGTTGACATTTCACCCTACTCACTGTATTTCCATTTGAAGTCCCTATATATTTTAAGACAATTCAAAAAACAAAAATAAAAATCTCATACTGCCTCTGTCATGTCAACTTAAAATGGCACCTTTAGTAGAATTTATGTCTGTATTAGCACCCCGACATTTTCTATCCTTTTTTTCCCTATAGGTGTCAAAACGCATTACAAGGTACTTACGGTGATCAGTTCTGAGACAGAAGGGTAGAAATGAGATAAAATGTAAATGAAGAAAAATGATTCTTAAGTAGCAAGGTATAATCTAAATTACCTTCTGTCAGGCTTTAAAAGACATATAGAAAGAGCTACATAACCTTTATGCTCCACAAATTTGTATGATAAGATTTATTTATTTGTCTTAAATGTTGCTGACACCCCAAAGGCAAATCCCTGGAAATCATGAGTTACAGTTGCAGATTTTTGCCTCTGTAAAATATAAACAAATTTAGTGAGAGTGGCCATTGAAAATATAAACCATGGTTTTTGTTTTCAGTGATACAGAAAAAAAAATAAAACTATTTTTCTCTATTTCATCATGTTAGATGCTTTATCTTCCAGCAAACCAAACAGTCCGTTCATGGGTTTTGCCTTCACAACTCTCATCGGGAATATGTGACCCACGCTGCTAAAAAGAACTGCCTGAGACTGGGTAATTTATAAAGGAAAGAGGTTTAGCTGACTCACAGTTCCACATTGCTGGGCGGGAGATGGTGCTCAGGAAGCTTACAATCATGGTGGAAGGGGAAGCAAACATGTTCTTCTTCACATGGTGGCAGGAGAGAGAAGTGCAGAACAAAGGGGGAAAGCCCCTTATAAAACCATCAGATACTGTGAGAACTCACTATCATGAGAACTGCATGGAGGAACCACCTCCATGATCTAATTACCTCCCATGAGGTCCCTCCCCCAATACACGGGGATTACAATTTGTATTACAATTCAAGATGGGATTTTAGGTGGTGACACAGCCAAACCATATCAAGATAGTAATCACGTTTTTTTTTTAAATCATTCTGTTTGAATATATTATCACTTACTACTTATCTATTATAAAAGCCTTCTTTATTTAGATAAATCATCCTGTATATCTGAGATCTGTGGCCCATAGAAATAACAAAGTTAAAGTGTTAACAAGAAATTAATGAAGTCATATATGTTTGAGGTTTAAACAAATCATTAAATGAAGATCATGTTATTCATTCATGAGCATTATTTATTGTTATTTCACTGTTTACCAGCAGCAATTAAATGATACATATTTTAAGACTGAATTTTGTGAAAATTGTAGGAATTACTCTTTCCTCTTAAATAAGTTTTATGTGTTAAAATTAAGCATCAGTGTTTCCTTTCAGGTTTTATATTTATCCCCAAAGGGAGAAGTAAAATCATCACACAGCAGACCAATGGGAGTAAATTGTAGAATTTATCTATCAGGAATATAAGGGATAGGATCATTGTTGAAAGATAACATTCTGAAATGTTTACACATTCTAAATTTCATAGATATGCTGTTATCTGGAATCTGAAAAGGAATAAAGAACAGTTTTGCATTCCAAATGGTTCCCCAAGCAATGATGTAGATGAAAACAATTATAATTTCATTTTCTTACAACCAGAAAAAAATGCCTGTCAATTGGAATATCAGCCTATTGTCAATAAAAGTGATTCTCTGTAGGGACATGGATGAAACTGGAAAACATCATTCTCAGTAAACTATCGCAAGGACAAAAAACCAAACACCGCATGTTCTCACTCATAGGTGGGAATTGAACAATGAGAACTCATGGACACAGGAAGGGGAACATCACATTCCGGGTACTGTTGTAGGGTGGGGGGTGGGGGGGCGGGGACAGCATTAGGAGATATACCTAATGCTAAATGACGAGCTAATGGGTGCAGGAAATCAACATGGCACATGGATACATATGTAACAAACCTGCACATTGTGCACATGTACCCTAAAACCTAAAGTATAATAATAAAAAAAAAAAAATACCTTACCAGTATTCCTTTAACATAAGAAAGTGCTAGCAGGAAGGACTCCAGAGTATATGTGAAATAGGTTTAAAGGAAAAAAAAATAATAAAAGTAAACAAACAAATATATAAAATATGTTGCTATTGTTTTCTATTTTATTTTTTGAAAAATATTTTTAAATATACCATTTCATCCTTAATTTTAACACATAAAACATTTTTTTCTTTTTTGTAGACCTGTCTCTGTGAAAGAAAAGATTGGAGGTAGGCATTATGCAATCTGTCAGTGAGAGGGATGTATGAATGTGCCCTTGAGTACCAGTCATTAGAATGACAGGCCACTGCATTTTCTCTTCAGTTAGAAATTTTACTACCCCTGGAAATACTGATAACTTTTTGTAAGACTGTATCTATACCGTTTCATCTAGTCTTTACTGATATATGATTTTAAAATATTTTCTTGGTTGGTACAGACAGCACTAATGATGCATGTAGCTTGCCAAAATAGACATTTTTGTTTATAAATGTTAGGAGAATTTTGTATAATCTTAGATACCGCATACCTTACCTGGGGAAGCTGAAAATGAAATATCTCATTTTATTTTTATATTTGACTTTCCAAAATCGGATACCATAAATATGAGCTTTGAAACTTATTGAGCTCCAGTGATGTTCTTTGCCAGATCAAATATTCTACTGCAATTTCAATTTACTAAATTTATGTGTGAAAATTAAAATTTAATCTTAAAAAGTTTAAATATCACTGGTATTATTATTCCCTAAAATAATTTTTTATTTTTGTAAGTCTTAAAACATTTGGAGTAACTGGGGTACAAATTAACAAAGCATAGTCCATTTATTTCATCACAAATTCACAGCAGATTTCAACCTGCTTAAGAAATGCTTAATTTAAATAGAAATAAAATGTGCTTACATGAATAAAAATTAGTGATAACTTTCTATTTCATGATATGCATATTGTGACATTAAAAATTATGTAACATTTTATTTAAGGTATATACAGAAAGTATCATCAGTAAATTGTTGTTTCTTTTCCAATAAAACTTGTTTTTAGATATTCTATATTGCCAAATGACTCTTACTAATTTTTTTTTGTTTAGTTTTGTTTGTTGTACTTCTTCAAATAATGGTTATTCTCTGGAATTTCCAGCAATGTGGTGAACTAAGTTGATCTAAATGTACTCTGAATACTGAGAAATACTGGGGAAAATATGTGCAGAACAACTGAATTATAAAAAAGGAAATAAAAATATCCATATTCCACAAATGAAGAAGTAAAATAATGTTGGTTTTGAGGGTGCCAGTCTATGCAGCTCAGATAGTTCCAGAAGTTTAGCACTAAAGTAACAAAAGGACAAACTACAGTCCTCATGGATGAGAGGATGATATGTTGATACCTGTAAGAATTCAAATCATGGAAGTGATTCCTCTATGAGGTGAGAATAAGTAAAATTCACCTTGAAATGACAGTAATCAAAACAGTGTGGTACTGGTATAACGAGAGACATGTAAACCAATGAAAAAGAATATATAGCTCAGAAATAAAACCTTCTATATAGGTTCACGTTATTTTCAACACAAATGCCAAGGCCATGCTATGGGGAAAGATTACTCTTTTAAACAAATTATGTTGGGAAAACTGGATGACTACATGCAAATGAATGAAATTGGACCCTTGCCTTGTAACATATACAAAAACCAACTCAAAATGATTAAAGACCTAAACACAAGAGCTAAATGTCTACAGCTCTTAGAAGAAAACACAGCAGAAAAGATTCATGACACTGGATTTGGCAATTATTTGTTGGATATAACATCAAAAACTCACAAAAGAAAAAAATAGGTAAATTGTACTTGATAAAAATTAAAAACATCTGTTTTTCAAAGGACATTCTCAACAGATTAAAAATTTAAGGAATGAAAAAAATTGCAAATAATGTATCTAATATGAAATTAATATCCAGATTATATAAAGAATTCCTACGACTCAACTACAAAAAAGGTTGATTCAAAAATAAACAAAATACTTGAATATGCATTTCTCTCCAAAGCAGATAAACAAATAGCCAATAAACACATGAAAAAAAGCTCAGTATTTGTAATCATCAGGTAAATGCCAATCAAAACCAAAGAGATAGCACTTTATACCTGTTAGGATGGGATAGCTATTACTAAAAGCAATGACAACAACAAGAACCACCAAGAAAATAATGTGTTGGCAAAGATGTGGAGAAATTGGAAATCTTGTGCATTGATGGTGGGGATGTAAAATGGTGAATCTGCTATGGAACACAGTAATCTATATAGCAGAAAATTAAAAATAGAATCACCATATGGTCCAGCAATTCTATTTCTGACTGTATTTCCAAAAAGACAGAAAACAAGGACTTGAACAGATATTTGTGGACCCAAGTTCATAATTACATTACACACAGTAGTCAAAGGGAAGCTGTCTAAGTGTCCATTGATAGATGTACTGATAAATAAAATGACGTGGATACATTGGATATTTTTCAGCCTTAAAAAGAACATTCTGGCACTGGATGCAGTATAGATGAACTCTAAAACATGATACATGAAATAAGCTGGTCACAGAAGGAAAAATACTGTATAAATTCATTTATGTGAGATGCTTAGATTTGTCAAATTCATAGAAACAGAAAGTAACATGGTGGTTACCTGAGACTGGGGGGAGAATAAAAAAGAGTCATTGTTTAATGGGTACTGAATTTCAGATAGGGAAGATGAAGAGTTTTGGAGAAGGATGGTGGTGATGATTATACAACACTGTGATTGTACTTCATGCCACTGAACTGTACACTTAAAAAATGGCTAAAATGGATGGTAAATTTTATGTTATATATTCTTTACCATAATTTTTAAAAAAACAAAGCTCAGTTGGGTGGCAGAGAAACCTGTAACATAACTGTATTTTATGAGTTATGTTACACTCTCTTCAAAAAGTCAATAAATTGACTTGAAAATATGGCTACCCAAGCTGGTATAACCTAACTCACTGTGAATCAGCTAGTCAGTTATCTAGCTAGTTAAAATTACCTGTGTCATTTATATGTATATCCATTGTAAGAAATTGTGTGCTATAAAATTTAAAACATACATTTTCTAGTAATTTTTATACTTATGATACATGAATAGGCAAATGTAGTTACAAGAAAAACTTTTCTTATGTGTTGCTTTGGATACATTATCTAGCAAGGACAATGTGTTTCTCCGAGGCTTTGGTAGCCATTTCCTATCTCCGTTACTTTCCTTTCACTGTAATTTTGAAGAGGTAACAGATTTTATTCTCTTCATTCAGAGTAAATTATTTAATTGCTGAGGGGAGGAAATAAAAGGCAAATATATAATTTAGATATTATCTACCATATATTTTGTCTCATAACAGATATTGGACACTAAGAAATATTTATTTGAACTGAATAAATGAGTTTCAATTGAAACTTTATTTCAGGTTGATTTTAAGCTTTCAACAGATATTTACACTTGTTCAAGAAATTAAAATCCAATATATTTTTATTTAAATAGTTATTTTTTGGTTGTGAGTACTTATTGCTTTTAAATGTATAATTATAAAAATACTTTAGAATTAGTGAAAGACTTCAACAAATTAACTACAATATATGTTGCTCACAGAACAATTTTAAATTGATGTATTACCTTAAACTGTACCACAACCATATATGTTTAGCTTTCTTAACTGAATCTCATCAAATATTCCTGTGAAGTCTTTATAGTTATAAACATTTTTGATGATAATTTCATTTTGGATCAATGTTTTTTCCTCCTGGCAGGAAATATTTTATTTAAGTTGGTCTGACTATAATATTTCTGCTAAATGTAGTGAGGAAAAAATAATTTAAATTTTAAATTCATTTTAATGTGATTACTAAATACCATTTAGGGACAACGTTTTTCTGTCAAGATAATTAATAATTTTAAAATATGTTTCAATATGCATTTGCCTGCAAGAAAATATATAATACAATGTCTTGGGAGAACATCCATTGTATATTTCTAACTGGGATGTTTTCTATGTAACTACTTGGAATGTGGCTACATTAATATCCAATATTAAACATAAAAGATACACATTGTTTTTGCAAAGTCAGCTCTTGAGATAATAGCTCATTAATATCAAAAATAACTAAAATATTTTCCTTCTATCAGCTTAACCAGTTTCTAATTTGTTTTCCTGAATTGTATAAAGATCCTTACTGATACAACTATTTCACTTTACAAGCTCTTTCTCTCATATCTACATTTCCAAAATACATATTGAGTGACTATTATCTGAATGAAATTCTTTTAACCTTTGTTCAAAACAGTAGTGTTTTGAAAGGAGAGGAACAAAACAATGCTAAGTAAAGAGTGTGTTGAGAAAACTCAAGCACTGAGCATAAGTTATTATTTTCATTTGCAAATGATAGCACAAAGCAGGTGGCATTATTTTTTCTTTTTTAATGTTTTTTTTTTTTAATCAAGTGGAGAAACATCTTTCATGACTTGGGAAAGAGTGCTATTTGTAAAAGTTTTATTATCCAATGATTAAAATATTTATAGATGTCAAAAGGTGGGTGAATGGTAGTGAATGTTGGGATGGGGTAGAGAAGAATGTGTTTAAGGGAGTCACTGAAACCAAACCAGAATGCAGGGGTAGCTCAAATGGAAAAACAAAACAAAGCAAAACAAAACAAAACATGGAAGTGTTTTAAACTTGATTTAGTGGGAGATAGAAATCGATCTTTTAATGAAAATCCAAAGCTAATATTAGAATAAAGCCGGATTATCAAGGATAAACCTTTTCTATAAATACTGTGTTGAATAAATATGTTGAGAAGCAGTGTGGCATAGTGAAGAAAATAAAAAAACTCTAATGTTAGATCTAATGGAATGTGAATCCTGATTTTGCCTCTTGAGGGGTTATCGAATTTACTAAAAGTATGTAAATAATCTGTACCCTCATTTCATATATAAAATGTGAATAGTAAACTCTCTTTTGAGATATTCTAAGACTTAAACAAGGTAAAATGTAAAGTTCAAGTAAATGAGCTGGACTATAGAAAGTACTGTTTATTGCTGTTGTTCTTAATTATTTATATTTCAATAATAGCATAATTACTTTGTTTTTGTAGGGAACTATCCTTCAATATGCAGACCTGTGTCTACTGATAGATAACCTTTACATTTTAACCATACAGTTATGAACAAAAGCTGGATGTAGGAAAAATAATAACATAACCTTTATTGCTGTACTTATGAAATTAAAATTCTCTGAAGCCAAATTTTATAGTCCATTAATTTCATATCCTTCTTTACAGAATGCCTGCAAGTTTAATGGCCAACAACATGTTTAGGTGCAATGCCCTTTGTATGTAAGTATGATGCCTTAGAAAGAATTGAGAAATATTCTTTTTTTTTTTTTTTTTTTGAGCAGTAGCAAGATTTATTGCAAAGAGCAAAAGAACAAAGCTTCCACAGTGTGGAAGGGGACCCGAGCGGGTTGCCCAAAGAATTGAGAAATATTCTAACCAGTGGACCTAAACACTGGAGACTGTTATATTGATTTAGTTGAAGTGGGTCAGAAATTAATTCCTACCACAAAGTGAAGTATTTTGTTTGGTTTGCAAAATAAAAAAAAAAATCAGGAATGTAGAGTGCTACAATGCCAATGCCAAGGAGAAGCAGTTAAAATAAGTTTATACATTGGTATCAGTCCTTGCTTCGTTGATTTTTCGTAACCTATCTTAGAAGAGGATGGCTTAGATGGAAATGCTGTAGCAGATCCTAGAAGGCTCTACAGTTTAACACTGTCAGAAACCCCATATTTCATAGCTGAAAGTCAAGTTCTTTCTTGAGACAGGTATGAAGAGTGCACCTCCATAACTGCTACAAGTGGTGAATTGTGACAGAATGATGAATAGTTGTTAGACTCCTCATTCTTTCAAATAGCTAGTAATATCTGTACCTTAAGGTAGCAGTAAACAAAATGACTTCTTTGGTTGTCATTATATTGCATCAACATACATGACTAAATTTTATAATGAGGTTTGAATAATCAAAATTATGTATTTACATCCCCTGTACTCCATTAATTAATAATTTTTTTTCAGAAGTTTTACCAGGTCCTAGCCTGAAAACACCAATATCAAGGTTTATTAACCAGATTAAAATTTACAGAATTAAGTTGGCAACAAAGGATTATACCCCAAAATCTTTTTGAAATTATGTTCAAAATAGGCTACTCTATATGAAAGATAGTGTATATAAAACATAATATTTTGTTCCACACTGCATAGTATTATCTAATACTTTGGAGGAAATTAGTGAATGACTATTTGCTGAAATAATGAACCGATTTATTAACTGCTTTCTTGTTGGTTATCAACTTATAAGTTATTGAGAAATAGAGGACATATTTAAGTAAAACCAATTTTCACCCAGAGTACAACAGCACTGGAATAAACTGCATTTGGATTTTCCAGTAGTTGCTTAAAAGTTTTATTAAAATACACAAGTTCTCTTCTAATTTATTTCTACACCTCATTGTTTGTTTCATCTTCTTTTAATTTTTTATTCCAACGAATAAATTCCAAGCATTTATTAGTGCCTTACATACACTAATTACTGTTTTTTGAATAAATGCATGCTGTTGGGTAGAGTGCAACACATGAGGGCAAAGAGAGGCTAGCTGTTTCTCTTCCACCAAAGTACTCACAGGAATTACTGGAACCTTTTCCTTATCTGAAAGACACTTGTAAACTCACGGTTTTCACTCTGTCTACATTTTCAAGAGAGCCAAATATTCAACATTAAAACATGACTTTAAAGAAAATAGCAGAGTAAAAATTAAAATGAAATGTTATGGATCTAGTAGTTTTCAAGAAAGATTGTGGGCTGGGCATGGTGGCTCATGTCTGTAATCCCAGCACTTTGGGAGGCCGAGGTGGGTGGATCACCTGAGGTCAGGAGTTTGCGACCAGCCTGGCCAACATAGTGAAACCCCTTCTCTACTAAAAATACAAAAATTAGCCAAGTGCGGTGGTGGGCACCTATAATCCCAGCCACCTGGGAGGCTGATGCAGGAGAATCATTTGAACCTGGGAGGCAGAGGTTGCAGTGAGCCAAGACTGCACCATTGTACTCTAGCCTGGGAGACAAGAGGAAAACCCCATCTAAAAAACAAACAAACAAATAAAAAAACAAAAACAGAATGATTGTGAAGCCAGGAGTGTGATGGCTCATGCCTGTAATCCCACCAATTTGGGAGGCTAAGGCAGGAGAATCACTTGAGGTCAGGAGTTTGAAACCAGCCTGGCCAACATGATAAAACTCCATCTCTACTAAAAATACAAAAATTAGCTGGGCATAGCGGCACCACCTGTAATCCCAACTACTCGGGAGGCTGAGCCACAAGAATCGCTTGAACCTGGGAGGTGGAGGTCACCTGAGCTGTGATCACGCCACTACACTCTACCCCGGGCGATAGAGTGAGACTCTGTCTCAGAAAAAAAAAAAAAAAAAAAAAAAACAAGCAAACTGTGAATAAAGGCTTTTTCCAATCAGTTAGGACATTAAATGTCTGAGTACTTTATTGAGCACTCATTTCAATACCAGTCCTCCAAAATAATGAGTCTACTCAAAAAGAATATAAGTGGGAGCTAAACACTGAGCACACATGGACATAAACATGGAAACAACAGACATTGCAGGCTACTAGATGAGGTAGGAAAGGCAGAGGCTGTGGGTTGAAAAACTGCCTGTTGGGTACTATGCTCACTACGTGGGAGCAAAATATCCATGTAACAAACCTACAAATGTATCTCCATATCTATAATAAAAGTGGATCCTAGGGAAATAGTTACAGAAATTTGGAAAGATTGTTCGGTAAGGATATTAATCACATTATTTGTTATTGCAAAACAATAACTCAGTATTTTGAGGCTTTTTATTTACTATTTTATTGTCTTCTAGCTAAATTGCACATTCCATTGAAGATTTTAATAATCAAACAAATAAATTCCTTGCCTAAAGGATTTTATGACCTGCGCAGTAAATTCTTTTATTCTATTTATTTTCCCAGGCAGTGGCAAATACCCAGACCCTAGGTTTGTGCCTCAGGTATATGGTCTAATAGTAACTCTATTGCACAAAAATATGTTTTCCACAAAAATATGTTTTCCACAGTCTAAAAGGTCTCTGTGGGCAATTGTTCCTGGAAGAGCAGCTCTCTGGATTTGCTTTGACTTTCAGTGATGTTTCCTGCAGGCAGGCAAGACTCTAAACACAGTTTCTCTCATCCAAGCATCTGGTAAATTTTATAGACAGTAGTTTACTGATCATTCTGCCATTGAGTAGATTATTGCTGACTGGTATCTGACATTCTTTTATAATGCCCTCCTGTTGAGAAAATCTGGACATGTCAAAATTGAAGCATATTTAGTTATTAAGTGTGTCAGATAATATTAAACAAAAAATCAATAATACAAATTTAAATTGAGTTGCACAAGAATTTGAAATCAAGCAGCAATGAAACATAACTATTTTGGTGAAACTTTGAAGCTTATACACACGAGAGTTTAAAAATTCTCTACTGCTCGCGTAAGAAATTACAACAAATTTAGTGGCATAAACGAATGAATTCTCTCACAGTTCTGGAAATCAGAAGTTCTAAATCAGTTTCACTGAGTTAATGGCAAGGCTTATTCCTTGTAGAAGTTCTGAGGTGAAAATCCTTTTATTGGCCTTTCCTAGCTTCTAAAGTTTCTTTTCTTACATTTCTGGGCTCACCCCTTCTTCCACCTTCAAAGCCAGCAGTATAACATCTTTAAATCACTACCTCCCTCTTAACATCTCTTCTGTCTTTCTAATTACTTCCCTCTTATAAGGACTCCTTTGATTAAATCAGAACCACCCACATAATCCAAGATAACCTTTCTGTCCCAAGGTCCTTAATCACATGGGCAGTATCTTTTCCCATGTAAGTTAACACTAGTTTCTGTGGATTAGGGCAAGGACATGGCATATTTATGGCCTACCATAAATCTTTAATATTAGAAATCATTATATATATTTTATGCATAATTTATACATATTTTGGATTATGTACGAAAATATAATTGAAACTCTACTCAAATATTTGACTTCCACTCAAATCTTGATATTTACTTAGTAGGCACTTATTTTAATGATATCATATGACAATTATTAATACTATAATATTTCATCATATTGCATAGGTTCAGCCTTTTGAGAAATGTTTAAGGTGTTAAATACTTACATTTAGATGACTTAGATGACAGAGCAAAATTTTCTTTTTCTTTTTTTTTTTTTTAATACAGTCTCACTCTGTAGCCCAGGCTAGAGTGCACTGGCACGATATCGGCTCACTACAACCTCTGTCTCCTGGGTTCAAGTGATTCTCCTGCCTTCCTGCCTCAGCCTCCCGAATAGCTGGGATTATAGGCACGCACCACCACGCCCGGCTAATTTTTGTATTTTTAGTGGAGACAGGGTTTCACCACATTGTCCAGGCTGGTCTTGAGCTCCTGACCTCAAGTGATTCTCCTGCCTTAGCCTTTCAAAGTGCAGAGCAACTTGGGCTAGGATAAGCTTGCATGACTTGTTTCTAACCTACTTGGTTGTCAGTTGAGCTTGCACCTGTAGTCAGCTGGTAGTCTATGGTCATATCCATATATATAGTGGTCAGCTTGGTTTCTGAAAAGCTTGATGGAAGTAACTGGGCTGCTCATCTTCAGAAATTTTTGGGGGGGTTTCACATGGAGGTGATCATCGAGTTTACTAGAGTAGCAAAAGATGGCATGTCCCACTGCAGAGCACAGGTATGTTTCTTGTCTCTGCTTTCATCATGAATACTATTGTACCATTTACCAAAGTGAATATATGGTCAAATCCAGATTAAGGGCAATAAATTCAGAAATATAAAGCTCTTGATGGAACAGCTCTTGATGGTTTCAAAGTCAAATGACAAAAAGGTGTGCATACTGGAATTGTAGCCATTTTTGCAATCCACCACGCTTAGGATATTGATTCCTAAACCAATTATGTCAAAGGTAATTGCATTACCATTATCATCGCAGTCAAATACAAGGGTTATTCAAATACTATAATAGAGTTGGAATTATTTTTTCAAGGTAAAAGTTTAAGGAGCTAGCAAAAGACTTGGGCTGGCAACGGTGCCTATTCTATTCATCCCTCCCTAAACGTTCAAAGGGCATGTGATCTAACAAATCATTTAGAAGCTCTTACCAAGAACTTTTAGTCTTAAGCCTAGGAAACAAACATCATATTTAGATGTGGAAAGTTCCTATGATATAGTTCTAAAAATGTTTTCAGTTATCTCCTGTTACCTTGATTCCAGTCCTTCCTAATAATCTTCAAACTGCCTGTAACTTACCAATAATTATCAGTAATCCAATATTTGTTGTTTTCCTTACTTTTTGAGACATTTCTTAATTGAAATATTTTATCTGTACTTTTCTCAATAGCTGACCTAAATTTTGTAGCTCATTCTGTTGTAATCCAACATTGAATAAATATTTGAAATATTTACAAATCCTGCATAGACTGATGTGATTTACAGGTGAAATCCTACTTATCGGATGTTTATTGGAGCTTCTTTAGTGTTAAGATCTATAAATATGTAAAAGGACATGTAGGGATCCCTGATTTTAGCCTGTTAAAAACAAGCATTAAGATCAATTTAATTTGTAAGATGATAAGACAAGACAAAACAAAATAATATGACAAAAAAGAAAACACCTGTATGTTTTCCTTTTGCACCTATTTTACATGATATTCAGTTGCTGGTGTTTCAACTAAAATCATGAACATGGAAGCTGTATGATCTTTAAGTTTTGCCATTATGTTTATGAAATAGATCACTGTTTCAAAAATCCGGAACACTAGTCCAATCCCATTGAGCAGTGACTACTATCCTGACTAGGTAACTGTAATGTATACAATACTTAAAATGTTCGGATCGGTTTTATTCTCTGCTAGATTGTAATAAAGCTTTATGGGTAGCTATAATTAACCTCTATTGATGTTAATTATGAGCTTTTAGGGATCTTGCAATTGTTTACCATGCAATTCTCTTAAAAGATGTCTGAAGCAGCATAGATTAAAAAGTATATACAGTAAGACTTGTAGCCATACTCATTCAGTATGGAAAAATAAATAGTTGCTAACAGTGACATGCAGAGGTCATTTATTTTTTGTTCACCATAAATTATTCGTTCCCTTATTAGGTATAGGAAGGCCATTTTGGGCATCAAATGCTTTTCTCAGAATGAGCTCAGGCTCTCAGTGGAGCTCCCAGGCTAACCTATGAAAGGTGGAAGATAGTATCGATTTTCTCTACATCCACCATACTATTATTGTCTCCAAGGTTAGCTGAAGAGATGTGGCGAAATTCTGCCCCAAATGAGAACATAATGGAGACTAGACCTTTGGGTCGTGTCATTATATTTCAAGTATCAGGGCTTCGCCTCTACTAGTTCCTTTGTTACATCTGTTCCTAGAGTGCTTTCTTTTTTTGTGGTTCTTATAAGGTCCCTGATACTACCTTTGCCAACATCAAGGGCAGAATCACAATAGAAAGTGTAGATGTGTAGCTCAGCAGTGGAAAGTTACTTAAAATAGAACTATTATTTTAAAATTGACATAAGAACCACAGTTTCAATTTACTTTGGACATGAACACTAAAGTCTTCTGCTTGTATTCCTTTCTTCTCTCTCTCTCTCTATATATATATATACATATATATGTATATATATATATCTCTCTATGAATCATGATATGTATATCACAATGTATTTTGTCAATTCAAAGTATATCTAACCATAACCCCAATTAATCTTAAAGACATTTATAAATTTATAATTTTTAAAATTGAGAAACTTTAATAACTGCAAGAGACTGAGGTAGAATTAGTGCCAAGTATTGGGGAATTTCTATTGTTATGGGGCAAAACCTCACATATTTTCCTAATTACTTCTTCCAGTAGTCTCTGCTCTATTTCTATATAGCAGGCACTGTATTTCAGGACCTAGAATTTTTCTTTACTCAGGCAGCTCTTGCTACCAACTGTTAAATCAGAAATTATGCAGGATTTGAGATATTACCCTGTTAATATGATAACTGCCACAATTTTATAAACACACATATGTACACACAAACACACACACACATATATATGTACACACACATATATATATATAGATTCCTGCATATATATGTACATATATGGTATATATGAAGTGTATCTAAAATATATAAATCTCTATATATGTGTGTGTGTATCTCTATCTCTGTTTTTATTCAATCTATATCTATTAATAGGAACACCATACTTCTGGATCAGAGAACCAGTTCCCCACAGAGTGAAAAAATGGTAGCAAAATGTACATGCTCTGTCCCCTGTACATGCAGGGCTTTTGCACCAGACAAAATGCATCTTGGAATATAAAACCTGGAGCTTATTTGGGGAAGCTGGTATATTGCACCATTCTCCCTCTGAAGGAGAGTGAGGGAGGCCTCTGTTCTGGAACGTAAACACATCCTCTCTGAGAAAGAGTGAAGGAAGGGGGCCGAGGAGAAGGTGTTTAACTCTCTTTTACTATTCTAAAATGTAAACAAATGACTTGGGATTCATTATCCTTAGAATGTAAGCAAAAGGATTCAAGGAAGAAGCAATTTTACTTTTCATTGGCAAGAAAAAAAATCTCTAACTTCAAAGGCATGCTTGCCATGCAACCTTCTTTAAACCAAGATACCAGTACTCTTCGCTCTGAAAGCCCTGACCATGCAGAAGCATGCAAATATTCATGAAGCCTTATTATCCAACACCACCATAATGTGTGTGATGGTGAATAATGAGTGTCAACTTGATTGGATTGAAGAGTGCAAAGTATTGTTCCTGGGTGTGTCTGTGAGGGTATTGGCAAAGGAAATTAACAGTTGAATCAGTGGACTGGGAGAGGCAGGCCCACCCTCAATCTGGGTGGGCACAATCTAATCATAGTTGCCAGCATGGCTAGAATAAAACAGGCAGAAGAACATGGAAGGACTTGACTTGGTGAATCTTCTGGCCTTCATCTTTCTCCCATGCTGAATGCTTCCTGCCCCAAACATAAGAACTCCAAGTTCTTCAGCTTTTGGGCTCTTGGACTTATACCAGGGATTCGTCATGGTCTCTTGAGCCTTTGGCCACAGACTGAAGGGGGCACTTTTGGCTTCCCTACTTTTTAGGTTTTGGGACTCGGACTGGGTTCCTTCCTCCTCAGCTTGCAGACGGCCTATTGTGGAACTTCACCTTGTGATCTTTTGATTCAGTTCTCTTAATAAATTCCCCTTCATATATACACATATCCTATTAGTTCTGTCTACTTAGAGAAGCCAGACCAATACAATGTGCTTCCTCATATATTCCCCAATCCTGGGATTCTAAACTCCAAGAAATCTCTCTCCTTTTAAACTATCGTCCTCAGACTAATAGCATGTCTCTTCTTCTATCATCCTGGGCAGCTAACAAACAGTTTTCAATAATTTTAAACAATTCTCAAAAGATAACAAGAGCCAGTGCCTTCAAATGGTTGGTGATTTCTTTGTTATAAAAAACATCCTTAATGAAAGGAAAGTCAAAGTGTGAAAATAGTATGACACAAGACAAAACAAACATGGGATAAATAACAAATTCAGCAGCCCAACAATTTATGCTGCCAAAGGTTCCTTCGTTTCAGCCGTGACTGATAGTATATCCTCCTCTTACACAATGACTTTTATTACTGAAAATGTATTTTTGCATTGTACAGCCTCCACAAATTCTGATATGGAAATCTTTAAATGTTGTTCTAAGTGTTTAAACAATGTTCTTTGTCTTCTTTCCTTTTTCTTTTCATGATATTTTAATTTAGAAATAGAAAACATCTTGGAAGAAATAAAAAGGAAGAAACCACAAAATATTCAGCAAATTTTCACTCCATGAGCTTCTCAAACCCTCACTTGTTCACCCATCCCTAAGATGGAAAACACTCCTCCAAAACACATACAGCTACCAGCAATTATGTTATTAATAGGAATATGAACCAATTACACAGAAAATCCAATGAATCCCATTATAGCAAATCTTATTGCTGTTGCCATGGCAATCTTCTGAAATTCTTTTCTATCAGGTTCGGAGCATCTTTTAACCAGCTGAACCGAGTCCTTTAAAAACTGCCAACTTGGCTCAACAAACTGTATTACATGATCCATGATTGCCTGTACCAGCTAAGATGCCCAAACCATGTTCTTTCATTTGAGGAGACAATCAAATATTTTTGAACAGGGTTGTGTCCGTAATGGTAATTTATAATAATTATTTCAGTGGCAATTGGGTCAAAATATTAATGTGATAGATAGGAGACTGGGAAAACACAGCAGACAATATTGCAATAATCTAGGTATAAGACCATCCATACATAAATCATCACAGCAATGAAAATACTAAAAAGATGACTTTGAAAGTAGGAGACATTTGAAAATAGTAACTTATACATGAGTTTTCAAGTATGAGAATAGTTAAAATTCAAAATCAACAACATTTATGTAATGAGAATAATGAAAATATCCCTGATTACAAGTAAAGTAAAAAAAGAATAGAGAACCCAGAAATAAATCCATGCATTTACAGTCAACCTGTTTTAGACAAAGTTAACAAAAATATACATTGTGGAAACATACATCTCTTCAATAAATTGTATTGTAAAAACAGAATATCCATATGCAGAAGAATAAAATTAAACCCCCATTTCTTGTCATATAAAATTAAATCAAAATAGATTAAAGACTTAAATCTAAGACTGGAAACTATAAAACTACCAGAAGAAAACACTGGGGAAATGCTTCAGGACATTTGAGCAAAGATGTCTTGAGCAAGACCTCAAAAGCACAGGCACTCAAAGCAAAACTGGACAAATGAGATCCCATCAAGCTTACAAGCTTTTGCATAACACAGGAAATGATTAACAGAATGAAGGACAATCTGCAGAATGAAGGAAATATTTTTAAACTATTCAAATGGCAAGGAGTTGGCCAACAGTTATATGAAAACATGCTTAACATAACCGATCATCAGAGAAATATAAATCAAATGAGTTTTATACAAAAAATAGAAAATAAAAAAGCTAACAAGGATGTGGAGAAAAATGAATCTTTGTACACTGTTGGTAGGAATGTAAATTAGTAAAACCACCATTGAGAACAATATGGAGGTTCCCCTAAAAACTATAGATAGAACAACTTGATGATCCAGAAATCCCACTGCTGAATACATATTCAAAGAAAATAAATCAATATATTAAAGAGATATCTGCATTCTCATTTTTATTGCAGCACTATTCACAATAGCCAAAATATTGAATGAAACTAAGTGCCCATCAACAGATAAAAAGATAAAGAAAATATCATATATATCCATAACAGAATATTATTCAGCCATAAAAATAATAAAATTTTGTCATTTGTAGCAACATTGATGGAATTAGAGGTCAGTATGTTAAATAAAATAAGCCAGACACAGAAGGACAAATATCACATGTTCGTACCATATATGGGAGTTTAAAAAAGTGATCTAGGGAGGCCGAGGCGGACGGATCATGAGGTCTGGAGATCGAGACCATCCTAGCTAACACGGTGAAACCCCGTCTCTACTAAAAATACAAAAAAAATAAAAAAATTAGCCGGGCGTGGTGGCGGGTGCCAGTAGTCCCAGCTACTTGGGAGGCTGAGGCAGGAGAATGGCGTGAACCCGGGAGGCGGAGCTTTCAGTGAGCCGAGATCGTGCCACTGCACTCCAGCCTGGGCTACAGAGCGAGACTCTGTCTCAAATAATAATAACAATAAAAAGTGATCTAATGAAAGTAAAGAGTAGATTGATGGTTATCAAGAGCTGAGAAAGGTATCGGGAAGGGTGGGTCAAGAGGAGCTGGTTAATAGGCACAAAAATACAGTTACTAGAAATTAGCGCCAGTGTTCAGTAGCATAATAGAGTGACTACATTTAATAATAATTTATTGCATGTATATTTCAAGATAACTAGAGAGTAGATTTGAAATGTTTCTAACACAAAGCAATGAGAAGTGTTTGAGGTGATAGATATCTCAATACTCAGATTTAATCATTGCACATTTTGTGCTTGTATCAAAATATCCCATGTGCCCCATAAATATATACAGGGAAAGGGGAGTTTATTTAAGGAATATTATGTTTTGAATTCTTGTTAGAATAGCTGTGTAGAATGGTACAGAACTCTAGACTGTCACCATGAGAACACTAGGCTTAATTAATCTTGGGTATGGCAAATAAAATTATATTTATGTTTTTTCTATTAGAACCCCTAATTTGTCTCTTCTCTTCTTCACTTAATGAAGCCATATTTCTGGTGTTAACTTTGTCTCAAAGACAAGAATGACACACCTTTCTTATGAAGTTTTCACTATTTTTCAGGAACGTTAATTGTCAAAGGTGGCATCGAAACTTCACAGCTCTTCACTTAGCCTCTGAAATCTTTGCAATATATTTTGAGTATGTGTTGCAGAGTATATATCTTTTTGTTTTAAGAAGCTAATTCCACGTAGTTCAACTTTATTCCATTAGAGATATTATATTATAAGCTCTGGATAATTCAGTGAATTAGTATATTCATGTTTAGTGAATCAATATAATTGCACATCTAATCATGGATTTTTTTCCTGTGCAATTTTAATGCATTTTACAAATGAACAGAAAACTGTACTTCTAATATTAATTAATGACCATTTGTTCTTTTTAAGTGTTACTGCAAGAAATGCTTTTAGTAATCATTGTCTGCTTTGCTTTTCTGTAATACAGGGGTCACAATCTGATATCGACATACAGCTTTACATTTATTTCCTTTTATTTTCATACAATTTTATGTGAATTATAGGCATTAAATCTTAAAGCTTTAAAATTCCCTAAGAAGGTATAACTAATATGATGTTATAATTGAAGAGCAAGCATATACACAACCTTGAGCTAATCTAATTTTCTAATTTATTTAAAAAGATTTAAAGCAATTAGACTCATGTTAATAAGTAAGGTTATCTTTAGAACTCCCCCGGTAATACAGTATGGTGCATATCTGCATGTGATATCTAGAAGCTTATAGCAATCTCAGGATCATAAGTCCTTTTTTGATTTCCCAGTGGCTATATTTGTTTGAATAGACAGATGTAACAGGGGTGAGCATATAGATGATATGTAGGAAGTTTAACTTTTTATAGATAGTACTACAATGGTTAAGCTCTCCAAATCTATAAACTTTCATATTTTTCAGACTATAGACCACTTAGACCAGGTAAAATGCATATGCCAAATGATTTAACCTGGGAATGCAGATGTTTTCCCATGAAGGGGAGGGGATAAACATAAGAACTTTCATGTGCCTGGTTAAAATACTTAATACAGCTCTCGCTTTCCATGTCACACTCTCTTTTTGACTTTTGTAGATTTAACTGTGAAGTTGGGGGAAAAAACACACATTGTACTCTGTCTTGTGTTGACATGAGAATATGCAATAATACTCCTTGGGTTAGATTTTGAGAGACCCTAGATTTCAAGAGAAAACATTTTTATGAGTAATAGTCTTGATGTTGTAAATCCATAGGGATAACTAGGTCATAATGAGGAATAAACTCATAGTACAGTTAGCACAAAATGAAATGCTCTCAATTTATATCTTTGAGATAGAAAAATAGTTTGTATAAATTGAGGCATAGTTTTAGAAATATAATATTTTTCAACTGTGTAATTTCTTTACAAATATTAAACCAAATGAGCTAAGAGAGAATTAAAGATACATCTATTTGTAAGAATACTTCCTACTTTTGAAATACTTTATTTGTGGAAATAACTTTAAGGGACAAATATGAAGAATGCCATGGAAGCAACCTTATGATAAGTCATTTGTTTTTCTGTATTCTTCCCTACTGTTTATCTTGTTAAGAAACTTGTTGAGCAATTCTGCTGCATCTACTGGCACCTGACAGGAGTATCATCAGTCATTGCAGAGGTTTTGGCCTACAAACTCTTTTACGGGATTCAGGAGGGATATGGATTTAAATTTTAAACTGGTTTCTGTCAGTGTGACAAATGAACACCAGAAAATTGTAGGACAATGGTAGAATGTCGAAATGCATGCCAAGGTAATGGGCCAATCTTCAAGTGGAATCAACAAAAATAGCCTTAAAATAGCTCCAGGTTACACCATTATTTTCATTCTATGTCCAAGGCATAAGAACAGCATATTATTAATTTTTGTAATCACTGCATTATATTAAGAGGCTGAATAATTTATTCCTGAGTAATTCAATCCATAGAATAATAATTTTAACAAAACTGTTAATAGAGCATTGATTGTTAGCAAAATTTTTTGAAAAGTCCAAATAAGGTATTAAGACAAGATAGGTAAAACATTTTCTCTCGGGTTATTTTTTTCTGAGTTTATTTTGTTGGCAAACTGATTGTTGCTTTATTACTTTATTGGTTTTTATAACACTGATAACAGTGGTATTCCAAAGTGTGCATTCTTGTCCTGATTTTTCAAGTATGTTTCAGCTAGAAGGAACTAGAAAAGATTATTGCATTTTGATGAAGTGCATTTTAATAGATCTGGGGACTCTTAATAAAATTAATTGAAGCAGTGACTGATATGATATGAACTGGAGCACAGTGCAGCCTGCCTCAGGCTTTAGATTCATACTCAGAAGTCAGAACTAGAAAAGTGCTCGGCTTCAAATTTTTCAATTCCCATAAGTTTTTTTATTATACCGTGCAAAACAGCTTTAGCTGCATAGTTGTTCGCTCGTTATGAAATCAACATAAATGGTTCAATGTTGGTATTTTAAGGCAAGTCACTTTAAGATAGTTGAAATCATATTGTACGGAATTTTAATAAAATACTAATTGTTTAAATTTCCAAATTAAATACTTGTCAGAGTTATTGCAACACAACGGTGAAGAAATCTTAAAAGCTAATAAGTTTTCCTAAGTATAGTTTAAACATTAATATGTTAAAGATGTATTAAATACCTCCATTGGAATCTTAAGTGTTTTATAAAAAATATTCTAATTGTTTAAGAAAAAGAATAAGTTATTTTGCTCTAAAAGTGCTGCAGTTAAGTCTCTTAAGAATTTATTGTTTTAGTAAATTTATATCATATTTAAAATCTCAAAATTAATAATTTATAATTTCATAACATGACTGGTATCTGCTTTATTTCACAGATAATAAGGAAAAAAATATATTACATTGGGGAGAAATATGTGTTTACTTTTATTAATACCTTTTAATCATTAAGGTAATAAAGACAGTAAGTAAAACCAAGTGTTCAGATAATAATAGCAGAATTTAATACTTTTCATATGTACTCTATGAAAATTTATTCCTTATCTAAATTTATTCTGAATTAGAAATTATATTGGCTTAATACACAAAATTATTTAAGCATTTAAATGCTATTAAATGTGATTTTTGTTACCATACAGTATAGTATAATACTAAAGGATTGTTAAATGATTTATTATTATTACGTTGATTTCATTAATATTCTTCAATATGTCAAAATGGAAATTGTACTCAACAATGAAGTAGACCTGGTAAGCTGATTTTAGCAGCCTAGTACATCTCCAGCCAGTTCAAATCTGATTGATAGTCAACCTGATATTTTGAGGAGTCTGAGGAAATAAATTGACCCCCTTCAAAGCCATCATGGCACCTACAAAATTATGTTATATTACAAAAATGCATTGATAAAATAGCATAGAGGTTGCAAAATATAACATCTCTCAATTTTATGGGGAAATACTGACAAGAATAAAATTTTTAAAAAATACACACACTATAAAAATCTTTATTGGCAGAACTATGCATTGATACATTGAACTAAATACCTTTAAAATATGTTTTTTTCTTGCCTTAGATTATGTCAGCATATGTAAGTGTGAAATATACACATGCAAGTACAAAAGAAACATGTTTGGGCAATTTTAAAGAAACTGGAATACAAAAAAAGAGAATATAATATAACACAACATTGTGTAATATTCAGCAGAAATATAGGCTCAAGTAAAACAAACTAATGAAGGTAATAAAGTGTAATAGAATATTGTATTTTATTCTTCTTTCAAGATATTGGAGATCTGAGCAGAATTATAGCACCTAACACATGAACTGGTTTAGCAAATATTCATTATAATGAAATATAATGATGTTAGTTGCTATAACCAAAGAGAAATTACACTTCTTTTTAAATTCTGTGATGTTGGTAATTTTGGGAGAGTCAGCTTTATCATCAAAATTACTCTTGGTAATCAAATAACTAAGCAAAATTATTTTTTGGAAATCCTTAGTCTAAAATCCGATGTGGAAACCACCTAAAATCAAATTACTCTTGAAATTTCTAGAAAGCTGCCATATTGAATACTTACATGTTTTTCTTGTACACTGGATATAGCTCACCCAAGTTTCCCTTATCGTTGAAAGACATGGCCCTTTAGTTCTGTCTTGCAACAGTTGAAGTAGTTACATTTGCAGGTTCTCTGTGGTATCAAAAACATAAAAAAATAAAATGTCATTAAATTTTAGAACCACATTCAGCATTATGACAGAAATATCCAATTCTGTGTGCAAACATTCTGGGCCTGATGAAATAAACCAACACAATTTCAAGCTCACATTTGGGTAAAAACTCAGTGATTACTCTGGAGAAATGCCCAGGTTATTTCCTATTTTCTATCCTTCAAGGTGTTCCACCTGCCTCTTTTCTAAACCCTTATATATAAAGAAAAGAATATTAAATATAGTTAAATTCATTGCACTTGTGATGTAATTTCAAAAATAACACTCACAGAGAAGCAGCAAGATAGTGGGATACAAAGGTCAGCCAATCATCTCCCCTAGCAAGGACACCAATTTAACAACTATCTACCCACAAAAAGAACACCTTCATAAGAACAGAAAATTAGTTGAGCCCTCCTAGTATCTGTTTTAACTTCTTTCTCTGAAAGAGGCACTGAAGAGGTAGAAAAAACAGTCTTGAAGCTGGATGCCACCCTTTCCCCATCCTTGGGCAGTGGCAACATGGTGCTGAGTGTCTCTGGCACTGGAGGAGGGAGAACACAGCAATTGTGAGTTATTGAACTCAGAGCATAAAGGAAAACTGGACCAAACTAAACTGGGGCCCACACACTAAGGGAGCATGTAAACCCTCCCTAGCCAAAACAGAGTCATAGATCTCAGCAGTCAGAACTTGAGTTCCCACAGACCTTGCCACCAAGGGCTAAAGTTCTCTGGGTCTGGAAGTAAACTTGAAAGGCAGTCTGGGTCATAAGGATTGAAACTCTTAGGTGAGTCCTAGGTCTGAAATGGACCCAGAGGCAGTGGACTTGGACCAACGGAGACACCAGCTGGGGTAGCTAAGAGAGTACTGACATCAACCCTTCCCTAATCTCGGACTGCACAGCTTGTGGTTCCAAAAAAGATCCCTTCTTTCCACTTGATGAGAGCAGAGGAAAGAAAGTGTGAAGGACTTTGTCCTGCATCTTGGATACAGCTCAGCCACAGAAGGATAAGGCACTGGGTGAAATTGTGAGACTCCCATTCTAGGACCCAGCTCCTGGGCAACATTTCTAGACACACCCTGGGGTAGAAGGAAACCTGGTACTTTGAAAGGAAAGACCATTCCTGACAGCATTCATCACCTGCTAACTGAAGAGCCCTTGGGCCCCCCAAAACCAGCAGCAATACCCAGGTACTATGCTGAGGGACTTTGGTAAGCCTCTGAGACTTATTGGCTTCGGGTAAGACTCAGCACATTCCCAACTGTGGTGGCTATGGGGTGAAAATCCGTCTGCTTGACAAAAGCAGAGGAAAAAGTAAAGGGGATTTTGTCTTGCACCTCAGGTACCAGCTCAGCCACAGGGAAGTAGATAACTAAGTGGGCTCTTGGGGTCCCCAGTTTCAGGTCAGGACTCATGGATGGCATTTGTGGATGTGCCCTGGACCAGAGGGGAGCTCACTGACATAAAAGGTGAGTCCCAGGCTAGGCAGAATTCATAAGCTGAATTAAGAGCCCTTGGTCCTTAAGGAAGCATTGGCAGTAGTCTGTCAGTACTCCCTGTGGCCTGTGGTGGTGGTGGATATGGGTTGAGGCTACTCTGCCTTTGCAGAAAGAAAAGAGTGAGAAGGATTGTGTCTTGTAGTGTGGATGTCAGCTTAGCTGCAGTACAATAGAACACTAGGTAGATTTCTAAGGCTTTTGACTCCAGTCCTTGACTCCCAGATGGCACCCCTGCACCCAAATGAGGCCTGGGGGAAATCGTCCCCTGAAGGGATGGACACAGGCCTGACTGGCTTCGCCACCTGCTGATTGTAGAGCCCCGGGCCTCGAGCAAACATAAGCCATAGGCATGGAGTGGTTACAGCAGGTCTTGGGTGAGACCCAGTGTTATGCTAGCTTCAGGTCTGACCCAGAAAAGGCATACTGGTGGTGACCACAGGGCTGCTGTGTCACTCCACCTTCAGCTTTAGGTGGCTCTGAACTGTTTGAGAGAAAGTAAGGGAAGAGAACAAGAGTCTCTGCCTGTAATCCAGATAATTCTCCTGGATCTTAGACCATCAAGGAGGTACCTCTATGAGCCTACAAGAACCACAGTGTTATGGGGCTTGGGCACTCCCTAAAGCAGATACAGTTTAGATCTCAACACCCAAGTCCTTTCAAATACTGGAAAGCCTTCCTAAGAAAGCCAGGTACAAACAAGCCCAGATGTTGAAGACTATAATAAATACTTAACTTTTCGATGCCCAGACACCAATGAGTATCCACAAGCATCAATAGCACCCAGGAAAACGTGACTTCGCCAGATGAAATAAGTAAGTCACCAGGGACCGATTCTGGAAAAAACAGAGATATGTGACATTTCAGGCAGAGAATTCAAAATAGCTGTGTAGAGTAGACTCAGAGAAATTCAAGATAACACAGGAAAGGAATTCAAAATTCTATCAGATAAATTTAAATTTAACAAAGAGATTGAAATAATTAAAATCAAGCAGAAATTTTGGAGCTGAAAAATGCAATTGACATACTAAAGAATATATCAAAGTATTTTAATAATAGAATTGATCAAGTAGAGAAAATAGTGAGCTTAAAGAAAGGCTATTTTAAAATACACAGTCAAAGAAAGCAAAGAAAAAAGATTTAAAAACAATTAAGCACACCTATGGGATCTAGAAAATAGCATCCAAAGGGCCAATGTAAGAATTACTGGCCTTAAAAAGAAGGTAAAGAAAGAGATAGGGCTACAAAGTTTATTCAAAGGAATAATAATAGCAGTGAACTTCCCAAATCTAGAGAAAGATATCAGTATCCAAGTAAAAGAAGGTTATGAACACCAAGCAGATTTAATCCAAAGAAGACTACATTAAGGCATTTAATAATCAAACTTCCAAAGGCCAAGGATAAAGAAAGGATTCTAAAAGCAGGAAGAGAAAAATCAAAAACAAAAATAAAAGCTAATAACATACAATGGACCGCCAACATGTCTGGCAGCAGATTTTCCAGTGGAAAACTTACAGTCCAGGATAAAGTGTCATAACATATTTAAAGTGCTGCAGTACAAAGAAACTTTTATGTTGGAATAGTGTAGCCAGTGAAAATATCCCTCAAATATGAAAGAGAAATAAAATCTTCCTAGACAAACAAAAGCTCAGGGGTTTCACCAACACCAGACCTATTCTGCAAGAAATGTGAAAGGGAGTACAACAATCAGAAAGAAAAGGATGTTAACTGAGCAATAAGTAATCATCTGAAGGTACAAAACTCACTGATAATAGTATACAGAATGTTATAACATTGTAACTGTGGTGTGTAAACTACTCTTATCCTAAGTAGAAAGACTAAACAATAAACCAATCAAAAATAATAACTGCAATAATGTTTCATGACATAGAGAGTACAAGAAGATATACATAGAAACAAAAAAAGAGTTAAAAAGAAGCAGAGGAACTATGTTAAGGCATAGAGTTTTTATAATTTTTTTGCTTGTTTGTTCATGCAAAAAGTCTTTAATTGTTATTAGCTTAAAATAATACGGTATAAGATAGTATTTTCAAGCCTCATGGTAACCTCAAACCAAAAAAACATACAATGGATTAAAAAACAATAATAAGCAAGAAAATAAATCATAATCACCAGATAAAATTACCTTCACTAAAAATACAAAAAGGAAAGAAAAAAGAAAGAGAAGACCACGAACAACCAGAAAATAAACAACAAAATGGCAGGAGTAAGTCTGTCCTTATCAATAATAACACTGAATGTAAATGGACTAAGTTCTCCAATAAAAAGACAAAGAATGGCCGAATGAATGAATAAACAGGGCCCATTGATCGATTGCCTACAAAAACACAGATCATCAATAAAGACACACGTAGACTGAAAATAAAGGAATGGAAAAAGATATTCCAAGTCCATAGAAACGGAAAAAGAGCAAGAGTAGTTATACACATATAAGACAAAATAGATTATGAGACAAAAACTATAAGAAGAGACAAAGAAGGTCACTATATATTGATAAGGGGGTCAATTCAGCAAAATGATATAATGATTTTAAATATATATATATATGCAACCAACACTGTAACACCTAGATATACAAAGCAAATATTATTAGAGGAAAAAGGAGAGATAAATGCTAATACAATAACAGCTGTAGATTTCAACAGCTTCCTTTTAGAATTGGACACATTTTCCAGGGAATCACCAAAGAAACATTGGACTTAATCTTCACTATAGACCAAATGTATCTAATAGATATGTACAGAAGTTTTTATTCAAGAGCTACAGAATATACATTCTTTTCCTCACCATATATAAATCATTCTCAAGGATAGACTCTATGTTAAGTCACAAAACCTGTCTTAAAACATTCAAAAACTGAAATAATATCAAGCATTTGTTTCTGACCACAATAGAGTAAAACTAGAGGTTAATAACATGAAGAATTTTGGGAAGTATACAAATACATGGAAATTAGACAAAATACTCCTGAATGGCCAATGTTTCAATGAACAACTTAAGAAAATTAAAAACAATTCTTGAAACAAATCATAAGGCATTTAACAGTTAAACTTCCAGAGACCAAGGATTAAAAAAAAAAAAAAAAGATTTCTAAAAGCAGCAAGAGGAACAAACAAACAAACATACGATGGAGCTCCATACAATGGATAAGTACTGTGTGAAAACCTAGGGGTTACTGCAAAAGCAGTACTAAGAAGAAAGTTTATAGATAGCAGTGCCTAAAATAAAAAGGAGGAAAAACTTCAAATAAACAATGTAATGATGCATCTTAAATAAATAGAAAAGTGAGAGCCACAACCAGTGGTAAGTTCTCTTCCTCTGCTGCCTCCAAGTTGGACAGGGAACATAAAGATTGAGATCACCCCAGAGCTAAGACGGGCAGGCTGAAGGTGCTAAGCCATGATCTACAGCCAGCACTCAAGTGGGAGAGGAGCCCATACTTTTAGAGAATTGTGAGGGAGCATGATTGCAAATGCAAAAAAATATAAAGGAGCCACCACTAATTAAGAACCTACCTACTGACCACTACACCTAAGCACCAACTACTGGATCACACTCCAAAGCTTCAACAACACCAAAATAACCTTGCTAACACACCCCCTTGTGAAATCAAAGACAAGAAGTCACCTACAAATAAAAACCCTTCACTAAGCCTCAGCCCTGTGAAAATATCCAGAAAAGAAGTCTACTAACTGTACTCAATCTACACTGCAGTTAAAGGAACTCTCACACACAGAGATGACAAAGAACCAATGCAAGAACTCAGGCAACACAAACGGCCAGTGTTTTATGTTCTCCCAAAGACCCCATTCGGTTTTCAAAAAGTCTTCTTAACAAGGCTAAGTTTGCTGAAATTACAGAAATGAAATTCAGATTATGGATAGTAATGAAGATCATTGAGATTCAGGTGAATGACAATACTCAAATAAAGGAAACTAAGAATCACACACACATACACAAATACAGGAGCTGACTGATGAAATGGCCAGTATAAAGATAGAACCTAACTCATCTGATAGATCTGAAATATACACTGCAAGTATTTCACAATGCAATGGCAAGTATTAACAGCAGAATAGACCAAGCTGAGGAAAGAAAGTTGGAACTTAAAGACTCGTTCTCTGAAATAAGATAGTCAGACAAAATTAAACATAAGAGAATGAAAAGGAATGAACAAAACCTCTGCAAAATATGGGATTATGTAGAGAGACCAAATATACGAATCATTGGCATCTCTAAAAGAAACCATGAGAAAGCAAACAAGCTGGAAAACATATTTCAGGATATTGTTCATGAAAACTTCCCCAACCTTATGAGAAAGGCCAACAGTCAAATTCAGAAAATACGAAGAACCCCTGAAAGAATCTACAGAAGAAGATAATCCCCAAGATGCATAATCATGAGATTCTCCAAAATCAGAAATGAAGGAAAATATGTTAAAAGCAGCCAGAGAGAAAGATCAGATCACCTACACAGAGAAGCCTGTTATGCTAACAGCAGGCCTCTCAGCAGAAACCTTATAATCCAGAGACCATTACCAGCCACTAGAAAAACACAGACCAGTGAAACTATAAAACAACCACATAAACAGGTCTGCATAACAACCAGCTAACATCATGATGACAGGATCAAATTTACACATATCAATACTAATCATAATTGTAAGTGGGTTAAATGCCCATTTAAAAGGCACAAAGTGACAAGCTGAATAAATAACCAAGACCCAATGATGTAATATCTTCCAGAGATCCTTCTCATGTGCAAAGACACTTGCAGACTCAAAACAAAGAGATGGAGAAAAATCTTCCAAGCAAATGGAAAACAGAGAAAAAGCAGGTGTTGAAATCCTAATTTCAGACAAGACAGATTTCAAACCAACAAAGATAAAAAAAGATAAAGAAGGGCATTACATAATAGTAAAGGGTTTAATTCAACAAGAAGACCTAACTACCCTAAATATATATTCAGCCAACACAGGAGCACCCAGAATCATAAAGCAACTACTTAGAGACCTTCAAAGAGACTTAGACTCCCACACAATAATAGTGGAAGATGTCAACACCCCACTTTACAGTATGGGAAAGATCACCAAAGCAGAAAATTAATAAAGATATTTAGGTCCTGGACTCATCACTGGATCAAATGGACCTGGTAAACATCTACAGAACTCTCCACCCAAAAACAACAGAATATACCTTCTTTTCATTACCACATGGCACATACTCTAAAAGCGACCACATAATTGAACATCAATCAATCCTTAGCAAATGCAAAAGAACTGAAATAATCACAAACACTCTCTTGGGCCATAGCACAATATAATTAGATATCAAGACTAAGAAAACTGCTCAAAATCATATAATTTTACAGAAATTAAACAACCTGCTACTGAATGACTTTTGAATAAGTAATAAAATTAAGGCAAAAAGCAAGAAATTCCTTGAAAATACAACAAAGACACAATAGAATCTCTGGGACACAGCTAAGGAAGTGTTAAAAAGGAAATTTACAGCACAAAATGCCCACATCAAAAAGTTAGAATGGTCTCAATTTACCAACCTCACATTATATCTAAAAGAACTAGAGAACCAAGAGCAAATCAACCCCAAAACTAGCATCAGACAAGAAATAACCAAAATAAGAGCTGAACTAAAGGAGATCAAGACATAAAAAAATTCAAAAGATGAATGAATACAGGAGGTAGTATTGTGAAAAAATTAATAAAACAGATAGACCACTAGCTGTATTTATAAAGAAGAAAAGAGAGATGATCCAAATAAGCACAATTATAAATGACAAAGGGAATATTACAACTGATCCCACAGAAATAGATAATATTATGAATACCTCTATGTACACAAACTAGAAAATCTAGAAGAAATGAATAAATTCCTGGACACATACACCCTTTCAAGACTGAACAAGGAAGAAATTAATTCCTTAAACACACCAATAACAAGCTTCCAAATTGAGTCAGTAATAAATAGCCTACCAACAAAACTAAAACCTCAAAAGCATGTGGATTTAGAGCCAAATTCTACTTTTAAAAAGAAATTCTAGTACCATTCCTACTAAAACTATTCCAAAAAATTGAAGAGAAGTGACTCCTCCTAAACTCGTTCTAAGAGGCTAGCATAATCATGATAGCAAAACCTGGAGTAGACACAACAAAAAAGAAAACTTCAGGCCAATATCCTTGATGAATATCAATCCAAAAATCCTCAACAACAAAATACTCAAAACTGAATCCAGCATCACATGCAAAATCTTATCCATTATTATTAAGTAGGCTTTAACCCTGGGATACAAGTTTGGTTCAACATACGTAAATCTATAAATGTGATTCATCACATAAATAGAACTAAAAACAAACATCACATGATAGTTTTAGTCTTAGCAGGTACAGAAAAGGCTTTTGATAAAATTCAGTAAGTTCGCATGTTAAAAACTCTCAATAAACTAGGTGTTAAAGGAAAAGACCTCAAAATAAGATCCATCTATGACAAACCCACAGCCACAATCATAATAAATGAGCAAAAGATGGAAGAACTCCCTTTGAAAACAGACACAAAAATGCCCTCTTTCACTATTCCTATCCAACATAGTATTAGAAGACCTGACCAGAACAATTAGGGAAGTGAAAGAAATAAAGGGCATTTAAATAGAAATAGAGGAAGTCAGACTATTCCTGTTTACGAACAACATAATTCTTTATCCAGAAAATCCCGTTGTCTTGATTGCAAAACTCTTTAAGCTGATAAACAGCTTCAGCAAAGTCTCAGGATACAAAATCAACATACAAAATTGTCTAGCCTTCCTATATACCAATAATAGACAAGCTGAAATCCAAATCAGGAATGCAATCCCGTTTACAACTGCCACAAAAATAATAAAATACCTAGAAATAGAGCTAACCAGGAAGGTGAAAGATCTCTATAAGGAGAACTATAAAACACTGCTCAGAAAAATCAGAAATGACACAAACAAATGAAAAAATATTCCATGCTCAGAACAGAAAGAGTGACTGTCATTAAAATGGCCATTACTTCCCAAAGCAGTTTATTTCAATTTCATATCTATCAAACTAATAATGGCATTCTTCACAAAACTAGAAAAAAAAACTGCTTTAAAATTTATATGGAACCAAACGAACCCTAACAGCTAAGGCAATCCAAAGCAAGAATAACAAAGCTAGAGGCATCATGCTACTGGACTTCAAACTATGCTATATAGATTTTAAAGCAGTTTTTTTCTAGTTTGAAAAAAAAAATATCAACCCCATTATATTGTGGTAAAGGACATAAGCAGACACTTTCCAAAAGAAGACATACAAGCAGACAACAAGCATATGAAGAAAAGCTCAGCATCACTGATCATTAGAAAAATGCCAATAAAAAACACAATGAGATACTATCACACATCAGTTAGAATGGCTATTACTAAACAGCCAAAAAAAAAAAAAAAAAAAAAAAACTGATACTGCAAGCTCTTGCAGGGAAAACTAAACACTTCTACTCTGTTTGTGAGAGTGTAAATTAGTTCAACAATTGTGGAAAGCAGTGTGGCAATTCCTCGAAGAGCTAAAAACAGAACTACCATTCAACCCAGCAATCCCATTACTGGGTATATATCTAAAGGAATATAAATTATTTTATTATGAAGAGACATGCATGAGTATGTTCATTGCAGCACTATTCACAGTAGCAAAGACATGAAATCACCCCAAATGCCTATCAATAGTAGACTGGATTAAAACAAAAATGTTGTACATATACACCATGGAACACTATACAGCCATAAAAAGAATGAGATCATGACCTCTGCAGGAACATAGATAGAGCTGGAGGCCATTTTCCTTAGCAAACTAACATAGTAACAGAAAACAAAATACTGCATGTTCTTACTTATAAGTGAGAGCTGAATGATGAGAACACATGGACACACTGGGGCCTACCTGAGGATAAAGAGTGGGAGGAGGGAGAGGATCAGAAAAGTAACTAATGGATAGTAGGCTTAACACCTGGGTGAAAAAGTAATCTGTACAAAAAACCCTGTGACACAAGTTTACCTATATAACAAACCGCATATGTACCCTTGAACTTAAAATAAAAGTTAAAAAATATAAAATATGGTACATATATACAATGGAGTACTATTCAGCCATAAAAAGATGAAATTCTGTCATTTAAAACAGCATGTATGGAAATGGAGATCATTATATTAAGTGAAATAAGTGAGACACAGTAAGATAAACATCACATATTCTCCTTTATTTGTGGGATCTAAGAATCAAAACGATTGAACTCATGTATATAGAGAATAGAAGGATGGTTATCAGAAGCTGGGAAGGAGAGTGGTTGGGTGGATAGGGGATATGAGGATAATTCATGAGTACAAAAGTAATAAAAATAAAGATAAGACCTACTATTTGATAGTACAACAGGGTGACTATAGTCAATAATAACTTAATTGCGCATTTTAAAATAACTTAAAGAGCATAAGTGGCTTATTTATAATACAAAGGATAAATGCTTGAGTGGATGGATACCTCATTCTCCATGGCATAATTATAACTACTGCATGCCTGTATCAAAACGTCTCATGTACCCCATAAATATATGCACCTACTATGTATCCACGAAAATTAAAAACCAAAAATTTATTAAAAAGCATGCCAATATCAAAACATCTCATGTACCCTATAAATATATATACTTACTATGTAGCCACAAAAATTTAAAAAAAAATTAAAAAGTGCTCACAATATTTTGCCATTACATTATTTTTTTATTTCCAAAAATGTTTGATTGTTCTCTTTCACAAAAATTTGAGTGTGTCTTTTCTCCCTAAGTTGACTTTTATTATGGCTTTCAATAAGTTTCAAAGAAAGCAGTTTGTTTCCATCTTTGATATCCTAATAAATCATGACTTATTAAAGTGTTGGAGGAGATTAGAATGTTTCTCAAAGAGATTATGTTTTTTTCTCCATTAAAGATGTATTTTTTTCTCCATTAAAGATGTTTAGAAATGATTTCACTTACACTTGGTATAATATAATTTATCTTCAAGATGTCACATTGCATATGGACTTACTCAAATTTGTTTCTTTTAACAATATAGCATTGGATATGATCCTTTGTCTTTTGTACTAGAAGGATTTACAGTAGCACTTTCTACTTGCTTTGCACTTGTAAAGTATTAAAATTCATATTTTACTGTGTATCTTATATATTTTATATCTTATTCCATAAAAATTATTTTTGTATAAGAGATATACAAATAAAATCTGATCAAGTTGGAATTAAAGGTCACATAAAAATCCACTAATATTAAGGATAGAGACACGTGGTAGCTTTGAAACATTTTAAATTCTGGTACCACTTTTTAGAATTCGGTATTATTCACAGCTTGTGATCCTGATATATTCTTTTTTGATGAAAGCATTGGGTAAGGGACTATGATCCTCCTGGCATGCTTCTCCTCCTGGTAACCCTCCAACAATACTGCTGCTCCAAATGGTGTCTTGTTTTCCCTTAAGATGATTTTGGTATGGTGTTGAAGAGCAAGGGCAGAAGGGTGAATTTTTCTCTGGATGGGGGGTCAGGAACTAAAACTTGATAGATGAGAAGGAATGAAGAGAGCTGGGGAGAAAGCATCCTGATCTATGGAACCAGGACCAAAGAAGACACTCTGTGTGTGGAACAGAAAAGCAAAGTGGTTAGAAAATAGCAATAATACAGAAAAGTTGAAAATATGGAGGGTTTTGCAAGTCCTAATTTTATTAGATAGTTGGAAGGTGTTTTTTAAAGACTACCTTACTGGAGAGTTTCCTCATTTATAAATTGAGAATTATGCTATTCTCTATTTCACAACTTACTACAGTAATAGTTAATGGCTATATACTACTTGTGCCAGTTACTGTGTTAAAATGTGTTAACTTTCAAATACCTTTTAATATAGATACTATCACCTCCATTTTATAGATAAGAATGTTGAGGCAGAGAAAGTTTAAGTAAATTATCCAAGTCATGTACTTTGGACATGTATGCACTCTTCAAATGCATTTAACTAGACCAGAATTTAAACTTAGGTGATAACTCCAGTCTCTATGCTCTTAACCACAGGTAAGCTAGACTCTGTTACAGGAATTAAATGAGATTATGTATGTGATGAAGGAACCTCCATACGCTGAGTTTGTGTGTGTGTAGTCTGCTCTAAAATCAATGCCATCCCATCCAAGTCTTAAATATTTTGAGCCCTGTACAATAATCTTTTTAAACCTTGCTATAAATGCTATGCCTTTGTTTTCCTTTCCCTGCCTCTATTATCTCTAGCATTTCAGAAATGTACACAAAGTTGCCTTTTCCCCAAGCTAAGCACCCCACTCTTTTTCTCCATCATTAAAACATAAAATAAAATAAAATAAAATAAAATAAAATAAATAATAGGACACTTATAAATATCCTTAGTCTTCTATCTGTTGGGATTAACTCTCCTACCTAACATAGAGTGAACCATTTCATAATCTAAGATCTTTTAAATAACTTTTATGACCAGATTTTCTTGATCAATCATATTTATGGACTTATTGTGCAATCATTTTCTTATTGAATGACATTACAAGAGTTTATAAAGAGTGAAAAAGTGCATATCAATTGACTTCGACAGTGGAATAGAAGGTACATCATGAGTTACAGTATGCCGAGAATGTATGCATCTTCTTCAAATAATCTAAGAAGTTATAAATGTATGGTTGTGTGTTTACAAATAAGCTGCTAGAGCTTTTTAAAAAAAAAAAACTTTAAATCAGACTCTAAATTATCAACAAAGTGCAATTGTTAAAAAGTTTTATTTCCTTAGATCTATTTCTATGAAAATTAAGCACAGGAGAAACTAGAATTTTTTTCTTGTTTAAATTTTGTCCTCTATCAACTGTTTATTGTTAAGAGTGTTAGTGATTCAGAAGTGTCTTCAGTTTTTTGGAATATAAAATTATTTTCCCTTTTGCTGACATTGTTTTAAAAATGTGTCTTGGTATGATAGTAACTGGAGTTTCAGTCAAACAGGTTGAATTTAAATTTAAAGCAAAGATAGATTATACAAGGGAATAAGACATCCTGCTCAAAAGAGACATGGCTAGGTACTTGGAAATCTATTAAGTTTTGATGTTTTTTTTTTAAAAAATAATATTTTGCTTCCAACCTAGAATACATTAGAAAGAAGTTAATATTGTTACTTTGGCTCTAACCTAATTCCTAAGACAAAAACACATGACCTGTTCTACTGCTGAAGTAATAAATCAAAATACCCATGCTTTTTGTAACACCTGCCTATCATTCTACCAGTTTACTGAATTACTCTGAATAAATCATTCATTTTACTTCATATATATCTACAAACCATTTTACTTTCTGTAAATCTTTAACTCCTGTCACTTATTTTTTGTCTCAATGTATGTTGCATGATCCAACAATTCTTGCCAGTAGCCTGGGATTTATCCTGGCTTCATTGGTTTCTGCCTCTAAGCAACGGGACCTCAGTGTCTGCCTATTTATAATATTGTAAAATAGACTACCAGTATTCAACTAAAGATCCTTATACTCCATGACAATTCCCAGAGCTCAAGCATTTAAATGAGGCCTTGTGACTAATTCTTGCAAATAAAACGTAGAACTACTATATAACTTCCATGTTGAGGTTTTAACAGGGAATGACCTTTTCCATTCTCCTTCTCTCCCTCTTTCTAATCCCCTGCTCATTGTCTCTTTCTTTCCTCAGCCCTTAATGAGGCTGTGGGGTGGGAAGGACTCTGAGATATTGGATTTACAATAAAGGAGTAACTGAGATTCCTGATTCTTTGGAGGAGAATATTGCAGTTGATTGTTACATAAAATGAGAAATAAATAGTATTTTCTTCTTCTTGGATGTAACTCAGTAAGTCTTATTGAAGCTTTCGGAAAATTGAAAACACCTTCTTTGGCTGTATCTTACAACTTTCAAAATATAATATTTTCATTTTTGTTTAGTTCTAAATATGATGTAATGTATGTCATCATATGTAATGTAAATATGATTTCTTATTTGACATGTACATAAATTATTTGAAATAGAACATTTTAGTTTTCAAATGTATTTTTAAAAATATATTTGTATTATTTATTTCTAGTTAAATAGGACCGGGGCTTGATAATATGGTTTATGATACTGTGACTTTAGAAAATGTTCTGTGTGTTGAAAATAATTATATATTATTGTCTTGCTATTAGCAGAGTTCTAGATATCTATTTCTTTTTGTCAGTTTTGATATATTATGCAGTGAGAACAAACAAATAATCCTAGTCATTTCTGACAGCAAATGTTTATTTAGTGTTCATGTTATACATGTCAAATACATCTCTGCTCTGAGTGTTGTTCTTGCCAGCATCCAGGCGACAGTAGCAACCCCTAAGACACAACACTGCCATTCTTTTGAAAGAGCGAAGATGGCAATGTTGGAAGCATGCAAAGGCTCTTATTTTATGCCTAGATATTGCCGACTACATTTATTTTCACAATTCTTTGACCAAAGCAAAACACATCACCAAGTCAGATGTCCACAGGGAAGAGAATTCTACTCTTACAGTGAATAAGAGTAAATAATTGGGAAAAATAATATAATCTACCAAAATCTTATAAAGAAAGCTTTTTATTTACATTTTCTATATCTAATACCGTTTTGTCCTTTTGATCAATAGATTTCTTTTTCTCTTCTTCTTTTTAATATTTTTAAAGTTTGTATACATTTAAAGAGTACAGGGGCAGTTTTTTTACGTGGTTGTATTGGCTAGTGGTGAAGTTGTGCTTTAATGTGACTATCACCTGAATAGTATACACTATATCCAATAGGTAATTCCTCATCCCTTGCTCAACTCCCAACCTCTCACCCTTCTGAGTTTTCATTATGTATTATTCCACATTCTATTTCCATGTGTACACATTATTTAGCTCCCACTTATAAGTGAGAACATGCACTCACTTTGATTTTGTTTCTGAGTTGTTTCATTTAAGATAAAGGCCTCCAGTTCCATCCATGCTGCTGCAAGAGACACAATTTCTGACTTAATAGTAATCCATTGTGTGTGTGTGTGTGTGTGTGTATATATATATATATATATAAACAAATATGTGTGTATGTGTGTATATGTATGTATATATGTGTATATATACATATATGTCACATTTCTTTATCCATTTATGGACACTTAGGTTCATTATGTACATTTGCTATTTATTTTCCTCTGGGTAGACATCAATGGATATCCAGTTATTCACTGATGAACACTAACGTTGATTATATACATTTGCAACTGTGAATATCGCTGCAATAAACATTCAAATATAGGGATATTTTTGATATAATGATTTATTTTCCTTTGGGTAGATACCCAGTAATCCAGTGGGATTGCTGGATTGAATAATAACTCTAATCTTAGTTCTTTAAGAAATCTCCATTCTGTTTTCCATGGAGGTTGTACTAATTTACATTATCAACAACGTATAAAAGTTTCCTTTTCTTCACAACATCCCCAACATCTATTTTTTTTTTACTTTTTAATAATAGCCATTCTGACTGGTGTAAGATGGTAACTCCTTGTATTTTAATCATTTCTCTGATGATTAGTGATGTTTAACAGTTTTTTTTTTTTTTCTTTCACATTTGCTGGGCACTCGCACATCTTTTGAAAAAGAAGAAAGTCTACTCATTTGCTTTGCTCATTTTTAATGGCATTATTTATTTATTTATTTTGTTGAGTTCTTTGTAGATTCTGGATCTTATTTCACTGCATAGTTTGCAAATATTTTCTTCCACTCTGAAGGTTGCCTGCTTACTCTGTTGATTATTCCTTTTTGTGTGTGAAAGCTTTTTACTATGATTAAGTCCCATTTGCCTACTTTTGTTTTTGTTGCTTTCTGCTTTTAAGGTCTCAGTCACGAAGTCTTTACCTAGACCCAGTGCACAGAAGAGTATAGGGATGTTTTATAATAACCACTATATTTGTGAATATGGCAATATAGTCTATTGATTCTATCATTTTTATTTATAATTCAGGACTATATTATTAGCTTTATTCCAGTTAATATTTGCTATATTTTCTAAGTAGAATTGTTTATTTTATCAGCATAGAGACCCTATAACCTTTAGGGAAGCTTTTGGCACAGATTTTTTGGATAATGATATTAATTTGAAATAATATGAATAATGATAGCCAATGTTTTAAAAATGTTGGTATTTACTTGGTTTCTTAGTTTAAGCTGCTACAATAAAAATGCTATAGACTTGGTGGTTTAAACAATGAACATTTATTTCTCACAGTTCTGGAGGCTGGGATATCCATGATCAAGGGCTGGCAGATCTGGTGACTCTTGAGGGTGTTCTTCCTTGCTTATAGGCAGCCACCTTCTCACTGTTTGTTCATGTCAGGGAGAAAGATCATCTCTATCCTATTTCATACTGTAAGTATACTAAAGACTCCAGCCTTAGGGCCTAATTACCTCCCAAAGGCCTCATTTCTAATACCTTCATATTGGGGATTAAGCTTCAACATGTGAATTTTATTAAAACGCTTCCAGTCCATAGCACTTGATATGCATTTTCCATCTCTTTAATTTCAGTTTCTCTGAATGGCATGTAAAAGATAATGTCTTTTGCCAGCCATGCTGGCTCATGCCTGTAAGCCCAGCAATTTGGGAGGCTGAGGTGGGACTATCACTTGAGGTTAGGTGTTCAAGACCAGTATGGACAACATGATGAAATCTCCATCTCTACAAAAATTAGAAGAAAGGAAGAAAAGAAGATGGAGAAGGAGAAGAAGAAGAAGAAAGAAGAAGAAGAAGAAAGAAAGAAAGAAGAAGAGGAACAGGAGGAAGAGGAAGAGGAAGGAGAGGAAGAGGAGGAGGAGGAGGAGGAGGAAAAGAAGAAGCAGCAACAGCCAGGTGTGATGATGCTTGTCCATAGTCTCAGCTACTGAGGGGGCTGAAGTAAGAGAGCTGCTTGATCTCAGGAGTCTGAGGCTGCAGTGAGGTATGATGGCATCATTGTACTCCAGCCTGGGTGACAGAGCAAGACCCTATCTCAATATATATAAGTAAATAAAAAGAGTGTCTTTTATAAATAATGTGGAGATACATTATTTTATTCAGTTTGATACCTTTGAGGAGGCAATTTTCCATGGTGTTTCTACACATGTAAGTCTATTTTCTCAAGAACATTTATACAGCCAGCAGCGAATGAAATTAGACTGTCTCTTTCCAGATCAAAGAACAAATTTATTTATATTTAAGTATAATAATGTCTCCACAGTCTCCTCAGAGGAGATTGGCTGACATTATTGCACAATAAAGACAATATCTACTTGGCAGCAAAGGATGGTCAAGTTTGCCAGCAGCCCCTTATAAGACTGGGGGCTTCCTAAGCCCAGGCTTTCTCAACTGTGACATGGATGCACCTGGATCCAATCTTCAACTTCCCCCTCCCTCACTGTGGGGCAGAGAGATTTGATGCCTACATAGAGCCCTTGCTGCTGAACTGCAACCCTTGCTGCTACATCGTTGCTTAGAGATTGCTTGATTGTTTGACAATACATTTCCATTTTTCATTTTTGTGGGAACATAGTTGTTATACATATTTATGGGGTACATGAGATGTTTTGATATAGTCATACAATGTGTAATAATCACATCAGAGTAAATGGAGTATTCACAACCTCAAGCGTTTATCTTTTTTTTTAATGTTACAAACATTCCAGTTATACTCTTTTGTTTATTTTTAAATGTAAAACAATTTATTGTTGACTGAAGTCACACTGTTGTGCTATCAAATGCTAGATCTTATTCATTCTATCTAACTATATTCTTGTACCTATTACTATCTCCATTCTCCCCTGCCTCCAATACTCTTCTAGTATCCGTGTCTATTAGTTTGTTTTAATTTTTAGCTACCACAAATACATGAGAACATGTGAAGTTTGTCTTTCTGTGCCTGCCTTATTTCACTTAACATAATGTCCTCCAGTTTCACCCACGTTGCTGCAAATAAAATGATCTTATGCTTTTTTGTGTGTGTGTATACGTATCACATTTTCATTTTTTTGGTGTATATGTACCACATGTTCTTTATCCGTTCATCTATTAGTGGACTTGTAGGTTGCTTCTAACTCTTGGCTAGTGTGAATAGTGCTGCAATAAACGTGGGAGTGCAGATGTCCCTTGATATACTGATTTCCTTTCTTTTGCATTTATATCTAGCAGTGGGATTGCTGGATCATACGGTAGCTCTATCTTTAGTTTTTTGAGGAACCTCTATACTGTTATCCATAGTAGCTGTACTAACTTATATTACAAGGTTTCATTTTTTTCTATATCCTTGCCAACATTTGTTATTGTCTGTCTTTTGAATACAAACCACTTAAACTGGAGTGAGATGATATCTCATTGTAGTTTTGATTTGCATTTCTCTGATCAACAATGTTGAGCAACTTTTCATATACCCGTTTGTCATTTGTATGCCTTCTTTTGAGAATTGTCTATTCAGGTCTTTTGCTCAATTTAAATCAGATTATTAGATTTTTCCCTATTGAGCAATTTGAGCTCTTTTCATATTCTTGTTATTAATCCCTTGCCAGATGAATAGTTTGAAAATACTTTTACCCATTTTGTTGTCTCTTAAGATTGTTGATTGTTTCCTCTGCTGTGCAGAAGCTTTTTAACTCGATATGACACCATTTGTCCATTCTTGCTTTGGTTGTCTGTGCTTGTGGGGTATTACTGAAGATGTCATTGCTCAGACCAATGTCCTGGAGAGTTTCTCCGATATTTTCTTTTATTAGTTTCATAGTTAGTTGAAGGTCTTATATTTCATTGTTTAATCTATTTGATTTGATTTTTGTATATGGTAACAGATAGATGTCTAATTTCACTCTTCTGCATATGACTATCCAGTTTACCCAGCATCATTTATTGAAGAGACAATGCTTTCCCCAATACTTCATTTTTTAATAGTTGATTTTAATATATTTACATATTCTGTGATCATTTACATATTTGAATTATTTCTTTCACTTCTTTAAATTTAAAACTTGCTGTGTTTTTCTCTGTTGAATTTAATTCTGTCTTTTTCCAATATTTATTGGTTGAATTTTTTTTCTTTTAAAAGCTTTTCATTTCTCTGATGTTTTGGAATTTCTACATTGTACTTCTGCACCTTCAATGACCATTAAGCTTTAAATAAACATTCACATAACTGTTATTTTGTTTAAAAAGTATAAATTATTTGGTATCTGTGTTATCCAGCTAACTTAGATTAAAAACATTAGCACGCTAAAATTAAAGGTCTGGAAAATTTGGTATCTCAGCAAAATAACTTTTGGTTCCATTGAGTTTCACTATTCTTCTCTATTTTCTATTTTTTTAAATAAATGTCATTCAGTTTCCACTGTAATTTTTATCATTCTCTTGATTCTATTCACCTTTAGTTTATTTTGCTCTTTTTTACTTGTTACTTTTCAGGTAGAAAAAAGGTAATTGATATGAGGTCTTTCTTCTAGTACAGGCATTTAAAATAAATTTCCTTCTAAGCATTGCTAACAGCAACCCATACATTTTGATGTGTATATTTTTGTCTTCATTTGGTTCAATCTGTTTTCTAATGCCTCTCATTATTTATTTTTGGAACCATTTAAACCATGTTGTTTAATTTCCAGATATTCAGTTATATCCCAACTTATTTTAGTGCACAGAGTATATGATTTGTATGTCTCCAAACATTTTAAATTTGTTTTGCTGCATAGAATATGATCTATTCTAGAGAATGTTTCATGTGCACTTGAAAATAATCTGTTTACCTCTGTTGTTAGTAAAATATTCTTATGTAAAGGCTAGTAATATTTAAATTGTTGAAAATGCTGTCAGTCTTCTAAATTGTACATAATTTTCTATTAAGTTTTTCTGTCAATTTTTAAGAATAAGCTATCAATGTCTTCAAATATTGTCAGATTTCCTAATTCTATTTTTGATTCTATCAATTTTGCTCCATGTATATTGAATATCTGTTGTGAAGTGGGTATACATTTATAATTGTATAATTTCCTGATAAATGTACCTTTAGATGATATTTTTGAACCTAAGTCTCTATGTCTGTTGTTAATGTAGCCACTCCAGCTCTCTTTTGGTAGTGGTTTGTACACACACACACACACACACACACACACGCACGCACACACACACACTTTGTTTCAATACATGCCCCTTTTATCCTCCTTTTTTTGGGCTATTAATTTTATATATTTATATATAAATGGTATGATACCAAAAATAGTACATTATCATAATTACTGTTTTATGAAGTTGTGTGTCTTTAACAAATGATAAGAAAAGAGGAAAGGTACATTTATATAGTCTGTTGTCTCTTTTTGTCCAATTTTCTCTAGTTACCTTCAAGCTTTTTTATAATTATTTTCCAGCAATTTGGTTGTGATGTGCCTCTGTGTTTTTTCCTTCTAGTTAGTTTACATGAGGGTTTCTAAATTTATAAATTATTTTTTGTTGTATTTTATTAATTCTGGAAAATCCATGGTCATTTGCTCTTCATAGGTTTCTTCTGTCTGATCTCTTTCACTTCTCCCTCTTGGACTCTTATTTACATGGATGTTAGACAGTTTGATATTATACCACATGCCTTGGATACTCTGTTGTTTGAATACCTTGCTTTATTGTTTTTATTTTTCCATTTTTTTAGTTCATTGCATTAGTAAATGTTTTGTTTATTTTAGTATGCATTATTTTTGTTAATATATAATAATTGCACATTTTTATAGGGTACATGTGGGAATTAGAGGTCACTTTAATAAGTGAAATAAGCCCAGCACATAGAGACAACTATCACAGAGTCACACTTATATTTTGGAGCCAAAAATGTTGATCTTGTGGAAGGTAGAGGGTAGGATTTATAATTACCAGAGACTGGGAATTGGGTGGAGGTTGACAAAGAGATGTTGGTTAATGGGTGTACACATATGGTTAGATAGAAGGAATAAATTTTAGTATTTGGTAGCACTGTAGAGTGACTATAGTTAACAATAATTTATTGTATACGTCAATATGGCTAGAAAAGAAGATTTGAAATCTCTCCCACATAGATGATAAATATTTGAGGTGATGGATATCCTAAATATCCTCATTTGATCATTACACACTGTATATGTGTTTTCTCACTTTTGTTTTCCTGTTTGCATTTAAGTTTGGATTATTTCTATTGACCTAGCTTTAAGTTCACTGATTCTTTGGTTTGCTATATGTAGTCTTTCTGATAAACCCATCCACCAAAGAGATTTTCATGTCTTGTAGCATATATGTGTGTGTGTGTTAATTTCTAAAATTTCCATTTAATACACTTTTGTAGTTTCCAAATCTTTGCTTATGTATGTTGTCCATCTCTTCTACAAGATTGTATAACACATTAACCATAGTGATCTTAAAGTCTCTGTGTGATAATTCGAAAATTTGGCTTATCTCTGGGTGTAATTATGTTGGTTATTTTATCTATTGACAATGGGGTTGTTTCCATTTTTCTTGGAATGCTTCATAGTTCTTAATAGAATGACAAATATGTTTAAAAGTAAGTGGGAATACCTCCTCTTTTTTTCAGGCCATTAGTGTTGAATATTGCATCAATCTGATCAGTTGAGCTTGGGGTTAGGGAGCAAGATAAAGTTTCTAGCCCTACTCCTAGTATTAGATAAATTCTTTCTAGTGTTTTGGCAGACTGGTAAGTAGGTTTCCCCTCCCTCTACCAAAAGTAGCTAACCAGTTACTGTGAGTATGTGAGGAATATGTCTCCTGATACTTCCTTAGCGTTAGATGTTTTCTGCCTGTGTTAAAGCAGCATCAGGTCAGAGGGACAGGAATCCCCTATGCTAATTTCTGAGCTTTGACATTATGTCAGAGAAAACTTAGGGCATGCTTTATTTCAAGAATGAGGAACCACACTTTGGAATTATACAGTATCCATGTGTAGATGAGCTTTTTCAAGTATTCCTGCTCCACTCTCAAATTCTGGTGTAGGCTATATATATTTTATCCACCAAAAACAACTCTGTCTCCTACTCTGTCTCCATATGTTTAGTGACTAGGCTGTGGAAAATAGCTGGGTAGTGTTTGCAGACTCCCTTTGCATCTGGGGCTTCCAAAGGTTCTAAATGATCATATTATATTACACTTAAAAATCTTTAATAATTTGTTAAAGGTTTGATTTTTTGTTTTAACTATTTTATGATCCCCCCCCTTTCCTTCATATATTTAACCTAAGATGTCTACAAATTGTCCTGAAAGGGGCTTTGATTCTTTTGGATTTAGTCATCTCACTTGCCTTTCAAACTCAGTTACCTGATGGAATAAAAAAAGTAACCCAGAATTTCATATCCAGCCAAACTAAGCTTCGTAAGTGAAGGAGAAATAAAATCCTTTATAGACAAGCAAATGCTGAGAGATTTTGTCACCACCAGGCCTGCCCTACAAGAGATCCTGAAGGAAGCACTAAACATGGAAAGAAACAACCAGTACCAGCCACTGCAAAAACATGACAAATTGTAAAGACCATCAAGGCTAGGAAGAAACTGCATCGACTAACGAGCAAAATAACCAGCTAACATCATAATGACAGGATCAAATTCATACATAACAATATTAACCTTAAATGTAAATGGGCTAAATGCTCCAATTAAAAGACACAAACTGGCAAATTGGATAAAGAGTCAAGACCCATCAGTGTGCTGTGTTCAGGAAACCCATCTCACATGCAGACACACATAGGCTCAGAATAAAGGGATGGAGGAAGATCTACCAAGCAAATGGAAAACAAAAAAAGGCAGGGGTTGCAATCCTAGTCTCTGATAAAACAGACTTTAAACAACATAGATCAAAAGAGATGAAGAAGGCCATTACATAATGGTAAAGGGATCAATTCAACAAGAAGAGTTAACTATCCTAAATATATATGCATCCAATACAGGAGCACCCAGATTCATAAAGCAAGTCCTTAGAGACCTAGAAAGGGACTTAGACTCCCACACAATAATAATGGGAGACTTTAATACCCCACTGTCAACATTAGACAGATCAACGAGACAGAAAGTTAACAAGGATATCCAGGAATTGAACTCAGCTCTGCACCAAGTGGACCTAATAAACATCTACAGAACTCTCCACCCTAAATCAACAGAATATACATTCTTCTCTGCAACACACTGCACTTATTCCAAAATTGACCATATAGTTGGAAGTAAAGCTCTCCTCAGCATATATAAAAGAACAGAAATGATAACAAACTGTCAGACCACAGTGCAATCAAACTAGAACTCAGGATTAAGAAACTCACTCAAAACCACTCAACTACATGGAAACTGAACAACCTGCTTCTGAATGACTACTGGGTAAATAACGAAATGAAGGCAGAAATAAAGATGTTCTTTGAAACCAATGAGAACAAAGACACAACATACCAAAATCTCTGGGACACATTTAAAGCAGTGTGTAGAGGGAAATTTATAGCACTAAATGCCCACAAGAGAAAGCAGGAAAGATCTAAAATTGACACTCTAACATCACAATTAAAAGAACTAGAGAAGCAAGAGCAAACATATTCAAAAGCTAGCAGAAGGCAAGAAATAACTAAGATCAGAGCAGAACTGAAGGAAGTAGAGACACAAATAATCCCTTCAAAAAAATCAATGAAGCCAGGAGCTGGTTTTATGAAGAGATCAACAAAATCCACTAGCAAGACTGATAAAGAAGAAAAGAGAGAAGAATCAAATAGATGCAATGAAAGATGATAAACAGTATGTCATCACCAATCCCACAGAAATACAAACTACCATCAGAAAACACTATAAACACCTCTGCGCAAATAAACTAGAAAATCTAGAAGAAATGGATAAATTCCTCAACACATACACCCTTCCAAGACTAAACCAGGAAGAAGTTGAATCTCTGAATAGACCAATAACAGGCTCTGAAATTGAGGCAATAATTAATAGCTTACCAACCAAAAAAAGTCCAAGACCAGATGGATTCACAGCCGAATTCTACCAGAGGTACAAGGAGGAGCTGCTACCATTCCTTCTGAAACTATTCCAATCGATAGAAAAAGAGGGAATCCTCCCTAACTCATTTTATAAGGCCAGCATCATCCTGATACCAAAACCTGGCAGAGACACAACAAAAAAAAAGAGAATTTTAGACCAATATCCCTGATGAACATCGATGCAAAAATCCTCAATAAAATACTGGCAAATCGAATCCAGCAGCACATCAAAAAGCTTATCCACCATGATCAAGTGGGCTTCATCTCTGGGATGCAAGGCTGGTTCAACATATGCAAATCAATAAACATAATCCAGCATATAAACAGAATGAAAGACAAAAACCACATGATTATCTGAATAGATGCAGAAAAGGCCTTTGACAAAATTCAACAGCCCTTCATGCTAAAAACGCTCAATAATTTAGGTATTGATGGGACATATCTCAAAATAATAAGAGTTATTTATGAAAAACCCACAGCCAATATCATACTGAATGGACAAAAACTGGAAGCATTCCCTTTGAAAACTGGCACAAGACAGGGACGCCCTCGCTCACCACTTCTATTCAACATAGTGTTGGAAGTTCTGGCCAGGGCAATCAGGCAGGAGAAGGAAATAAAGCGTATTCAATTAGGAAAAGAGGAAGTCAAATTATCCCTATTTCCAGATCACATGATTGTGTATCTAGAAAACCCCATCGTCTCAGCCCAAAATCTCCTTAAGCTGATAGGCAACTTGAGCAAAGTCTCAGGATACAAAATCAATGTGCAAAAATCACAAGCATTCTTATATACCAATAACAAACATTTTTTCTTTGAAATAATTTACTTTTATGCTAAATTATTTGATTTATTACTTAAATTTATTTTTCTACATGTCTATAGTTAATATGTCCTTTCATATCATTAACTTTTCTTCCTTTCAATTATATATTGAAAATAGATGACATTTTACTTTGATATTAACTTTTAAACTAGTATTTTTAACAATACTTATTTAGGAAATAGTATTTTACTGTTTTGTGAGCCACTACTATGGTAATTTTTTGCATATAACTAAATATTTTAAATTGAGTTTATATCCTCATAATTTTTTAATAAGGAATCTATAGGTAGGCCTGAAAATATCTCTAGTTTGTGTCATCTTAAAATTAATTTTCTTGTATATCAAATTAAAAATTACTTTTCTTCATCCATTTTGCTATTTCTTTGATGCTGTATCCTTGATTTCTTACATCAAAAATCATTTCATTTTTTTCTCTTTTCCCTTCCTTGAAACATGGTAAATATAAATGTAAATTTGTGATAGGACAGAGCTATAAATGATGAATATTCTCTATTGAACATATTTTGGATTATTATTAGATGCTATTTAACTTTCTCTTAGCTGAAAAATTGCTAGAGCTGTTTGTAAAATATTTGTAATATTACCTGTGTGTTTCATCTTACTGAAATACAAGTCAACCTACCATTTTCTTAATTTATTGAAACTTTTGATTTTAAGGTGGATCATTTTTAATTAATTGGGAGTGATCTTTATGTGTGGTTTTGAGATTGTGAAAGTGGACGCATGCATTAGTATTTTGTTTTTCTTTTACATATCTAGCATGTAAGCTTAGCCTCTGAAAACCATTTTCATATTAAATGTGAATTGGAAAAAAATCCCGAGACATATAGAATTGATGTTGTCTTGTAATAAGAAGACTTTTTCTTTTTTTAAAAAAAAAAGCTGACTGCATCTTAAATTTATTTTTATCAGGATATTTTCAACAGTTTCTTTCTTGACTCATACATTATTTAAATTATATCCATAGTCATTTGTGTAAAACAATTTTCTAAAACTAAATTAGAACAACATATAGATCACAAGTGTTGGTTCTATTTCTTACATATTTCAACTGTTTTGTTTTTAATATTTGTGACTACTTAGACAATAATATCTAGAAAAGTTTTTCTGTATACATATCTAAGTGGAATGGAAATCTGTTTTCATTCACAATGAGGACTAAGAGTAAGTATTTTAGAATTGACATTAAAACAATGGAAATATCACCTTTTAAAACTTTTTAGTTAATGTTCCTGAGATTGTATTAATATTTCAAATAACTAACCTCATCATAACATTTTTGTTTCCATATATATTTTTGAAATATTTCCAGAATTTTAAAATTCTTTATTATTTTGGAGTTATATAATCAAGAAGTTCACTCTTTTTATCTAAAACATGTCTTAGTCTTTGAACTAAATATAGCTTCATGACTGGAAAGGTTCTTTTTGTCAATCTCAGGCAACTGCTACTAGCATGCAGTTTGTCATCTGAGAAGTAAGTGGTGCATGGCCCAGGTGTGAAGTGAACTGATAGAGAATTATGAATCAGTTAGCAAGAAAGAGAACTCCAAGGTTGGCTTGAAACTTCAAGGAGACTTATACTCTCAAGAATCATGGCCAGGAATAAGTTCATATAAGGCATTAATGAGAACAGTTGCAAGAAATGACACAAAGCTATAATTCCAATTTTAGGCTAGTAGAATTAGCAAAACATTAAGGAAATGTTCAAAGGGTAGAATAGACTATTTAAAAAGTAATGCCTTGGTCAGTAATTTACTCAAAACATATTGCCTGTGTACTAATTGCAAAGCAATATATTACATCCTGGTGATAAAAAATACTAAATAATACAAATGGGGTCTATGCTTTCATAAACTTAGTTTCAGAAATGCCAAGGTGAAGTGCATGGTCTTTTCTCTTGGGTCTATATACTCTGCTCTCACTCTAACTCTACACCATTTACAGCCACAGTGGAAAAGTTAAGTCAAAACAATTAAGGCTAAGGGAAAGTCTTAAATACCTGCGCTGTAGCCAGAATTCACTTATCATGAAATTAAGATATGTTATATGATGTAGCTTGGGTTACTTGCATTATCAACATTGAATAGTTTGATTAGAAAGGTCATAAGTGGTTTTTTTTTTGAAAAATATCATATAACAAGTAAAAGTATAAAGTGTAAAACCAAAATTTTGTGTCATCTACCTACCAGTGATTACTCTGTTAATGTTTTTATGTATATCTCTTCAGAGTATTATATTCGTATAATACAGATTTAGATATGTTGTTTGATTTTAATTCTTATATTCTTTTTTCCATTTCTCTTTCTCCCTCACTACAGATCTAATCAACCAATTACCATGTCCTATCCTACATATCATACCTTGTTCTTTGTTACTACCCTGTTGCTCGGCCACTTTCATCCCTAGCCTTCCTTGCATACTCTTATAACTAGGTTCCCTGAATCTGCTCTTGTCCCACTCCAATCCATTCATCTCTTCGCCATCCAAAATATATATATATTTTTGGAAGAAAAATAATATCACGTCTCTTTCTAGATTAAAAACTTTCAACTGCCATGATCTTTTACTTATAATCAGTTCTAAAATCCTTAATATAGTGGAACAAGGCCTGCCTGGCTCCAATTTCTTCTTTAGCCTTTTTCCTCTATGGCTTTCCCTTTATTAACTAGACAAGAATCTGGGCTATCTCCTTACAATGCCCCAAGGATTAAGACAAGCAGTGGATTTGCTTGAAATGCTCTCTTTGCCACATGCCGTATTTTCCTGATTGACTAATTCTTCCTTAGCCTGTACATTTCATCTTAATTTTAACTTTTCATGACTTTCTTAATCCCTCAGACAAGTTTGCACTCTGTAATTCTTGTCATAATCAATACATTTAATATAAATTATTTTAGGCTTTTCATGCTAACTTCTGAATTACATTATGTATTGTATCTTTATTGCTTTCTTATATATTTTCACTAGAGCATTTGTGAGTTAAATATATAAATTATATATTTGATATTAAAGATATGTCTATGATCATTTTTAATAACTATAACATATTTCATTGAATGGATGCAGTGTACTTTATTAAGCAGTTTTTTTTTCTGGAACACAGGGAAATTACCTGAATGTATTCTTACTCCGTTGGAGTAACCTGTATCAAGATTATTCTCAAATGGTACAATTTTAAACAATCCTGCAATGAGCAACATTATACATGTACCTTATTTATTTATTAAGCATATATATTAGAAATAGAATTGTTGGGTAAAGTTTATGTGTTTTTCCAACATTACACATATGTAAAATCTGTTGCCAGAATGGCCTAAAGATGAGCAATAATTATGCTAATTTATTTTCGTATTTATAACATAAGCAAATGGCATTTGAGGCTAATATGAATTTTACTTTATGCTACTCTATTAGTTTATTTTGATACAATTTTTAAATATATTCCTCACATAACATTTGAAATTTTACCTTTTGCTCAATAAACATTCAAGGCAACTTGTTTATGGTGACAACAATAACAATTATATCAATAATAACTGTAATCATAAGTACTTTTAGTAGTGGTAGAAATTGAAGGAGCAGAAGTAAAAGATACAGAAATATTACTATTACTACCAAAATTCTTCGGAATTTAATCAACTTCACCATTATCTATTTATTGTAAGCACATGGCAATCAGTGCTACGCTATTGCAGTAGGGACACTCTTAGTCATGTATAAACAAATCCTGTCCCCGCATTAAAAATTTCTAGGTACAAACATGGTTTGCTGAACATCCATTTAAAGACAACCAATCAGAGAATAAGCATATTTTTCAATAAAATAAAATCATATTCAAATAAATATGGCCATAAAAATATTTTATGTATCTCTACTAACCTTCTGCCCTAATTTGATTTAAAACTTTGAATTATTCTGCACTTAAACAATATATATTACTTAATCATTATAAATATTTTAATGACCATAATTTTGTTTCTAAGATTATCACCTTTCTTTTTTTCTCTTCGATATACCTAAAATATTGTAATCACGAAATAAATAGTAACAATAATGCTTTAGAAATGGAAACTTCTTTTCTAGTGAAGAATGTATTACTAGATTTTGTCAACTTTATTTCTCTTGCAAGACCAACATTTCTCTTTCCAGCATTTATAGAATGTCTTTTAAAATGTATATAATTGCAACAAAGTGTAATGGTAATGTTTTCAATTTTAAATTTTATTGAGAAATCAAATAATTCTGGGATACAAATAAAATGAGGGATATGTAGGGAATGTTTTTTATATATATATATATATACATAAAATAGGTTCAATATCTGCTAAACAGAATTCAGAATAGTTTACAGAATTTAAACAGCCAATAGTACCTATCAGTGGAACATGGGGTACTGAATAATTTAGATTTGAATTATTAGAATTTCTGTTTAGTCATGTTATATATCTTGAACTGTAACTAAAATTTTAAGAATGTAGTCAATTATTTTATTTATTATTTCCACTTTTGCAAATATGTTTAGCACTTGTATACCCTGTTAAATATTAATTACAAATAATAAACACATGGCCTTATCATATTATTGTACACTTTTTCAAAACTTTGAAATTCTCGATGAAGTAAGGACTGAGGTTAATTTCATTTGGGTTACTGTTACAGGTGCTTTATACTAAGATATTGACTTTGGTTGTGAGCAGTTCTTCTGGCTGAATTGATTTATGATACACTCTGTTGCTATCCAGACAGTTTCCAGTGAAATGACAAAAAGTTCTGCTTCCATACCCAACTAATCAATGGAAAGCAAAGCAAGACCAGCCAAACAAAACGTTTTATATAAGGTGACTGGATACTAAATGTCATGTTGTATATGCTATGTGTGAAAATAAGGAGCAGACATGCATATCTTGTTAATCGATATTGCTATTTGCTTTCCAAAGACAAATTTATATCTAGTACAGAGACTATTAAAACTGTTGTTGCATTAAATGGTTTGTTTAAAAATAAATAAATGCCCATACATGTTATGTGAGTGTTAATATTTCTGCTTACAGCATTTGTATTTGTGAGAATATAGACATTCAAACATTTAAATTATGAAACATTTAAATTAGTAATTGACTAAATGAAATTAATATTCTCGTAGAAAAATGCCTAATACAACGAATTCTTTTGACAAATTAAAGAAGACCATAGAATGCACTCAGACTTCTCAGTTAGTTGAGAAATTACTGTTTCTTATAATATATTGCAGATTAAATAATAGATTTTTACAAACTATTTTTTCACTTTATCTTAAAATTACATTCATCTACTTCCAGTTGCATTTGTTTTGAAATACAATAAATATCACAATGCGTGGAATATAATACAAGAAACATATCATATATTATCTGTATATTCTTAAGTACTTAGTGTGGGGCATTGTGCTCAGAAAGGAAAACCTGTGGAAGTTGGAGACGTACAAGCCAAGGAGTTACAGAAAGGCAGAGTGAGGACAGATATTAATGGATCTTGCATGCCATAATAAGCCCTAAAGAAATATTGATTAATTTAAAAAGAAAATAAGTGACATATCTGTATTTGTTTTAGAAAGATGCCTAGGTACAGTGTGGAGACAGAAAAGGCTGTAGATAAATAGAATGTTATTCCTGTGATACAAGTAGTATAACAAAAATATCTGATAGGAGTGGTGACTGGACAGAGAATGAAAAGGGAATATATTTGTGAGGCATTTTGAATAGAATGTTATGACTTGGTTACTGACGGAACATGGGTGGCAAGATAGAGAAATGAGTTGAGAATGTTTCTCATATTTCTAGCTCACAGCTTTTCTAATGTGAGCATTAGATTTATTTAATCCTTGTATTAATATCAGTACAATGTACCTTGTTTATTATTAATTTTTAATTTAATAACAATGTTGAGTATGTTTTAATTTTATACACATTTGGCAAAACAAGTAATTAAAGGCATAAGTTCATGTCAACAATATTTCTTCAGAAAATTTTTTACAGCCATGAAATTAACAACCCATAAACAATTGGATCAAAATATTTGTATTGATTGTCTTTTTTGATGTACTTATATGAAATTCACATAAACGGGAATTTAATTAAAATGTAAACTCATTAAATGAAATATTCATATCTTGAAAATTTTACTCAGACTGCAATTATTAAAATGTATTTGATCATTTTCCAATTAGATGTAATTATTTATTGCCAAAAACTTCATAATTAGAAAAATGATCTCAATTCTGCATCTTATAACCTTGTTTTTCACTTTCTATAATTAAGATACAAACTTCTATCTTTAGTAGAAACAAAGTAGTACGAAATATTGTGTGGTAAAATTCCATTTTTACTTTTTTTCAAGTTGACAATAGTTTTGAGCATTAATTGGATATTCTGATGTTCCAAATCAAGAGTTACAATTCACAATAAAAGGTGCTGATTAATCAATCCTTTTTCTTTTGGTCCTGTAAATGAATGATATTTTAAAATGGATTATTTATATTTATGTAATATATTCATTAAAACTATTTGCCAGTGTTGAAGTATATTTTTAAATACATTATTACATTTTAATTTATATCTATGTGTGAGTTTTTCACATACATGACTTACGTAAGGACAAGGCATAATATGTACATTTTGTATAATGGTCAAAAAATTTCTCTATCTCTATATTCCTGGAATGAAAAATAATTGAAAATTGATTTACTAACATAAATTATATTTGAAATACCAGTTTTTGCTTTTAATATAAACATATAAAGCCTAAAACATATAAGTTGAACTATCACCTTCTAAAAATGTATTAAAGTGAAACAAATTTTATCTTAGTAGAAATGCTGATAGAAAGCTGAACAAGCTGACACTTTTTTTTTACTTTAAACATGTATCAATATGATGGGGTTTACTTCTATTTTATCATCTTTTAAAAATCTTCCTGTTTATTTTCTCACCTTTTTATATTTTTTTATTTTCTCATTTTATAAAAATCTTCTTTAGTTGAATGCTTTTTGTGATTCTATTTTGTCTCATTTTATTGGCTTGGTAGCTGTATCTACCTGTTTCTATGTATCTATCTATCTATCTGCTTACCTACCTAATTGATTTTTATTTATCTAGTAATTGCTCTAGGATTTACAAATTCTCATTAACTTATAAGTGGCCTGAGGACAAATTCAAATGATTTTACACCCATCCACATACATTATAAGGAGCTTACAGCAATATACTTCTGTTTCCCTTTTCTCAGCCTTTGTGTCATCTTGTCATACATTTTTCTTCTACATGCTGTAAAATCTAAAATGCACTGTAATTATTTTTCAGCCAGCTCAATCCACTTTTGAAGTGTTAAAAAAGAAGAAAAAATATTTTATACTTAATCGTGCATTTGCCGTTTTCAGATCTCAGTATTCATTTCCAGATTTCTCTAGAGTATCATTTGCTTCTTCGTGAAGAACCTCCCTTAACATGTTTATGCTGTTAATCTGCTGGTAATGGATCCTCTCAGCTTTTTATCTCTAAAAGAAAGTCTTTATTCACCTTTTGTGAAAAAGATATTTTCTCATGGTATAGAATCCAGATTTATTATTTGCTATTTTCTGTAAAAAATACTTTTATCTTTCAATATTTTAAAGATATGCATATTTAATAAATAACTATGCTTATGAAACCATGTAGTATATTTAAACTGTGAAGCAACTCAAAAAAGTATTGCTTAAGGTGTTGTGTAGGGGGATGGAGGAGGAAGACAATAAGCATAGAAGCAAATAATGCTATAAAGCTAAGTAGGAATACATGCCAAAAAGAAAAAGTGTTTCTGTAAATGTGTGGTATTAGTAAAGACGCAAGCCGAAAGATACAAAATTCATAAACATGTGCCCCAGAGTGGGACAACATTTGTATTATTCTAGTGAATTTTTACAAATTGGCTATGTCAAGTTAAATTTTTAAGTTAATCTAAACAAAAATGTGGATTTATATAATGGAGCCAACTGTAAAGGGAATGTTTCAACCGTGGTAGTATTCACTTGTTCTTTTCTAATGTTAACAAAGCCTAACTTTAAACCATAAAATATTGGGCTTTTTCTGGTCTTAATTATGTTTTCAATGTACAGTTAGATTATGAAAAAGTTCTAATTCAGCAGTTTTTTTATTACAAGGTATTAATCACATCCTTTTGTTCAAAATGATCACAGATCGTTTATCTGCAATATCTTTAAGACGTTTATTCCTATTTAAAAAAAAAACTACAAAAAAAAACCAAATTACATTTAATTTGACAAATTACTACTAATTGTCAGCAAGTATGTTATGTTGATGATTGGCCTGCCTGCATGATTAGGTCCTGGATGTGATTAGATGTCATACTGGAAGCTGGAAAGAGTCAACTGAAACATAGTTCAGAATTGTTTGCTTTCCGTACCCTCATTTCATTCCATATTCAGAAAATGGAAAGACTATTTTCTCTTAAGGAGTAGGCCTCTGCATATTATTTGGTTTTTAAAAAATGATATCTCTTTCTTGCCAAGGACAAAATAACCAACTTTTTCAAGAAATATACAGAAGATTTCATGACCATGACAATTTTTAAAATTTCAGGTTTTATTTTGAGATAAGAAACTGAAAAACTACCACCTACATGCTACCTTTAAAGAAAGTTAGACCACATAAGCCCTCTGTGAACTAAATGCTCATTCAAACCAATTAAATACACATACACACATGCACATAGATATACAAAATATATATATACTTATATTTATATAACATACAATGTGCATGTGGATATATATATATACATATATATATATCCCTATATATGCACATATATGTCCAGTGCTTAGTTGCTGTTTTTTTTAACTGTTCAAATATGGCAACTCTTTTTTCCCATGTGTATACATACATTGCAGAATGTCAATGACAGCAAATCATTTAATCTGAATGGATCCAGGGTCACCTCAAAAAAAAAATCTGTAGACTAGTAAGGGTACAATTTCAAATATATTCCTTGGAAACAAGGCAAAAGTATACACATACTTCCCTAAATCCAGGTGTGCCATAGAATCACTATCAGACTTTCCAAAATACCCTCAGGAAAAGGAAAGAGGATGACTCAAATATCTTCTCTGCTATAGCCAGCTGTATTAATTTTATTGCTGTATAAAACAAAGCACTTGCTTTCAATTTCTATGAGTACATAGAACTCAAACATTCAAAACAAACATATGTATAAGCTAATGCCAGAAAAATTTTAGATGAATGATGTTGATCAAGAATTATAGCTAGTTTCTAACTAGATTTATAGTTAAAAAGCTATACAGCCATTCAGTATAATAGTGGTGGTCACTTGGAGTATTTTGTAAGGCATCTTTAACTGTGCCCTAAATAGGAAATATATAAATTTTGTTTTACTATTTTAAGGAGACACTGGCTTTCTTACTGGAGATTGTTTTTTGAAGATGTTTTGATATTTTGTTTTTTTCCCTCCTACTTGAAAAGGACAAGTGGAGGATATTCTAACATTTGGCATTGGAAGTGTAATATAATTTTGTTTTAAAATGTGTAATAGGTAAGATGCAATTGCATGCTGGTTAATATGATATGGATAGAGCAATGTTGTGATATGCTATATTGCAACATCTCATTTCTCTAAAGAAAATAAAGTCATCAGGCCAACATAAGAGAGAAAAAGAACATAGTTTGCTAACCTCACATATTAAATACAAGTCCCAAAAACAGTTAATATCCAGGGACAATTAGTAAAGTTATAGCTTTCATTTTGAAATTTTGTCCTCAAGATGTCTAATTTTAACTTAATATTTTATATTTTTTTCCTTATTAAAAAGCACCTGTTAAATAAACAATGTCAAAAACAAAAGCCAGAAAAACCTTTGTAAATGTAAAGAAGCATGACAAAAAACAAATCCTGGATAATTAAGATGTAAATATAAACTTTTTAAAGCTTATATGTGGGCCAGGCATAGTGGTTCACGCCTGTAATCTCAGAAATTTGGGACACTGTTGTGGGTGGATCACTTGAGGTCAGGAGTTCAAGACCAGCTTGGCCAAAATGGTAAAAACTCGTCTCTACTAAAAATAAAAAAATTAGACAGGCATGGGGGCAGGTGCCTGTAATCCCAGCTATTCAGGAGGCTGAGGCAGAAGGATCACTGGAACCTAGGAGGCAGAGGTTGCAGTGAGCTAAGATCATGCCACTGTACTCCAGCCTGGGTAACAGAGTAAGACTCCATCTCAAAAAAAAAAAAAAAAAAAACAGGATAAAGTGGGTGATGTATATTTGTAGACAATAAAAATTTTAGATTTATTTCATATTTAGAGCATAGTTTAAGGAAATTATATAAAATGACATTCGCATGTTAATAAACTATCATTTTATTAAAAAGCTGTAAGAAGCTTAAAAAAGTAGTATAAAAATACATTTTGTTTTTAAAATATATGAGTTTCCCAGAGTCATAACAAATATGCCAAGTAATGATTTATTAACATTTTAAAATTGACTGTCACTTTATATGCCTAATATCATTTATGTTCATACTACTTTGTGTATAAAATTTCACTTATTTTTTGAAAAATATAGCCAGATTTTTTGTGTAAAATCTTACATTTAATACATTTATTTGTCTTGCTATCATCTCTTTTGGCCCAATGTCTTAAGTAAAATATCTTTTCATTTTCTGGCATTTTTCATATGCATTTACAATCAATTTTTTAGTCACTGATATTCTATATTATACATCTAGATTCATTAATTCAGTGAGGAAATAATACTGAATTTTCTCATCAACACAATTTTATTTTTATCATTTCAGTATATTTTATTTTTTATTGTCTGTTATCTTCCCTCAGAGAACAAATAGAAGAGCTATGTACTAAATACTTTCTATAAAATGCCTGTTTCTGAAAAATAACTTATTTAAGGCTTTTTAGCTATAATAGCACCACTTTTTGACAGTTCGAGGTTAACATAACTTTGGAGAGTTTGGCAGAACAGTTCAAATAAGAAACTTCCTTCTCTCCAATATTTGTTCCACTATGAGACCTAAATAATTAAATTTATTTTCTCTCTAATGAGAACATTTTGCTAACTCCTTCTCCTCAGCCAGCAATTGCTTTCTAGTATTAATCTGAAAACAGCATGTTTTCTCTTACATAAAGCTATTGGATACACTACTTCTTGCAAAAACAATGATTTACAAGTATTTTTTTCTTAAAACTAAAAATAGGCATTTCTAATGAACTTACATAAACATCAAAGAATATTTTTCCAGATTTATTTAGCTAAACATTTAAGAAAATTATAAATGACAGATATATTGTAAGCATAAAGTAAGTGAAAAAGTATCAGTAATGTAAACATATATATCATACGTAATTACTTGTCTTTTCTTTTGGATTTTAATTATTGTCTATAGTTCAACAACACAAATAATAGCAAAGAGGGCTTAAGTCACCTGTCAAAATACTGTTATTAAATTTAAAAAACTAACTCTACTAATTTGGGTGTCCTGAGAAGAACTCGAACATGGTAGGTAACCAAGATAATGTGTGTTGTGAATAAAAGGAAAGAAGGTGAAAATGCCATTGCAATTATATCCTCAACAGGAATTCCAGGCATCCCTTCTTTTTCTACAGCAACCCAACGTGAAAAATTGACCACAGCTCTAGGTATCTGGGGTAGGGACAAACGCTTGAGACAATCATATTTCCATTTTTTTCTACAATAACTGATTAAGAGCTTACCTGAAAACAAGACAGTTTCTCTTGATAAGAAAACATTTACTCTTTAACGAGAAAGCAACAAGAAGCAAATTAACTTTTTTTCTCTTTTGCATATGAAATGAATGATGAATCTTTATTTTCTCTTGCTTTTGGCTGTCATTCAATAATCACATGAAGAAGCAGTGATAGGATGTGGCCAACGCTGTTGATTTCATAGGAGAGACAAAAAAGTTTTTTGTCGAAATTTTGAACCAATCCTGAATTTCTGTTATTTGTCGCTAACACCATGCTATTTTAAAGGAAAGGAAATGTGGTAAAAAGGGATGAAACTATTATGACAGAATGGTAATGTTGAAACCATACATTAGCATACAATCCAATCATATGATGAAAAGAATAAATATTAAATATCCTTAAAGAGCTTATTTGGATAAAGACGTGGAGCAGAATGAGGAGTATTCAAGGACAAAAATCTTTTTGCCTTGCTTATTGGTTTAAAGAATCATTTATATTTTTAAAATGATCGTCCTTACAGTAGGAAGTATGTAGATTTTTATAATTATACTGAGGCCATTTTAATGGTTTAATTTGCTAATACTCTTAATCATAATAATAGTTATCAATGCGTTGGCAGATGTTCTGTCCTAATAATGATGAAGATAAGATATGATGGTAAGAAATTATTAATACATGTAAATAATTATTAATCAAATTTGTAAATAGTTTTGTTGAGCATTATGGATTTCAAAAACCTATCTCTGCCATTTAGGGAAAAAACAGTAAAACAGCTATAGAAAAAAAAAAAAACTACTGAGCTTGAGCAGAATTATATACATGGAAAGACAGTATTATCCGTATTACTAAACTGGAAATTGCATATGATGTGAAATAAGACAGAATTTAATGAGATGCTAATGATGCTGTACAGCCAATCATTGCAAACTATAAAGAAGAGATTATATGTATATATATGTGTGTATATATATATATGTACATAAAAGACTCAGAATAGCCAAAGCCACCCTGAACAAAAGGAACAAAACTAGAGGAATCACGTTACCTGCCTTCAAATTATGCTATTATGAAGCTGTAGTAACCAAAACAGCATAGTAGTAGCATAAAAACAGACACATAGACCAAAGAAACAGAATAGAGAGCCTAGAACCAAATTTCTGTATCTGTCAACTGATTTTCAATAAAGGTGTAAAGAATATACATTGGGTAAAAGAAGACTTTCCTCAGTAAATGGTACTGTGATAACCGGATGTACATGTGAAGAAAAATAAAACTAGACCCCCATCTTAAATATAAGACCTGAAACTATGGAATTACTTGAAGAAAACATTGGGGACACGCTCCATAACATTGTTCTGGGTAACAGTTTCTTGGGTAATGTCTCAAAAGCATAGGCAACTAAAGCAAAAATGGACAAATGGGATCATATCAAGCCTAAAAGTTTCTGTACGGCAAAGCCCACAATTAGCAAAATGAAGAGACAGCCCACGGAATGAGAGAAAATATTTGCAAATTACCCATCTCACAAGGGATTAGTACCAGAATATATAAAACATATTAAAGAGGTCAAACAGCTCAGGAATAAAACAAATTATCAGATTTTAAAATGGGCAAAAGATCAGAATACACATTTCTTAGAAGAAGACATACAGATGACCTACATGTATATGAAACATGCTTAACATCAACAATACTCAGAGAAATTCAAATCAAAACTACCACGAGATATCATCTCACTCAGCTAAAATGGCTTTTATCCAAAAGACAAGCAATAATGAATGGTGGCAAGGATGTGGAAAAAGGAGAACCCTCCTACACTGTTGGTGGGGATGTAAATTAGTTCAGCCGCTATGAAGAACATTATGGCGGTTCCTCAAAAAAACTAAAAATAGAGCTACCATATGATCCACCAGTGCCACTGCTACGTATATGCCCAAAAGAAAAAAAAAATAGTGTGTTGAACAGATATCTGTACTCTCACGTTCATTGCAGCACTATTCAAAATAGCCAACATTTGGAAGCAACCTAAGTGTGCATCGCAAGATAAGTGGATAATGAAATGCAGTAGATACATGCAAGGAAATTTTATTCAGCCATAAGAAATGTAATCATGTCATTTGCATCAACATGGATGGAACTAGAGGTCATTATGTTAAGTGAAATAAACTAGGCACAGGAAGATTAAGTTCACATGTTCTCACTCATGCATGGGAGCTAAAAAAAATAATTTATGGAGATAGGCAGTAGAATGGTGGTTACCAAAGGCTGAGAACGGTAGAATGTATGGTTAATGGGTACAAAGTAAGTTAGATAGAATAAATAAGATCTAGTATTCATTAACACAATAGAGTGATTATAGTTAAAAATAATCTATTGTATATTTTAAGATAACTAAAATAGGGGAATTGAAATATTTCTAACACAAGGAAATGATAAATATTTGAGGTGATGGGCACCCCAATTGCCCTACTTTGGTCATTACACATTGTATGCTTATATCCTAACATCACTTGTACCCTATAAATATATAGAACTGTTATGTACCCATAGTAATTAAAAATAAAAAAATTACAGATACCTCACAATTGACATCTAATCTTCTATTTCTAAAAGAAGATGGTCCCCGATCATGTCACCTATCTATATATCTATCATCTATCTGTGCGTGTGTGTGTGTGTGTATATATATATATTTTTTTTTGTATATATATACAAAATATATACAAAATATAAAGTCATTTCAACTGGGTGAGATGATATCTCACGGTAGTTTTGATTTGCATTTCTCTGAGCATTACTGATGTTAAGCGTGTTTCATATACATGTAGGCATTTGTATGTCTTTTAAGAAATGTCTATTCTGATATTTTGCCCATTTTAAAATCTGATTATTTGTTTTATTCCTGAGCTGTCTGTCCTCTTTAATATGTTTTATATATTCTGGTACTAATACCTTGTGAGATGGGTAATTTGCAAATATTTTCTCTCATTCCATAGGCTATCTATTCATTTTGGTGATTGTTGGCTTTGCCGTACAGAAACTTTTAGGCTTGATATGATCCCATTTGTCCATTTTTGCTTTGCTTGCTTATGCTTTTGAGGTGTTATTCAAGAAATTGTTACCAAGAACAATGTTATGGAGCGTGTCCTCAACGTTTTCTTCAAGTAATTCCATAGTTTTAGGTCTTATATTTAAGATGCAGGCCTGGTTTTATTCTTCTTCATCTGTATATCCAGTTGTCACAGTACCATTTACTGAGGAGAGTCTTCTTTCATCCAATGTATATTCTTTGCACCTTTGTTGAAAATGACTTGACAAATACATAAATTTGATTATAGGCTCTCTATTCTGTTTCCTTGGTCTATGTGTCTGTTTTTATGCCAGTACTATGCTGTTTTGACTACTACAGCTTCGTAATAGCATAATTTGAAGTCAGGTAATGTGATTTCTCTAGTTTTGTTCTTTTTTGCTCAGGGTGGCTTTGGCTATTCTGAGTCTTTTGTGGTTCAATACAAATTTTAGGGTTATATTTTCTGTTCCATGAAGATTGTCATGGGTATTTTGATAAGGATTGTATTGAATCTCTAGATTGCTTTGGATAGTATGGACATTTTAACAACACTGATTGTTACAAATCATGAAAATGAAGTATCTTTTCATTTTCTTGTGTCCTCTTCAATTTATTTTGTTATTGTTTTATGGTTTTCATTGTAGGTGTCTTTTACTTGTTTGGTTAAGATTATTTCTAGGTATTTTATTTTATTTGTAGCTATTGTAAATGGAATCCTTCTCTTGGTTTCTTTTTCAAATTGTTCACTGTTGGCATATAGAAATGCTATTGATTTTTGTATGTTGACTTTGTATACTATAAGTTTACTGAATTTGTTCACCAGTTTTAAGGGTTTTTTTTTGGTGGAGCCTTTAGGTTTTTCTAAATATAAGATCATGTAATCTGCAAACAAGCACAATTTGACTTCTTCCTTTACAACTTGGATGCCCTTTATTTCTTTCTCTTGTCTAATTTCTCTTGTAGGATTTCCAGTACTATGCTGAATAACATTAGTGAAATTGGGCATCCTTGTCATGTTCTAAATCTTAAAAGAAACACAGTTTTTCCACATTCAGTATATTCATATGGCTTCTATTGTGTTGAGATATGTTTCTTCTATAGTAAGGTTTTTTAAAGCTGTTTTTTTTTTCTTATCATGAAGGGATATTGAAGTCAAGGAGAATAAAATACTTCCAAATTCACTCTACGAGGCCACTATTGCCCTGATACCAAAACCAGACAAAAACACAACCAAAGAAAACAAAACTACGGCAAATATTTCTGGTGAACATAGATGCAAAAATCCTCAACAAAATACTAACAAACAAAATTCAGCAATGCATTGAAAAGGTCATTCACCATGATCAAATAAGATTTATCACAAAAATGCAAGACAGTTGAACATACAAAAATTAATAAATGTAATATACCATATCAACAGAATTAAAGAACAAAATCCCTATGATCATTTCAAGAGATTCCAGAACAGATAACATTTTTAAAAAATGCTCAACCAAAATAATTTAGACTAGGCCCTACTTTATGTTAACCATTTTTTAAAATGCTTATAATTTAAACTAATTCTGTAAATTACAGATATATTAATTCTGTAAGTTATGACAAATACAAATGTTCCATGTCAATTAAATTGGAAAAACATTAGAGGTTTTAATACTTATCAGCACACTAAAGGCTATAAAAATTACTCTAGAAACAGAATCTGTAAAAAGGCAAATTTAAAAAATTAAGTTTTGAATAAATGATTCATTCAAAAGGTACAAACTATTATAAGTAACATAATTATCATTTTAGGTTTTCCATATATCCTGAGGCTATCATAATTACCAGGGTTTTTTTTAAATATTCATGAGGGTAATTCTCTTTCTCTCTCTTTTCCTCTCTCTCTCTCTCTCTCGCTCTCTCTCATTTTATCATAGGTAGAGATCTAACTTCCTTTCATCCTTTTCACTAAGAAGCTTATGTCCTCATGCTTGTAATCCCAGCACTTTGGGAGGCCGAGGTGGGCGGATCACGAGGTCAGGAGATCGAGACCACGGTGAAGCCCCGTCTCTACTAAAAATACAAAAAAAAAAAATTAGCCGGGCGTGGTGGCGGGCGCCTGTAGTCCCAGCTATTCGGAGAGGCTGAGGCAGGAGAATGGCGTGAACCCGGGAGGCGGAGCTTGCAATGAGCCGAGATTGCGCCACTGCACTCCAGCCTGGGCGACAGAGCGAGACTCTGTCTCAAAAAAAAAAAAAAAAAAAAAAAAAAGAAGCTTATGTCCCCTGTGGGAATGAGATAGTGCCACCTTCTGTCACCTGGACAGTGGGTACATGGGAGGAATACAAAGAGGAAGAAGCTAAAGAACAGAATTGGTTAAATCAGTTTATGAAGTCCTAGATGGACAATTGGCAAATTCATGCAAAAAAACACAGAAGATTTATTATTGCAAAGCTTTAAGAATTGAACTGTGGCATGAAAAACTGCTCAGTTCTCAAATAGGTCTCTGAGTAGCACAAAAATGGAACAGATAAAAATAACATTGCAGAAGTTTTTGAAACTAAACTGAAGTCTGAAGCGTGGTTCACAAAATTAGGCCAGGCCATGCATGCAAAATTAAAACGGGTTAATTGCTTATTAAAACAGAAGAGTTTAGTAAGAACAAGAGGTTCATAAAATATACCCCAAATGTCCAGTATACAATAAAAAAATACTTGTCTTACCAAGCATCAGGAAGACTCGACAAAGAGAAAAAAGCAAAACAATAGATACCAACACTGAGATAACATATATGGTGGCGTTATTTGACAAGGATATTAAAGATAGTATTATGAAAATGCTCTAGCAAGCAATTATGATTACTTATGAAACAAAAAATCATCTCAACAAATAAATAGAAGATAATATAAAAACAGAAATTTTAGCATTAAAAAATTCAATGACAAAGAAAATATTCTGTGTATGGGTTTAATAGAATAATGAAGGTGATTGAGGAAAGAGTCACTGACATTGAAGACAGGACAATTGAAATTATCTAGATGGAATAATGGAGAATAAACAGAATTAAAAAAATTAACTGTGAGGCCCGTGGGACAATAAGTAAACATCTCATATTCACATCATTGAAGTCATTGAAAGAAAAGAGTAAGTGCGTAGGGCACTGAAAATTTAATTTAAAAAGTAATTGCTGAATCTTTTTTCAATTTAATAAAACTTGCAGATCCAAGAAGTTGATCTAACTATAAACAGAATAAACCCAAAGCATTTCAATTTCAGAACATCAAAATTAAATATCTGAAAGCAAAGACAAATGCAAAAGAAGTCTCTAAAGCTGTCAGAAACAGTGCATTACATCTGGATGAACAATAGTTTGGATTATAGTGGATTTATCACTAATTTATACAGACCAGACAGAAGTGGGAAAATGTTTTTAGAATACTGAAAGAAAAAAGTCTTGTGATACAAAAAATGTATATCTACTGAAAATATTCTTAAGAAATAAAGCTGAAATATGTCATTCTTAGATTAATGAAATAATTTGTTGACAGTCAAAAAATGGTTTTTATTTTTATTTTATTTTATTCATTTTATTTTTATTTTTATTTATTTATTTTTATTTTTTTGAGATGGAGTCTCGCTTTGTCATCCAGGCTGGAGTGAAAGGGTAAATATATAGGAAAAAATATTAGACCATTTTTCTACTTTTATTTTATTTATTTATTTTTTATTTTATTTTTATTTTTTTGAGACGAAGTCTTGCTCTTGTCATCCAGGCAGGAGTGCAATGGTGCAATTTTAGCTCACTGCAACCTCTGCCTCCCTGATTCAAGCAATTCTCCTGCCTCAGCCTCCTGAGTAGCTGGGGTTACAGGCTCGTGACCCACATCCAGCTAATTTTTTGTATTTTTAGTAGAGACAGGGTTTCACCATGTTGGCCAGGCTGGTCTCAAACATCCTCCCGCCTTGGCCTCCCAAACACCTGGGATTACAGGCGTGAGTCACTATACCCAGGCTCTGTTTTTCATTCTTTAATATTAGGTCTGGCGGTTAACGTGAAAATTATAATAATATTTCATATGATTTTCAGTATATATAAATAACATATTTAAGACAATGATAGTATTAAAAAAAGGAAGTTAAAGGGACCTAAGTGTAGGTAATGTTTTTAGATTCCATTTGAAGTAGTAAAATATATTTTTTTGTAGACTATGATGTTGCATATACAAATTATGATCTCCAGAGCATCTACTAAAATGAAATAAAATTGCCACAATAAATACTGAAAATTCTATATAAGATACTAAAAAGATCTTACATATCTATAAGATATATAGATAGATATAAAAAGATACTATATAGATATGACACACTAATATAACAAAATTTAATTTAAATCATCTAAATAAAAGACATAGATTGGCAGGGTGAATTAAATTATATCCAACTATATGCTTCCAGAACAATCTACTTAAAATATAATTATATAGTAAAGTTTACAAATATAATTATATGGTTAAGTTAAAAGTAAAAGGATGCAAACTAATATACTATGCAAACGTCAGCCAAGAGAAAGCAGAGAGGCTGTAGTAACTTCAGAAAATCTAGACTTCAGAGCAAAGAAAGTTAGCATGGATAAAGAGAGATATATCATAACAAAATGGTCAGTTAATCACAAGGAGGTAGCAGTCTTAAATACGTACGTATACACCAAACATTGGAGCTTCAAAATACATAAAGCGAAACTGAAAGAACAGTAAGGAAAGGTAGACAAATTGTAGCTGGGGCCTACAACACCTCTATTTCTTAGTAATACACATTAACAGGAAACAAATAGGTAGTTGCCTGGTGAGTGAGATGCCTGAACGGACAGATTACAAACGAGTGTAAGGAAACATCTGCGTATAATGAATATGTTTATTATTCTCTTTAGTAATTATTTTATAGTGGGTACATATGCCAAAATGTAGCAAATGGTGCCCTTTAAATATGTGTAGTTTATAGTATGTCAGTAATAACTAAATAAAAAATTAATTAAAGGGGATTTTTTTTCTTTTTTGAGACAGAGTCTTGCTCTGTTGCTCAGGCTGGAGTGCGGTGGTGCGATCTCGGCTCACTGCAAGCTCCGCCTTCTGGGTTCACGCCATTCTCCTGCCTCAGCCTCCCTAGTGGCTGGGACTACAGGCGCCCCCCACAACGCCCGGCTAATTTTTTTTTTATTTTTAGTAGAGACGGGGTTTCACCGCGTTAGCCAGGATGGTCTCGATCCAACCCCCTCGGCCTCCCAAAGTGCTGGGATTACAGGCGTGAGCCACCATGACTGGCCTTAAAGGGGAAATTTTTTAAAGAGAAAAAAGTATGCAAACCATTGGGCCAAGCAGATCTAATTTTAGAATTTTTTCTTAGATAATGAGCATAGATGTTTAGTAATTTTTAGCTAAAATTGTCTCAGCATTGTAAATAATAGTGAAAATATTTAGATATCTTAAATTTCTAATACTCGTGTTTTAGTTAAATTAATATATAGTTATGACTAGAATACTAGGTAGCAATAAAAAATGACACGTTATGTGACAGATGCAAGTTCCATTAAAGTGATATATGCCTGTACAGAAAAACTGAACATATATATACCAAAATATAGAGATTAAGGAGCTCTTCTATTTGAAACTACCGTTGAACACCTGCTGTCTGATTCTATGTGAATGTTGAAAAAGTGAATCATTCCAATAATATATCTACATTAAGCATCATTATTTCCTACCTATTTTTATGCATTTTGACATATATGTTGCTATGCATGTCTCTTTTCATAAAAAATAGAATCCTGTAATTTTACTTTCTTAGAATTCTGGTGATTTTGTTTGATAGGGAGGGAGGCTACTGAAGTATAAATAGCATTAAAAATTTTTAATTAAAGAAATTGTCAATAAATCAAATTTATTAGGGGTAGGGAAATAGTCAACTCCAGCCCACTCTAGACATCCTGCCTCACTTGATGGAAGATAAAAAACTGAGAAACACTAGTGAAGTTCATATTTCAGAGGCATAGGTTCACTAAGACACGAGACATAATCATAGAACTATCAAAATCTTCCTCTCTGTCAGTTATTACCACTACAATACAGAAGACCTTGATATGTTTTGGCTCTGTGTCCTCACCCAAATTTACCTTGAATTGTAATCCCCATAATGCCTTTGTGTCAAGAGACCAGGTGGAGGTAATTGAATCATCGGATTGGTTTGCCCTATGCTGTTCTTGTGATAATGAGTGAGTCTCACGACATCTGACTTTTTTTCTTTGTTTTCTTTAAGTTCTGGGATACATGTGCAGAATGTGCAGGTTTGTTACATAGGTATACATGTGCCACGGTGGTTTGCTGCACCGGTCAACCCTTCATCTAGGTTTTAAGTCCCTCATGCATTAGGTATTTGTCCTAATGTTATGCCTCCCTTTGCCCCCCACCCCCTGACAGGCCCCAGTGTGTGATGTTCCCCTTTCTGTATCCATGTGTTCCCATTGTTCCACTCCCACTTATGAGAGAGTACATGTGGAGTTTGGTATTCTGTTCCTGTGTTAGTTTGCTGAGAATGTTTCTAGCTTCATCCATGTCCCTGCATGGATTTATTAGCGTCTGGCATTTCTCCTGCTTCCACTCATTCTCTCTCCTGCAGCCCTGTGAAGGGGTAATTTCTGCCATGATTGGAAGCTTCCTGAGGCCGCCCCAGCCATGTGAAACTGTTAGTTGATTAAACCTCTGCTCTTTATAAATTACCCAGTCTCAAGTATGTCTTCATAGCAGTGTGATAGCAGACTAATATAGCAGTTCTTTTTTGCAATATATTATGTCTGAATATCAAGGATATATTACAAGGCATACTAAAACACAGTAAGAGAAAGGCAAAAACCAAACACAACAAACAAAAAACTAAACAGTTCGAAGACACAGTAACACATTAGAAACAGGCATGGGTGGGATATTGGAATTATCAAACAAGAAATTTAAAGCAACTATGATTAATGAGATAAAGGCTCTAATGGATAAAGCAGACAGCATGCAAGAACATAAGAAAATATAAACACAGAAATGAAAATCCTAAGAAAGAACCTAGAAGAAATGCTAGAGATCAAAATAATTGTAACAGAAAGGCATTTGAAAATCTCATTAGGAGATTGGCCCCAGATGAGGAAGAAAATCTCTCAGCTTGAATATTTATCAATAGAAACTTCCAAAGCTGAAACGAAAAGAGAAAAGACTGAAATAAACAGAACAAAATATTCTGTAGAGTGGGACAACTACAAAAGTTGTAACATATGTATACTGGAAATACTAGAGGAAGAAGAAAGAGATAAAGGAGCAAAATAAATATTTGAAGAAATAATAACTGAGAATTTCCCTCAAGTTAATGTCAGATGCCAAACCACAGATTCTGGAAGCTCAGAGAACATCACCCAAGATAAATGTCAAACAAAATAACACAAAACAAAATTTAAAACTGCACCTTGGTATATTATTTGCAAACTACAGAAAATTTTAAATGAAGAAAAAATTTTGAAAAATGCTGGTTTGGGTCTGAGAAAGCACATTACCAAAACAGGAACAAAGACAAGAAATCTATCTTCCCTCTTCTCAGAAGCCAAATTAGCAAGAACAAAATAGAATAAAATATTTGAAGTGTTGAGAAAAAAAAGAAAAATGCACCAACGTAGAATTCTGTACCCTGTAAAATTACCCTCGAAAAGTGGAGGAGAAATAAGGGCTTTTTCAGATAAACAAAAATTTATGGAATTTGTTACTAGTAAAAAATGCAAAAGATGTTAAAAGAGAAGAGAAATAATATAGGTCGGAAAGCAAGATCTACATAAATAAAGGAGAAGCATCAAAGACAAAACCAATGAAAGTAAAGTAAATGCTTTTATTTTTCTTATTCTTAATTGATCTAACAGACAACTGTTTGTTCAAAATAATTATAGCAACAATGTATTCAATTATGTATGGTTCTGTATATATTTTATATTCATTATTATATATGAGTGAAATGAATGACAGCTATAATACAAGGGATAAGAGGATAAGTTAAAGTTATTTTGTTATTATAGGGTACTTATAGTACCTGTGAAACAGTATAGTGTTATTAAAAAAGTGGGCTTGAATTAGTTGTAAATACATATTGCAAACTCTAGGGCAACTACCAAAAAATAGGAAAAAAAAGAACCATAGTTGATATTCTGAGAAAAAAGAGAAAATGGAATAATATAAAATGCTCAATTAAAATCACAACAGGCAGAAGAAGAGTAGAAAACAAAATTAGGAACAAAAATCAAGGGCAATAAATAGAAAATAGTAAAAAAATATGGTGGATATCAACTCGAGTACATAATAAATCACCTTGGATGTCAATATTCTAAGTATAATACTTTGGCAGAGATTGTTTGAGTGGATCAAAAAAAAAAAAGACCCAACTATATTTTGTCAAAAAGTAACCATCTTTGCATATATGGACACATCTAGATTAAAAGTAAATGGATGGAAAAGTGGGTTGAGGAGACAGTTGTCAAAAGGATACAGTATTTCTGTTAGATTGGAGAAATAATTTCAAGAGATCTAGTGTACAAGAGTCCTCTATAGTTAATAACAACGTATTGTATCTTTGAAAGTTGCTGAGTAGATTTTAAGTAGATTGCTAATTGTAGATTTTCACCATAAAGAAATAACTATGTGAGGTAATGTAAATGTTAATTATCTGAATTTATCCTTTTTAAAGTGTACACACATTTTAAAAGAACATGTACATGATAAATACATACAATTTTGTCAATTAAAAAACATGGAGAAGTTATACTATGCTAGCACTAATCAAAGGAAAGCAGATATAGCTCTATCAATTTCAGAGTAGACTTTAAAATGAGGAAATTTATTGAGGACAAAGAAAGACATTACATAACAATAAAGGGGTCAATTCTCCAAGAAGACATAACAATCCTTAATGTATATGTACCTAACAACAGAGCATATGTGAGACAAAATCTGATAGAACTATGAGGGGAGATAGGTTAATCTACTATTATATTTGGGGACTTCAATACCTTTATTATAAACAGACAGACTCATCAGGCAGAAAATCTGTAACAACATTGTTGAACTCAATAACACCATCAATCAACTCAATACAATTGACATACATAGATTACTCCATTCAACAGCAGGAAAATACATATGCTTCCATACAATCCACACCAAGATAGATTACATTCTGGGCCATAAAACGTACCCTAATAAATTTAAAAGGACAGACATTGTACAATGTCTGCATTCAGACCACAGTGGAATTAAACTAGAAATTAATGACAAATAGGTAACTAGAAAATCTTAAAAGTACATACAGGTTAAAGAATACATTTCAAAATAATTCATGAGTCAAAAATTAAATCTGAAGAGAAACTTAAAAATATTCAAAATTAATTAAAATTTTATAAAAACAACTTTTCAAAATTGGAAATGGAGTGAACCAGTGCTTAGAAGAAAACATAGTAATAAATTCACATGCTAGAAAAGAAGAAATATCTATAAGCAGTTATCCAAGCTTCAATCTTAAAAAACTTGAAAAACAAGAGCAAATAAAATCTAAATTGAGCAGAAGGAATGAAAGAGAGGATATCACCACAGATGTTATGAAGATTAAGAGGATAATAAGAGTATTACGTATAGCTCTATGCCTACAGATTTGATAAGCTAGATAACATGGCTCAATTCCTTGAAAGACACAATCTGCCAAAATTTACACAAAAAGAAGCAGACAACCTGGATGTACCTATATCTATTCATTATATGTAATCAATGATTAATAACATTCCAAAAGCAAAAGCACCAGTGAATTCTACTGGACGTTTAAGAAATAAATCATACCAATTCTCTAAAATATCTTTCAGAAGATAGAAATATGAAGAATACTTCCTTACTCGTACTATGAGGCAAGCATCACACTAATATCAAAACCAGACAAAGACATTACAAGGAAATAAAACTACAAACAATATTTCTAATAGATATTTATGCAAAAATTCTCAGAAAATAGCAAATGGAATCCAACAATATATAAAAAGAATTATTCACCAGCACCAAGTTGGATATATCTGAGGTATGCAAGGCTAGTTTAACATTAGAAAGCCAATTAATGTAATTAATCACATCAACAACTGAAGAAGATAAATTATATGGTCATATCAATAGATGGAGAAAAAGCATTTGCCAACATTTAACACCCATTTATGATAAAAAGAAAAACTCTCAGGAAACTAGGAATAGAATAAAACATCCTCAAGTTGATTTTTTTAAGTTATACTGAAAACCTACAGTTAACATTATACTTAATTGTAAGAAACAGAAAACGTTCCCAACACAATCAGGAACAAGGCAAGTATGTTCCCTCTAAACACTCCTTTTCAACATTAAACTGAAACGTTCTACTAAATATCACGAGACAAAGGAAGGAAATAAAGGGGATGTTGATTTGTGAGGAAGAAATAAAACTTTTTTTCACATATTGTGTAATTTTCTATATTGAAAATACAAAACAATTGGCAAACTCTTCTAATAAGCAACTATAGCATGTTTTCAGGCTACAAAGTTAATACACCAAAGTTAAAAGCTTTCCCACATCCAGAATGAACAACTGGAATTTGAAATTAAAAACACGATACTATTTGCATTAGCACCCCTAAAATGAATATTTAGGTATAAATCTAACAAAATATGCAAAATATCTTTATGGAGAAAAGTATAAATGTCAAAAGAAATAAAAAAATTAACTAAATAAATGGAGATATATTCCATGTTCATAAATAGGAAAAATCAACATTACTATTATATTGGTTCTTCCCAAACTGACATATAGATTCAATGCAATCCTAATCAAAATGCCAACAAATTGTTTTTAGATATCAACAAACTGATTCTAAAGTTAATATGGAGTGTCAGAAGATGCAGAATTGCCAAAACAACATTGAATGAAAAGAAAAATGTTGGAAGATTGACTCTTTCTGACTTCAAGACATGTAAAGCTTCAGTATGAAATACAGTGTGGGATTTATGAAATAATAGACAAACAAACCTGAAATAAAATAGCCCAGAAACAGTTAAAAATGTATATAGTCTATTGATCTTTGACAAAGAAGCAAAGGCAATACACAATGCAGCAAAGATAGCCTTTTCAACAAATAGCACTAGAACAACTGAATGTCCACATGCAAAAAAAAAAAAATCTAGACACATACTACACACTTCACAAAAATTAACTCAAAATGGATCATAGACTTTGTAAAAAGCAAAACTATAAAATGTTGAGATGATAACATAGGAGAGAACCTAGATGATCATGTGTATGACAATGAATTTCTAGATACAACACAAAAGGCACTGCCCATAAAAGAAATAATTCATGAGAAAATTTTATTGAAATTAAAGATTTCTACTCTGTGAAAGATACCGTTATGAAAATAAAAAGACAAGCCATAGACTGGGAGAAAATATTTGCAAAAGACATATCTGATAAAGGATTATTAACTAAAATATACAAAGAACCCTGAAGACTCAAAAATAAGAAATGAATTAAATTTAAAATGGGTCAAAAACCTTAATAGATACATCAAAAAATAATATATACAAATGGTAAACAAGCACATGAAAAGTTGCTCCACATCAGAAGTCAACAGGAAAATGCTACTTAAAACAATGAGATACCAGTACCTACTTACTAGCATGGCCCAAATCCAGAATATTGATAACACCATATGCTGATGATAATGTGGAGCTACAGGAGCTCTCACTCTTTGTTGATGGAAGTGCAAAATTATACAGCCACTGTGAAAGACAGTTTGGTTGTTTCTTACAAAACTAAACATGTTGTTTTCATGTTATTCAGCAAATATGCACCTTGATATTTACCCAAGAAAGCTGAAAACTTATTTTTACACAAAAATCTGAACACAGATGTTCATAGCAGCCTTATTAATAATTGCCAAAACTTGGAAGTAACCAAGATGTCCTTTACTAGGTGAATCAACAAATAAACAGTGGTTCATGCAGACAACAGAATATTATTCAGTGCAAGAAATACATGATCTATCAAGCCATGAAAAGACACAGAAGAAATTTAAATGCATATTAGCAAGTGAAATAAATTAATCTAAAAAGCTATATGACATTCTGGACAAGGCAGAACTATGGAAACAGTAAGAGTATCAGTGGTTGTAGAGGATTAGGACATAGTGAGGGATGAATAGATGGAACACAGCATTTTTAGGGCAGTAAAACTGCTGTGTATGATAGTATAATGGTAGATACATGGCAGTATCCTTTTGTTCCAATCTAGAGAATGAACACCAGGTGTAAGACCTATTGTAAACACACTGTGGGCTTTGGGAAATACTAATGTGTCAATGTAGATTCATGTTTTGTAACAAATATAAGACTGATAGGAAATGTTGATAATGGTGGAGGCTATGAATGCCTCGGGCAATGTGTGGAAAATCTTTCTACTTTCCTCTCAATTTTGTTGTGAATCTAAAATCATTCTAAAGAAATAAAATATTTTCAAAAGTGTATACAGCCTTGTCATCTGACCTAAGGTGGACAAATAATTGCAGTGTTTGGTAGGTGATCATCTTTCTTTATCTGAGAAAACAAAACAAAAAACAAAAACAAAAAGAAACATTTGATTCTGTAAATATGAGCTGCTCCATCTTCCAAAAGATTATAATTTGTACTTAATGGACATAAATAATATAGTCAAGGCATAAAAAATTTCCAATCTTTCATCAAATTAAGGATATGTATCAAAGCACCTTGCAAATGTTACTGTCTAATCTTAGGCAAATATGAACTTCAAATGATGTTAATTTTCAAATAATTTATGGGAGGGAATAGCATTCTGTAATGAGTGATGCTATATTTTTCTTTACCTTGACCAACATACATGGCAGATGAGGAGCAATAGAGTAAAAATAAATATATAAAATCAAGATTATCTCTATGAAAAACTTTTACCCTCAGAAGCAATAGACTTCAAAATGGAAGTTCTGCATCAGTATATGAGAGAAGGGTTTTATATTTCTTTCTTGACTTATCTTTCTAACCTAACACTATAAAATTAGATTCCAATAAAATCAGAGCTTTAAAATTCTTCCAATTTTCTTCTTTTCTTATTTTTGCTCTTTGTCTCTAAAACGATCTATAAAAGAATAAAGTCATACTTCAGTTGCTGTTTTCTTTAATCTATCAGCATTCAGGCGTATCTCTAATGACATTATCCACAGAGTCATGAGAAAAAAGACTTTAAAGTATTAAATCTGGTCCCCATTTTAATATGATAACATTTTCAAAGGTGAAATAAGTCTTCCTTGAAACTAGCAAGTGATTTCATGCTGTAAGTTCCTTATTTTATTCAAATTTGATATTAAATGGAAGAGCACACAAGTATATCAGATTTAAACTGCCTAATTTTGTTAAAGTCAGGCATATTAGAGATCAGAAGACCTTTTTGCTCATTACTGATAGAAAGATGACAATGTGTCATAACATTTACTGTTTATTTTTATTGAACATTATTGTCTAACACACTATAATTTCTCAATAGGAATAAAATTGTAGTATGTTTAAAAACAGGTCTTAGATATGGAAAACTTCGTTTTATAATTGATGGCAGTTTCTAATCAAATGATTTTAGGAAAACTAGTTCATACATCCCTTTTATTCTTTCTGACTTTTAAAATAAGTATATTAAATATTTTGTGGTAGTCTATGGGCTTTCAATATGATAGTTATTTTTTGATAAGTGTTTGTAAACCATAAGATATTAAATACTTATAGACATTTACTTAGATTCTATCATAAATATAGAAAAAATAATCCCAGAAAGCATGACTATTAATCAAAGGAAAGCCTTTTTGAAAGATCAGCAATAATATTTTAAAAATCAATCTGATGATAAAAATATTTTTGACAGTTTGTTTTACAGAAAAATTTAACTTAGTTGAACAATTCATAGAACAAACATAAGCATGTGCTGTCTTCTAGTCACATATCTCTTTACCTAAAATCAATTTTTCTAGTGGAATCACAAAAATAGCATATAATATTGTCACTGTGTTAAGACTTTTTAGAAACTAGAGGCAAATCTTGAACACAGCTGATTACATTTAAACAGTTTATAATTTAATTCAAAATAAAACCATGAAAACATGATTAATAACCTTATTGATTATTTGAAAATATATTTTACTTTTCTTATGCATCTGAGGATGTAAAAAATGTGTTTTGTGGAATATATAGTTTTAGCTAGATATTCAAAGATCTGTAATTTTAACACAGTTAAAGTACGAAAAATTATATAAAAGAAATGTTTGGTACTAGAAATGTCCACTCGTCTTAACAATAGTCACTAAAAGAAAATAAAATAACACACATGCCCACAAACACACAGACATATACATACACACACACACACCTTTGAATACTAAGGAAATGACTAAACGACCAAATAAAAGACCCTACTAAAATTGAAAAAGATGAGACTTCTGGACTGCCACAGTAAGAAGTTTGGGAGATCTTCTCCCTTAGTGAAAAAACAATTTAACTGGTAAAAATTGTAACAGTAATTAAAAGTAACAGTAATTAAAATTTCTGGAAATTATCCCTAAAAACATACAGAAAATGGAGACATTCATTCAAGAATAGCTATTAAATCTTGATTAAGAACAGCTAGAGTCTATGGCATTTGACCCACAACCTACTCCATGGCCAGCCCTCTGCAGCTCCATGCTATAGAAGGTCTACCCTAGTCATGGGCGCCTAAGACAAGGAGTTCTCTCCACTCTTAGCTCCTAGTCTGGTTTTATCATAGGAGGGGCTGACTTCTGTAGCTTCTCATTTCTCCTGCCTCCATGTTATAGAAGTTCTAGTCCAGGTAGGCATAGCCAAAATAACTAGGTTTCTCTTCTGTCATCCAGCCCCATTTACAGGGCAGCGGTTCTACCCCAGGCGTGGCAAGTTAAGAATATCAGGCCCCTGATTGTCCTTGTTCCAGTTTATTCATAATGTAAAATTTCCCAGCTGGGAGAGGAAGGACAAAAAGATAATGAACTACTATGCCATTTCAAGTGCTCAGTCATAGTACTGGGGTGTCCCTCTAGGAAAAGAGTATACCCACCACAAGCTCCAATGCAGTGTCACAAGGGTACTGAACAACAATAACAACAACAAAAATCAGCTATGACTCTGCAAAGTTACTCATTTCTCTCTGAGGGGAACAACTTAATATGGATAAGAGACTGGAAAACTCCATGCTTAGAGTGATATCTAAAACAATAAAGACCTTGGTGGACAGCAATTAAGAGAAGCGTGGTAGCTATATGATATAAACAAAATGGCAAGAAAGCGAGAAGTTTACTGAAGAGAATGAAGGAAGGAGATAGCCATGATAAGGCATTCTGAAACAACTGTCCGAATCTAAAAGTTGTGCAAATATGCTAGCCTGCACCCACTCAGAACAATCAGAAAAGAATGCAAGGGCAGACTTCAAAGTATTCCTTAAACCAGCAGAACAAAAAAAGAAAAAAATCAACACAGAGGAGAGGCTCATTTGTACAAGAGACTTAAAACAACTTCTGATTAAATGCTCCATGACGATGAACCACTGTGTCCCAGGACCAACTCCTGGGAAGCCCGACTTAAAAATAAAGTTCCATGTAACTCTTGCAGTCTGGAAGATTGCTTAATTGACAAAGCTTGCAAATCACATGTGCATTCAATTTAACTATGTTTAATATTCTTGACTCTATATGCAAGGATTTAGTGAAAATACAGGTGATATATCATTTAAAAAAGAAAATAATAATTTAAGTAATCTGAACAATTCTACTCATAAAGCCTTTAGCCAAAAGTGAGTTTGAAAATTGAAAATTGAAAAATTGAAATTGAAAATTGAAAATTAACTTGTACCCTTATGCTAAAAACACTTAGGCCCAGATTTGACAGGTGTTAGCTGGTTCTGAATGTGATTCTAGCATTGAAGGGCATTTTATTCTTTGCTATCACATAAAACACTCCATTGTAAGTAAACTATTTCAAGTGTTGCAAAACCACAACCCAAAAAATGTGGTCTCATTCAGTGCCAGAGAAAAACCTGGGCAAGTTACAGCTAAATGTGTAAGAAAAGTATGTTGGTCTTCAACATAGCAATTTTCTAAGAAACTTTGAAGTGTAATGTGACTTTAGATTACTTCTGCATTCCTTTTTATACTAAGTATTTCCAAGGATAATTTTGTCTTAACTACTTGAAAGTCAAGGAGAATGGTAAATAAATTGCCTATGGTTATATATCTGAGAAGCAATAAAACCAAAATTTAAATGCAGTTCAACATTATTAGTCAGAATAAAATGCAAATCAAAACCACAATAAAATGTCACTTCACAGCCAACAGGAAAACAATCAGCATAATGAAAAGCAATAAAAACATAATCAAAATATTGCAGAAAATAGCAAGTGTTGGTAATGATGTAGAGAAACTGAAACCTGCATAAATTGTTAATGGGAATATAAAACGGTGCAGTTATTTTGAGAAACAGTTTGGCAGTTCTTCGATAATATAAACCTGACAATAGTAGCTAGTAATTCAATTCTTTACTATATACCCCCCCAGAATGAAAACGTGTTCACCAAAAACTTGTAACCAAATGGACAGAAGAGCTAATCATATTGGCCAAAAAAATGGAAACAACCCAAATGCGTACCAAATGATAAACAGATAAATAAAATATGAATGTTGTACATACATGCAATGGAATACTATTCAAGAATAAAAAGGAACAGAGTAGTAATACATGCTACAACATAGATGAAACTTGAAAACATATATTAACTCTATGATCAAATGATTTGAGGAACTGCCAAGCTGTTGTATTGGTTTTCTTTCCGTGAGCACAGAAATCTTCAATATTAGATTGTGTCTATAGTTTCACAACTCTATACACATAACAAAAAGCATTGGTTTTTACACTTTAAATGGGTAAATTCTGTGACGTACAAATTATGTCTCAATACAACTTAAAAAAAAAAAAAAAAAAACCTTGAGCATATGGTAAAATGAATGCCAAAATCTGACGGGAGTTAACCATTAGAATTGAAATGTCGACATAAGTAAAGCTGAAGTTGACATATCTTGCAGTTTCTGCCCACTCGCATTCACAGCCCTTAAAACCACTTTTATAGCCAAAAGTCATACCAAAGAGGTGCCATGAGGGTATTTATATTTGGTAATTCTGTTTCCTGGTGCCATTGTGTAGGCCAGTGATTGATACCTAATCTGGGAAAAGATCATCAATGGGCAAACAGCAGATTATAATTTTTGCAAATTTCATCTAAGAGACACGTAATTTCCAACTAGTAGTAGATTAAATAGTAAGTCCATGTTGAATTGGAGCTAGAAAAGACATTTTTAAAGCCACGTTCAACATGATTAATATGTAAAGAAGGCAGTTTTCCAAAAGAAGACAAAAACAAAAAGGTAAAAAAGACAGGATGATAGAGTAACAATGTAGAGAAAAGCAGAGATGAGAAAGTAAGTATTGGGATAGGCTAGAGAAAATGACAGAGAGAGAAAGAATCTGAATCAATCATTGTTTAGGCTACTGATTATTAATTTCAACTTCTACTTGCACTGTCCTGAGTCTGCTTTTTTTCATGAGAGAACCTGCACACCAAAATGAAGATCTGACTGTGGAAGTACAATGGGTTGAGGGTAGTGCATCCTCTAGAATAAAATAAAGTCCTTAACAAGATATGGCAATAAAGGCATTTAAAGCCTGCAAAGATTTTGGAACCCATGCCCTGTAATTATGAAATGCCCTGGACTTGGTACAAAAGGTAAAAATATAAATATCTTAGCATTAATATCCTTAGGCAAATTACAGGAAGGAAAATATAAACTCAGAAAAAAAAAGTATACCTGTAGACAACATTAAAAAGTGGTTGATTATATAATTTGTTTAGGAAAGGCCTTTCTGGAAATAGTCATAGCTTCACATGGCACAAATAAAGATAGAACATAACATATCCTCAAGATGTTTTAGTCTAGAACTACAAAGTCTTGAACCTTGTACACACAGTACCAGATATGGTACTACAAAAAGGCAGTCTTTTAATAGTTTCTAAATAATAGGAACTTCGGAGTTTTGAAGTATTCTTTATGTGACTGGAAACTGATCATATTTCTCCATGGTTAAATTTGGAAATGCATGTTACCAGTGAAGTTAATTTTGTATAGACATAGAAGGCAGAGTCATAAACTTGGAACTCACTCAGATAAAAATAGAATTGTTTTGGATTAAGAAGACATTATTTCAAAATTCAATGACAAGCTTTACTTTTTATGTATACTTATTTGTAACAAAATATACTTTTATATATGTATTTTGTATATTTATTTGTGAAACACTAGTGACATATTTCAAGGTATTAATGTAAAGCTTTGGCGTTGATTTTGATCTTCATCAAAAGCCCACTCTTTGAGTATTTTGTCACCTAATCCTTTAACATTTTGGATAAAGGCGAAGATAAACTTATTTTTGAGGACTCTAATATGTTATAAATTTTGGACACTCATCTTCTTGAGAGTAAAATATATAACCTGCTTATAAATCTGTACAAATCTTTTCTTCTTGTGACATGATATCAGAGAGCACTGGACAAATGCTATAAAACATAGTAATACAAAATATTATTTAAAAGATGGAAAATACATGCTTTGAGCAGGAATTTACAGATTCTGTGCAATGTCAAAGAAAACTCCAAGAGCAATAAAAGTTGAAAACAAACAAACACTTTTGTAAAATAAAAGTTCCCCATGAGATGCTATCGTTAGGCAAATTATCACCAACACTTCTTTATTCTACTCTCTTCATATATCATTAAAAATTAGCATTTACTGGGTTAATGTCCATACAATAAACATAAAATAAGAATTTATGGTTAACAGCAGAAGCTACATAAAATGTGTTTGTGATGCTGAATATTATGTGTGGACTCTGGAGACCCATGAACTTTGGTGTCTTCAGAATTCTTTTGTGCAAAAAGAGAAGTATTAAGATTGGCACATCTATTAATCTGTTCTCACGCTGCTAATAAAGACATACTTGAGACTCAGTAATTTACAAAGGAAAGAAGTTTAATTAACTTAAAGTTTGCCATGGCTGGAAAGGCTTCAGGAAGCTTACAATCATGGTGGAAGGGGAAGAAAACATGTCTTTCTTCACATGGCAGCAGCAAAAGGACGTGCCGAGCAGAGGGGGGAAAAGCCCCTTATTAAACCATCAGATCTCAGGAGAATTCACTCACTATCAGGAGAATAGCAGCATGAGAGTAATGGCCCCCATGATTCAGCTACCTCCCACAGGGTCCCTCCCATGACCCGTGGGGATTATGGGAACTACAATTCAAGATGAGATTTGTGTGGGGACAAAGCCAGACCAAATCAATGCACATTAACAGTACATGCACGGAGTTTTCAACACATTTTATCTAGTGTGATGACAGTGTTCATCAACATTTCATCAGCTTCAGTGTTATATAGATTTTTAACATATAAGAACATTTTATGGTTAAATTAATAATTAAAAATTTAAATAATTTTGGTTGAAACAGTCTTCTTAATAAACTTATACATATGCATATATGCATATATGCTTATATATATATCTTTATACATAATATTTATGACTAAATGTTGATATATATATCAATTTTTCAATTGTAAATAAGTTACTCTAAACATGTGAATTCATTGGTTCCATGAAAACTCTGAAATTATATACAAAATTATGTGTACATATGTATATGTATATTTAATTATGGTGTGGGCCTGAAATTTATGTTACAGTCTCAAAGTAGTCCTTAATTCAAACAAGTTGGAGAATCAGTACTCTAAAGGTTACTAAACATATAGGGCAAAGTGTATAACTTAAGAAACTGCTTTTGAAACTTTATCGAGGCTGTAAAAGAGAGAGAGAGAGAGAAATTCCATATGTCTTTTCTGTCCAAATGTCACAGGTGTCAAATGTTAAATCTATGAGTGCAATTTATCACTGATGCTTTGACATTGGTGTACTGATGATGGCCTTTAAATATATTTTGCTTAACTAAATTCATCCTGCTAGAGAAATGCTTAGTCAAATTATAATGTCCTTGAGCACTGAGAAGAGATAGCCATAAATTATGTCTAGTAGAACAAACATTGCTCAGCAATCTTTCCATTTTAATTAATAGTGAAGAAGAGAATCCCGCTTTGAAGAAAATATGGTAATTTTGTCTCTAGAGAGAACAAAAATATTTTTTGTTTTAGAAAAAAAGGGCATTTGGAATAAATTCATCCAATCATTCATCCAGCAACCCACTGCACTTTTATTTTTCTCATGAATGTCATCCTCAGTGTATCTGTGTTTAGTTATTGTAAAATAATTTGGGGCTCTTGTATTGTGACAGTATTGGGGGTCAAATGGTAAAAAAATCATTCATAACCACTTGAAACTTACTTTCTAATGAAAACAATAGATGTTAATCTAATAATTACAAAAATATGTAATAAATAATTTCATGAGATCTTTAAGAAAAAATACAGAGTGCTCTAGGAATGTAAATTAAGAAGACTTGACCTATTCTAGAGGTAGATTTTATAACAACAAAAAGGAGAATTCATTGACAAAACTTACAAAGAGAGAGACAAGATCAAAAATTCAACGCTATACAAACTGATTTTTTTGTGTGTCACTTCTCTGCTTTCTGTAGGTTATATTTTTTCACACTTAGTTGTTTTAAAGCTTACAGGGTTACTTTTTTTTTTTTTTTTTTCAAATCTAGGGTGGGATAGAGTCGGTCATCTCTGTTTCCTGGCATTCTGAGCAATAAAAATCAGATTCATTAGTATTGAACTGGCTTAGGTCACACATAACTTCTTAATCACTCTGGACAGAGAAATTAAATGTACTATTTGAAAAATGTTTCATTCCCTCCATTTCAAAGACTTTTAGGATTCTTGTTTGTAAATAATAAATATTTCAATACATGTTGTCAATTTTCACTGACAAAAAATGCAAAGATAAAAGCAAAAGAACAAAGGAGACCTCATAGTAACACAATATTGTAGAATAAGGGGGTCACAAACTTAGTTTTTGAAATTTTGAGGATAAGGAGATAACGATACCTCTGAGTAAAGATTCTGAGTAGGCAGTTGCTTGTAAATACATGAATTCAGTACAGCAGTATCAGCAAGAGATAGATATTCAGGGTTCACTAACTTTTTTGTTTGTTTTGTTTTGTTTTGTTTTGTTTTGTTTTGTTTTGTTTTTGAGATGGAGTCTTGCACTGTCACCTGGGCTGTAGTGCAATGGTACCATCTCGACTCATTGCAACCTCTGCCTCCCAGGTTCACGCAATTCTCCTTCCTCAGCCTCCCGAGTAGCTAAGATTACAGGCGCCCCCCCACCACGCCCGGCTATTTTTTCTTTTACTTTTAGTAGAGACCGGGTTTCACTATGTTGGCCAGAATGGTCACAAACAGAGTTCACTAACTTATACATAAAACTAGGAAATTTGGACATCAGATCCCTATCATAAAAATTAGATCATGAAAGGCACACAGGAGTGAGTCCTGAGTCCTAATTCCAATATACAGAAGCCAGGCACAAGTGATCATGAGATTACAGGTATTGGAAACAGAGGTACTAACATTTTGGCAATCCACTCTACACTGAGTAAAATGGAAAAAAAAAAAAGAAAGAAGGGATCATACATATGCAGATTGATTGGGATTAAACAATTGCAGCTCCTGGTTAGATTGAAAAATGGTCATGGTAAAAGTGGTTTGAGGGGAGTTAGGAGAAAGTAGCCGGAGTTAAGCATATTTGATATTAAGATATATCCATATGACTTTTTATATGCAAATGCACATATACACAGAGGTGATTGTCAAAATATTTTAACAACTGGTGCCACACCGGGGTAGAATAAGCTCTTGTAGGCCACTTGCTGTGAAGACAGTTATACTTTATTTGCTGAATTAAAGCGATGTCTTAAGAGTAGGGGACAAGGCAGCTCCTTACTAATATGTGTAAAAATATTTAAATGTTTTAACACTAAATCCATAGCTCTGCAAAATAAAACAGTTCCACATTTCAGCAACGCGTAAAATTATACCAGTACACGTAGGTAAAATTTCTATAAAATCAGAACTATTTTGATTGTTATCATTATTAAAAACAACAATGTGAAAATGACTCTTGCATTCTTACGTATGATACTTCTGAATATATTAACAACGTCTACAATGTCATAATATTTTTTTTCAAAAATATATTATTCCAGCTTTACTTTTATCCTGAATAAGTAATCAACACATATTCAAGTTTCCAGGCATAGCAGCATTTTACTACTTTATCATTTTCATTTATCAGCATCAATTACATTTTACATGAATTGGTGATTTTGGCACTGATGCAGGATTTTTGCTCCTTAGTTCAGCTAAATTGGGGTTCTTGTGTCACTACCAGGAAAAATTAGGCATGTGGACACATTGAAGGGTGAGGAGGGTAGAATTTATTGAGTGAAAAATAAAAAAAAAACCTCAGCAAAGCAAGAGGGGATTCTGCCAATGGGCTCCCGCCTCACAAACTGAATACCAGGACCCCACACACAGGAGCTGCAGAGAGGCCAGACCCCTCCTCCCTGCATAGGCACAATTTCCTGGTTGTCCGACCCCATCCCCCCAGTGCACATGTGGGCATTATTCAGAAAGAATCAGCTGGGAAAGGGTGGGCAAACAGGGGCAGTTCTCCCTCTGGGTTGTGGGTTTTATCCTGAACCAGCAGTCTATTTTTTCAGCCTTCAGGCTGTTTCAGGCTTGAAGGTGGGGTTTCGCTGGGGACCCTTGGCTGTCTCCTGTCCCTAGCACCACGTTTGGCACCAAATTCTCATTTCACATGTGTCCATTATTCTGAGTAAAGTCAATGTTCATAAAACAATTCTTTAATTCCAGTAATTGTATTTCTAAATTCCAAAAAACTTTCCTTCCATTCAACTGAAGTAATCGTCATCTGTTATAGATATCCTTGAAATAATAGCTCAGACACTAGTCAACCTCTAAATTATTACTGGAATCTTATACTTTTTGACAAAAAAATACTTTTAATCCTTTCCTTTGAATACTTTCATTAAGCTTTTTCTCATACATGTATTTATCTCCTAATCTTTATTCACTTTATCCTAATTTTCTGTTCTTAATTGCCCTAGAATTCTCATTTTGTAATTTTAAGGACTCTCTATCCACGTTATCCCCTTCTGATTCCCTATCCTTAAGTCTTCTGCTAACTTGATGTACAAAACCCCAACTCTAAATTATAAAGAGAGGCCATCTTGCTCACTTGTATACTTGTAATGTGGAGTTCTATGTGAAAGAAAAAAAAAAAAAAAAAACTTGTAGATATTGATGTCACTACAAGGTCAAGGTCATAGTCTCTAAGTCTTCATGTTCTGTGACATGCTTGGAAATTCTTGGGTAAATTGCTATTTTAAAAAATATATTTTAATTTTTTACAGTCGGTGAACATGTAGTATAGCAAAATATAGTAGATGAATGTGTAGCATAGCCAAAAATGGCAAAATAAAGCTCCACACAGCTTAAGTAATTGAACATTACTGATGATCATAAAGATCCACTCATGTACCCCCTCAATCTTATTTCTTCTCTTTTCTAGAGGACAGAATTTCAAATTTTGTCTTAACGTTAACTTCTTTTATATTTAGTTTTTTCAGATACCTATATATTATTTAGTTTTGCATATTTTAATGTTTATGTAAATGAAATAATTATGTACATTTTCCTCTGCATCACATTATTCTCAGTCACATTACATATTCAAATGTATCGACATGTGAAAACCTGTGAAGGGTCTGAGATTTTTACCCTACTTTCAAATTGTTGAGCTGGTCTGCTACAATTCTGGCACAATACATAGGACTCCTGGGTAGATACAAACAGCTGATTACTTCCAGTACAGCAGGCAGCATGACCTGCATGTCCTCATAGGTATACCTTGCTCTGCAGTGCCACAGGGGTAATGTGGTGTCATGGCCAGGTAGGCGTGTACACACAATAAGCCTGTGCCACACTAAGGAACCCAGAGCTTAGGATCTCTGATCATTTAAAGGAGGCTTTTAGGAAACCTGTTTCTCTTTGTCCCAGATGGAGACATTATCTTGATATTAAACAAATCTGCCCTCTGACCTAGAAGATGACATTCTATCTTCCAAAGTTGTTTGTTCTATAAACATTGAAGAAAATAGTTCAGAAAAAAATACTTACCCAAGATGTGCAGAAATGCCGTGGAGGATTGTTTCCCAACCTCACATGTATGTAGGTACCATTTACTTAATTGTATGGTAAAGTAGTCTTTTGCATGTATACAGTATATTTATGTATTTATTGAGTCATTTTCAAATTACTTATATGATTAAAATACCAGTAAACAAATTTACTGGAAAGAACAGTACATTTGTCTTCAAATTTAAGAGATTATACTAAGTTAATTTCAAAATTGGTTACACATTGGGAGGCCAAGGTGGGCACATCACGAGGTCAGGAGATCAAGACCATCCTGGCCAATGTGGTGAAACCCGTCTCTACTAAAAATATAAAAAATTAGCTGGGTGTGATGGCACGCGCTTATAGTTCCAGGTCCTCGAGAGGCTGAGACAGGAGAATCGCTTGAACCCGGGAGGCAGAGGTTTCAGTGAGCCGAGATTGTGCCACTGCACTCCAGCCTGGCAACAGAGCGAGACTCTGTCAAAAAAAAAAAAAAAAAAAAAAATTGGTTATACCAGTTAACATTTTCACAAACATTATATAAAGATTTCCATTAACTCACATCTTTACCAATTTTTTTATGGTGTTAAGTTTTAGAATATATTTTTTTGCAAAATACTGTCAGTACAAGATCTAATTTTGACTTTGGTTTGCATTTCATTTATTATTTTTTAAATATTAATTAGATATTTGTATTTTCTTTTCTGTAAGTCACTTTTTGATATTGCTTGAAGATTTCCTTATGCTTTATATCTTTAATGTGTTGCACTGATTTTAAGGCAATGTTCATGTGTATACATATTCACATATATATGTACATGTATAGTCATATCTATATATATGATCATTATTTGCTTATATGTATCACAAATTTCCATCTTAAGAAGATATTAAATTTAGGGTAGTAGATTTATAAATCTGACTTATTTTTTTGTTTAAGAAACTTTTTTCTAGCACAGGTTTCAAAACATTGTGTTTTTTCTGTAAAATTTGGCCATTCATTTTTAAATTCCTAAACTACCTGTAACTGATTTGAGACGAGTCCTCCAATTTTATAATTTTTACATGAATATAAAATTGTCCTGCAACATTTTATTCCATGGTCCTTTCCCTGCTGAATTGCATTGTGTCTTTTATGATATATAATTTATGTTTAAATATTCCATTACTCTGATATTGACCAATATGTCTATCCATATCATTTTAATTATGATACATTACAGTTGCAGTGTGCAGGCACTGTCTCAGTTAAACATTTGTGTGTGTGTGTGTGTGTTTGTGAGTGTGTGTATATTATTTTCCTGATTTTTAAGCCTGGTCTTCTTCCTCATAGTGGCCCTTGTGTCTAGGTAGCTTAGAGATCAGCCAGTGCTTGAACAGAGGTTGCACTTAAACACTAACAGCCAGTGAAGTCAACCACCTTCTGCAGGTGGATCTGTGGGTGTGTCGGGGAGCACATTCATACTTCATTGTTGATCAGGGCTTGACCCTCTCTGAGCTCTTCTTTTGGATTTGCATAGCCTCAGCTAGGAGTATGTTTGTTCCAACTAAGACCATATCTCAGGTAATTAGACCCAAGACCTTAGGACTCCCCTGTTCCCCGGCTTTACTTTCACAGCGGTATTAAGCATGGGCCTTGCCCAGTGCTTCAAGTAAAGACAGCCTCCTTCTACTGTGGAAGAGAAGTAGCTGGCAGCCAGTCCTCGGTCTATCCTAACTTGGAAGAACTTCAAGGTCAATAGAACTGAAGGGTAGTTATCAGGGTGCACGCAGGCAAGATGGGAGCAGCCCCAGAGCAGAACACCACAGATTCACACTATTCTTACATGATGCTCAGCAGTTTGTTTAAAGCTAAACCCTTCATAGGTTGTCATGTATTTGCTCAATTGTGGGTGATATTTTATTTATGTTCCTATGTCTATTAATTCCTTTATTACTATTATTTATTTTCTGAGACAAGGTCTGACTCTATCGTCCAGGCTGGAGTGCAGTGGCGTGATCTCAGTTCACTGCAACCTCTGCCTTCTGGGTTCAGCGATGTTCCCACCTCAGCCTTTGGATTAGCTGGGACCACAAGCATGTGCTACCTACCATGCCTGGCTAATTTTTGTATTTTTAGTAGAGACAGGGGTCTCAGTATGTTACCCAGGCTGGTCTGGAACTCCTGAGCTGAAGCGGTCTGCCCTCCTCAGCCTCCTAAACTTCTGGGAGTACAAGTGTGAGTCTCTGTGCCTGGTCTTATTATTATTATCATTATTTTAAATAATGGTAATGGAGTCACAATTTTGCTCAGCTTTGCAATTGCCTTCTGGGGAAAAGATTTGCAGATCTCACTTGACCACAGACCATAGTCAGCTGCCTTGTCTCTTTCCTTGACTTATGCTTTGTGCTGCTAGGTAGGGAAAAAAAGGAATTTATCCTAAAATGTGTTTTAAAAGTAGGTTTTTAATATTTCATTTTAGAAGCACTGCTAATATGGCAATTCTTATGTTAAGAACTTGTTTAAAAAGAGTTTTATTCAGGTATAATTGATAATAAAGAACTGCACATATTTAGTGTGTTTAGACATATGTAAACACCTGTGATATTGTTCTAATTATAAACATGATGGTGATATTCATCTATTGTAGGAAATGTTAAGTTCTCAGACAAACCTTCTCTATAGCCATAACCTTTTCTAGAAATGTTTTGCTGTAAAATGATCCATTAGTTTGGTACATACCCATCATTTTAAATGGAGATTTTTTAAAAAAATTCAACTTTTTGGGACAAACTTGTGGAAGTGTAATAGAATTTCCTGCCAATGCTGAAGAACCTTTCATTTGCAGCAGCATTCTTCTTTTAAATTTCCCTAGTACTTGATTCAAGATCTAGTCAAGTAAGTAGTTTACTAATGATTATTATTGATTTAGTTATGTATCTCTTGCCTTTCATTTAGATTCTTTAGCAATTATTCTTTCAATAATAAGGCTACAAGATGCATTGATGGGCATAGTCCTAAAATTAATTTGCTAGCTCTATAAGATCTTGTGTGTTGAGGCTCTGTTGACTAATGTGATGTATTTATATTACCTGCTTTGTTATCTAATAGTATGAACAAGAAATGTCTTTCTGGAAAATCAGTGTCTCTCTCTTTAGTTCTTATTACTATACTAAATAAAGTTGAGATAAAATCATTCCGTTACATGTAAGGCAGGATAAGATATTGATTATGAGCATTGTTTTTGTATTCAGACAGACCTAAATCCAAATTCATATCTGCTCTTTGATCTTGACAAAATTAGAATCTCCCCAAAGTTTAGTTTCTTTTGTAAAATAGTGCTAATACTTTCTACAGGGCTTGCTGTAAGAGTTAAGTGAAATAATGCTTAGCACTGTTTACCGCAAAAGGTAGTTTCGACATAATCAGCTTTTACGATTTCTACAACCAATTCTCTTCCTGAGGGCACTATCTATCCCAGAACACAATGTTCTACTCTCAGTTTATCACAATCCCTCATCTGCTACTTTAAGAATTGAAATTCATGAATTGGGACCAATACTGGAGTGATTAAGAAAATCGATTTTTTAAAATTTTTATTTTTGGTTCAAGGGTACATGGGCAGTTTTGCTATATATATGTAAATTATGTGTTGTAGGGTCTGGTTTACAGATTATTTCATCACCCAGGTAGTAAGCATACTACCCAATAGGTAGTTTTTAGATCTTCACCTAGTAGAAAGAATCCATTAGAATTTTCAATGGGTATGGTCTCTATATCCATGAATTAAGTATAGACAGTATAAGTTGGCAAAAGCCAGTCCTTAATTATGTCCTAAGTGGTTTTGTAGTTCTATTTCAGGTTAGAGTCTTATCAACACTGCAATGTGTAGAAACCTTTAACCTAGAATTTTAATTTTTTTCTGGGAGTTGTAAACAGCACTTATAATCTTATTCGTATTGAAAAGAGAACATAAGACCCTCAAAATGCTACATTAGCCAAAGTGGACATCTCTTGGACGTTCTGAATTTGTTTCTGAAACTTGTGAAAAGATGCTGGAACAGAATTGGTTTGTCTTTGAAATCAGAAGCTATAAATGCAATATAAACCCAAACTGTTTATTGCTGTCTTTCTATTCAACACAATAAGTTGAGGAACAGAAAGAAAACATACTAAAAATGTCCTTATATCCTCAGTTAACGGTGGCTAAAGTTGGTATCCTCTTTTGTTTTTCAGTTACATGAATTCATTGATTTTTGTTTGTCTTTTGTGCTTTTCCTTTTATTTAACAAAGTTTTAAATAAAAGAATACTGACCGAAACCTTAATATAACTGCCATTTATCTAACAAACATTTGTCACTTTGCTAGAATTTGAGGACAGAAAAAAATTGCACATTAGTTTTCCTTAAGGAGCTTATGTATTTATTCAACATAATGAACTTTTTTATTTTGCCAGGATTAGAAAAGTACAACTACTTTCTTTAAAAGGTGTTGATATTTGAGTTTCACTTATGATGATATTAGCAAACACAAGAAGTTGAAATACAGATGTATTCATGAATAATCTCTCAAATATATAACTACAAAGGAATTAAAAATTAAACATTAATAACAGCAAAAGAAACATAAATCAACTACCAATGGGAAATTGCTTTATACTAACAAGTATGCACAATTATTTCTTGCTTCGTGTTAGTAGGAAAATCATAATCAAAGGCAAAGCAATTATGAGAGATTAGCTGAGTGGGGAAAATTGTGTAGGCTTAGGACATATGAAATGAAATTCATCATATTGTTATTTCAGATGAATTAGTCTCTCCCCGCTTTTTGTAATCTTGTGCCTTTTTTCTTTCCTTTTATATGATAAGGTTGTCAAACACATGGAAAAATTCTGGATCATAGTGCACCACAGAATGCAAGCTGGGCAATAGGCCACAACTCCAAGGACAATTAGATGTTCTTTCCAGAGATCAAAATGAACACTGAGACACACACAGACAGACAGAGTTGCATTCTTTACACGGTGGCTTTGCATCATAAGCATGATGTAAGCTTAGGCTATTTAGAGTGTTAGGCAGGGGACAGAATTACCTCCGCATGGAGGGAACTTGCTAGTTTATGGCAGAAAAAGCGTAGGACCAGGAAAACAGAGAGACGCATTCTTAGTATCATTTGATTGTCTGGATCCAAATATACCTTGAATTTTTCAACTACATGAGTCAATACATTCCCATGTTTGTTTGGACAGTTTAAATTGGATTTATGCTACTTGAAACTCAAATACAGAAAATGAATGAATCATCTTTTTTTTTTCTCACAAAGCATGCAATATCTCCAGGAACAAGTTGAATGAAAGCATTCATTACAAAGGAATATCTTTTGACCTGGAATGTATTTGTATGTTGAATACTCTATAAACTTTTTTAACATGTGCCAGATTATTTAGAATATGTTACCAAAGGGTCCCCAATTCTAATTAGCTGATTAGAAGACTTTGTTAAGTTTTAGTTTTGATTTTGCAAAACAGTTTCCAGAAGGACTGTCTGATTGAGTCATATTTCTTTTAAAGGGTTTGAAAACACTATTAGATTAATCTCAATTCCATGTCGCAAAAATCAATGTTTTGGCAGCTCTTTTGAGTCAAAAATTGCTTTTCTACATATTATACTAAATAGCCCATATTGCCTTTCAAATTTGGAGAATATACAGCCAAGAACTTCAACAAAATTATTTCATTGCCATCACCCATTTGGGAAAAATGAAAAGATAGGCACAAAACCTAAACCTGACTGTTGGGAAAAGTGGACAACAAATTCATCATACAAGATTTTTATTGCTTACCATATTATTCTGATTTATTGATGTGAGGAATTCCTGTTAAATTATAAATAAGGTAATATTTGAAATAGTTTATACCTACAAATGTTTTCATAAATTATAAAAACAATAAAAAGTATGTGAATGATGCTCAATCAGCATATGCTTTGTAAAATTATTATTTTTGCCAGTAATAATAAATGAAGATAGATTCCTTCTAAATTATATTTTGAGGCCCCTGGACTTGGTCCACCATGTAGATGGACTGATCTCATTTGGCCATGTTCATCACCCTTGAAAGGCATCTCCCAGATGGCTCTAAGACAGTAAAACCATTAGAACCAACTCCCCTAGAGCTGTCTGGTATTGATTTTTCTGCTTCAACTGAGACATGAATCAATAACACTTCTTTGACAATCATCACTACTAAAATGGGGTCATATTGTACTCCAACACTTCCTAGTACAAGTCCGAGATATCATTGTAAAAAGCTATCCCTTAACTCATCACAAGACTTATTTCAGTTAATAAGAAGGGCTTATATGTATGATGCAGCATATCTCTTTGGAGTATAGTTTTTGCTTAGTCAAGAAGTTTTTTCGAATGACTTCTAATACCTTTTGGATTTACTGCTACCCAGAAAAAAAATAAGTCATAGAATAATGAGTTCAAAAAGCTAAGAACTATCAAGGTGCACCAAAAATTCAGAGCAATCAAGGTGCACTAAATGTTATGTATATACAGAGAGCTATATTACATATAATAGATATATGCATAGATTTATGTATCTATATAGAGATATATTATGTATCTACATACTATCTATACAATGCCTATATAAATAGGTTTATATTATATTTATATAACATCTATTATATATAGATGTATATTAGATAATAAAATTTTATGTATCTATATACATCTATAAGTATACATCTTATATAGCTATATAATGAACCCATTTACAAAGATATATAAAATATATATTTTATATATATTTATATATAGATATATAAGATTATAGAGTATATATCTGAATATAGAAATAACATATCTATATATCTATATGTATCTATTTAGACATATATATGTAACATATATCAATATATGTTATATCTATAGATATGTTACATATAGATGTTATATCTATATATTATATGTTACATGTTGTACATACATTATATAGATATAACATATCTAGATATAACATACAGATATCTAATATAGACAGACATATAAAGATATACAGATATAGCTATATATAGACACATATATAGATACATAGATAAGTTATCTATATATAGATACATATATAGATATATAAATATGTTATACCTATATATGAACACATATATAGATACAAATATATGTTATATCTTTATAGAGACACATATATCATATATAGAGCTATATACTCTACAGCAAGTACTCAAGGAGTAGTATCTCTGTAGGTATTTGTTAATAAAGTCTCATATGTGTTATATATCTATATATAGATACATATATCTTTATACATACATGTGTATATATAATGTACCTATCTATATAATGTGTATATATACATAAACACATGTATACATATCCTTATGTACATATGTACATAACTTTATATACGTAAGCATATATACCTAAATAAATAATGTATACATATATACCCAATTTATATCATATATTTATGAATATATAGTATATATAATGTACATATAATGTATTATATGTATTTTTAATTTCATGGAAACATAGACATGTATTTCTCTTATTAATAAACCAAAATAGCATCACAGTGATAATATTTTAGTGATTTAGGGAGTGATGAGTAAGAAGCAATGGCTAGACTCAAAACGAAGAACTCAACACAAAGGGTTTTGTGACTAATGAAATTGAGCCATTATAAATTTTGCCGATACTTGTAATTCTTAATATGATTAACAATTAAAACAATTCTTATTATATTAGCATAATTATAATTCTTAATATATTTGCCTTGGTAAGTTGCTCAATATATTTTATTACAAAACCATACCTTAGTTCTGGTATAAATACAGTGATGATATCTTCGGTGAAGTATTAGAAATTGTTCTATTAGGAAAGGTACTTAATAATCAAAAAGTTATCAATTGTATTATACTTATTTGTTGTTGAAAAAATGCTTAATTTTCTAAAATTAGAGTTTTTATATGTGAAAAGTTATTTGTCCCCAGTCATTTGAAAGACATTAAGTTAGAGCTAGGCAGCTTAAGTTTCTGTATTATTGATTAAATTAAAGTATAATATTACTAGAATAGATGGCATTGCCTTGACACAATTTATATATATATACACATACACACACACTATATATATATATATATAAAAACATAAATAGAAATAACTAAATTTAAAATATTTAATTTTTGGTATTATTAACCATATCTAATGAACTAAGGAGCAAATGAATTGCACAGACACATACAAAGAAACATATATTTAAGTTATTATTTATGCCTAATATATACCATATATTATTGGTATATTTCCTTTTATTTTCCATGGGAGAGCTAAAAATTAGTAGTGAAATAACAAGAAACAAGCACATGTGTATTTATATATGTACAGTGATATTTTTTCAATTACCTTAAATTTAAATCAAATGAGTTAGTTTTTTAAAGTGCCTCATCCTTCACATTTAAACTTTTAAAATGCCTTTTTAAAAGAGATGACAGCTTTTACATTTCTTTTGCAAGTGTCTAATAAAATGTATATTACAAACATTAAAATATATTTAATACCAAATCTGCAGAATATTAATATTCATATTTTATTATATATGTATTCATTGAATGCATTGAAATAAGAAAGTTAATATTTTATGTTTATATGTACACAAATACATATGTCTATTCCAAATACATATGAGCCATTTGTACTTGCAATTTTATATTTTTGTATTTTATATTTTATTTTAAATTCCATTTTCTCATTCTATCTTTTGTCTCTTAATAGGTGTAGATATTATATGACTGGTAAGATTGATTAAGTGAAAGGAATGTTAGATACATGCAGGCCTGCATAAAAAATACATTTGGAAATGATATAATTTATTTCAGGTTTAAAGCCTCTCCAGAACTGAAAATAGTTGTAACAGTACTGCTGATAGCTACCTTCCATTTATCTGATGTAATTTAAATCAAAGAGCACACAAGGAATTTTTTAAAAAACAGACCATAGGACAGAAACGTTATACACTAGGGTGTTCTCCATGAAGAAAAAAGGTGCTATTCTTTTACTTACAGTACATCTTTATTAGTTTAGCCTAAAAATAGCCATTGACTTGTTTTTTATTATGTTCAATGTCAAAGTGAACTTTCGATTTTGCAGGTGAAATGAATAGCTGCTTTGCTCAAAAATACTCTGGCAATCAGCCACACATTCTGCCAAACCAGCATGCTGACCACCCACTTGGCTTGAGTCAGATGGCTATTTAGAAAGCTTTTAGTAGTTATCGTTTTATGTGATATAGCTGCCCACTTTTCAGCATGACTCATTTATCATTTTATTCCAAAGAACTGAATTATCTTGTATTTTTTCTTATTATCTTTCTGGAGAGTCTGACAAGACTTTAATGTCAGTATATTTTTTACTAGAAAAGAACATACGCGATATTTTGAAAACCGACTGAACTTGACAGCTTGAGAATTGACACGCAGAATATGTACATTTCTCACATTGCTTTGTAGGATATACGGGTGTTTACTTTTAGGGTCTGGAAACTTAAAGCTTTCTGTATAACACCTCCTGAGACCGCGTTTAAGATTTTTCAAACTAAAAAATACCTATAAGGGCCGGGCGCAGTGACTCACGCCTGTAATCCCAGCCCTTTGGGAGGCTTAGACAGGTGGATCACGAAGTCAGGAGTTCAAGGCCACTCTGGCCAACATGGTGAAACCCCATCTCTACTAAAGATACAAAAAGCCGGGCATGGTCTTGGTGCATGTAATCCCAGTTACTTGGGAAGCTGAGGCAGAAGAATTGCTTGAAGCTGGGGAGGTGAAGATTTCAATGAGCTGAGATCATGCCACTGCACTCCAGCATGGGCAACAGAGCAAGACTCTGTCTCAAAAAAAAAAAAAAAAAAAATATATATATATATACACACACACACATATATATACACACACACATATATATATACACACACAAATATACATATACACACACATATACATATATATAAAGTCCATCTGGAGCAGTTGAATATAGAAAAACTTTGGTAAATATAGTTGCTATGGTAAATATAGTTACTATAAGTATTATATAGGCATTCATTTGTAATATATAAAATGTTAAATAAACCCCAATAACTCATTAATGTCTCATGGAAATTTGGAAACTGAAAATGCAGGTATTAACACTAAGGAAACTGCAGTAAGAAAAGGAATAGGGTAAAATTATGGAAAGGCACATAGTACCTAGGAGAAATGCCATGGTAATGTAAACTACCCATCAATAGATAACATCTCCCTTTCTGTTACTCTGTCTACTATACACACACTCTGTTTTTCCTCCAGCCATTTTACTACTTTACTACATCTTTCTCTCTGGTCAAACTCTTGTTACTATGTTAATTTAATTAGAAAACAGGGGACCTAAGACCACACTCAAAGTCTTGTGCACTACTTCTTCACCAGCACCTGGTACAGGGACCACATTGATGGCGGGTAGGGGGTAATATGGATGAAGAGAAATGACTAATAGTTACTAGGAAAATATATTTACTGATTAAAGTAAAGCTAGAGTCAGGGAATCTTCTCCAAGAGATCTGGAGGGCAGAAATCGGAAAAGAATCAGTCTCAAGATCTATGTAAGTGAGGACATAGTGAGTATCCAGAAGCTCAGGCAGTTCTTCATCCAATTGCAGAATAAAAGTTATTTGAAGTCAACATTAGAAATATACCTTGATTTAGCCAGACACGGTGGCTCAGGCCTGTAATCCCAGCATTTTGGGAGGCCAAGGCGGGCGGATCACAAGGTCAGGAGATTGAGACCATCCTGGCTAACATGGTGAAACCCTGTCTCTACTAAAAATACAAAAAATTAGCCGAGCGTGGTGGCGGGCGCCTGTAGTCCCAGGTACTCGGGAGGCTGAGGCAGGAGAATGGCGTGAACCCGGGAGGCCGAGTTTGCAGTGAGCCGAGATCGCGCCACTGCACTTCAGCCTGGGCGACAGAGCGAGACTCTGTCTCAAAAAAGAAAGAAAAGAAAAGAAAAAGAACTATACCTTGATTTATTTAAAGCACTGAAGTGTCAGTTTAATTATCCTTCCCACAACCACTATTGTGAAAGACATTCAACATCAAAGACTTGGCATCTTATGTGTGAAACCAGTAACATATATTGGAAGAGAAAGCATATTAAATGGGCATAAAGGGCCTGCCATTCTGGCTTTTAACCCTAACTTTCCTCCTTACTAGTCATATGCCTTTGGATAAATGATTTAGCCTGAGTCTTAGTTTAAGCTTTGATAACATGAAGATTGCAATGACTAACTCACAGGGTTGATATGATGTTGAGATAACATATATAAAGTGTTTCATATACTTCCTAGTCCATAACAAGTACTCAATGAGGGACTTTTATTTAGATATTTGTTAATAAAATCCCATCAACTTAATTAATAAAAATGTTAATATGAATCTTACATCTTCTTTTTCTACTTGTTTTCTTGTTTTTGTCAATTGTATTCAAAATATTTTTTCCAAATGTGCATATATAAGGAAAGTTAGGAAAATGAAAAGTTCTACAAACTAATAATGATTGAGGTTTAGGTGAGGGATGAGAAATTACCTAATTGGTACAAAGTACACTATTTGGGTGATGGTTATACTAAAAGCCCAAACTACATTACTATGCAGTAAATCCACGTAACAAATCTAAATATGTACCCCCTAAATCTATAAAAATTAAAAATGAATTATAGTTTAACTCAATATTTAAGATCAAGAAATTTTAAATATCCATTTACTAATTTGGGGAATATTGAATTGGACAATTTTGTCAACTATAATCATTAATATAAAAAGTATTTCCCTGCTGTGATGAATCTTTGCTCATCATAGCATGGCAATTGGTAGCAATTTGTTGTAAATGTAAGTCAATGATGGTAGAAGTGATTAAAGGATACATGTTATAAATACATATGAGTCAATAGTCTAAAATTCAGTAGCTAGAACTTGTAGGAATGTGTGTGATATAGTCATCAATGAGAGCTTTATCAGTGACAGGAGAGACATATGTAAATGGGAAGAAAACAAAAAAAAACATAAATACTAGAGGCTCTCAAACATCACTACTTCTATACATATCAAATAGAACTTTGCGATGTACAGAATATCCAATTTAAGTCAAAATAAGTTTTCTTTAAGCTATTGTTGTAACACTGATGAATTATGAACACTTAAAGCATCATGTGACAGCTAAGATTAGGATTATAACAATATTCAAATGAGAAAGAAATGAGATTCCAAAAGGAATGGCATAAATAAGCTAGAAAATGAAGTTATGATGTTGTGGACATTAGCAAGCCAGGTTTCTCTAGTTATCACTCCTCTTCACATGCTCAGTCCAGAAGTGACTGTTGCTTATGAGAGATTGAGGAAATCACAAACTGGATCCGTATCCTTAGAACTTCAGCTTCTAAATGTATATCTGCAAAATACACATATGTGCACGTGCATGTGCGTGTGTGCACGCGTGCGTGCACACACACACACATATAAATAAATAAATCAAGTCTGGGACCCACCATACTCTCTAATATGTGAACTTTGAGATAAAATTATAAAAGAAAAGTACATTTTATAAATTCAAGTGAAAAACAGTTTTGTCTTTTTGTTTCTACTCATAAACTACTTCTTGGCAACAACATAAATTAACGCAGATCTCAAAGGTCTTCCCTAATGTCTATATTAATTTAGATACAATGGAAACATTTTACAGAAGATTAAGAAATGCATTTTCAAATAATTTCTTCAATTACTCTATATTGTTCCTCCCTGCTTGTCAAGAAACAAACTTAGTGAAGACTGCATTTTCTAGTATGTGAGTAGGTGGTGAGGGAGCATAAAATTCCCATGAAGCCATTCTTATAACCATGGCATTGGCAAACTAGCTTCTAGAAGCCATTAAACTTATATCATAAATTTGGTCATTGCAAATCTATATGGGAATTGATGGGACATAGAGAATGAATTATGTGTCACAGAACTGCTGAATGGCAAAGAAAGAATGCTCACTCGGAAGCACATTTTTATAGAGGAGAAATATATATTTTATGGTACCTACGTATTTTCAATGTTAAGTAACTGAAATTGTCACAGAATATGAATTATTGTATAATATTATCATTCAATCAATGCATTAGAATTCATAATTGTAAATTTATCTACAATTTTTGCTTGAGGAAAAAAGATATGGCAATTTTATAGGTATATAATATGGAAAATACACAAAGTATGATAATATTTGCATCGAATAGAACTATTTAAGTGTTTATCATTGAAGTATCAGAAATAAACTTGGCTTATAATTATGATCAGCTCAGATCTCAGCTAGTGAGTTTTAGTTAGAAAAAAATGTATATTTAATTGCAGAGGTAAATGCATACATTTAGATTAATATTAAAATATTAATTGTCTCATAATGCAAATGATGCTAATGATTCTGTTTTAAAGGTTTGGAAAGTACATATTTCAGAAGAAATCTGTATCTACTTATTATAACAAATATCCTGAATTACAGTGCATATTTTATATTAAATACTTATAAAGAATTTGAGATCCTGATAAATGAATTGGACTGGTGAGCAAGTTTATCACTTCTAGAATGCCTTGAGACTCATAAAATTAATCCCAATCATTCAATATATTTTAATTGTTTATCATTTATGAACATGCCAGGAGACCATTTAGAGAGGATTTATTCTGACAAATAGGAATGTTTGCCCCCAATATATTGTATGAGCACAGTAAGGAATTCCCAAGCCTTCACAAAGAGAACATTTTTATTAGTAAATTGATATATCTTTAGACTGAGAAAGGGGAAAGTCATTATGAGTGAAATAATTCAGATTCTCAAGGTGCTGATGGGAAAGAAAACACAGTTATTTGACCATTAGAGCCTGAAAAATGAGAAAAGTGTTATTTAAAAGAAAAGTATGACTTAGGGCACATCCACATAACATATAGGAGGTGAATTTTAATTAAATTGAGCTGGTCTTTATTGCTGGGGAGACTAAAGGGGACAAATGGAAAAGTTATTGTTCTGGAAGAAGAGGTAATTTAGTAATATAATCAAAACCTACACTCATCAGATGCTTAAATTGGAGTTATGGCCAAATAATCAATATGTATAGATTGAGTTTCAAGTACGATATGATTCTGTAACACACATTACTGTGTGTAAAAAATTACTCATTTCTTATGTAATCTTTAACAATTTTCAAAAGTAAAAACTTTACATAAAAACATAATCTATGATCTCTTTATTATGCTGTAGATCTTCTCTCCAAGAACTCTTTTTACAAATTCAAGTAAAAGTAGATCATGGAAGTGCTTATGTAATTCTTTGTCTATACAATGAACTTTAGAGCATAGACCTTCATGTGCCCCATGGGCTTTCTTTGTAAATTTGATCTGGTGGCATGTATTTTTAGCCATTGTGTTATAAAGAGGGAGAAAATTATTTTCTTCTTTTCCTTTTCTTTTACTGGAAATAGGTAATGTAAAAAACAAGAAGCAAATAAAAGGGTAAGAGGTACCTTAAAGGAAATAAATTTTAAAAGTATGGATCTGATGGAAATAAATAAGACTGAAAGGGAAAGAGTCTATATGCAATGCCTTTGAGATAGAAGGAAGCTTTGGTGTGGAATTTCAGAGATCATGTGGACAGAGTGGTCACAGGACCTCACAGTAAACATGATTTTAACACCTTTGCACTTTAGTATCCTTCACCTAGTCTTCTCTCTTGCCTAGAAAACATTATCTTCCCCTCAAGCAAATGCCAGTTGCTGTAAACTTACCAGTAACTGAAACACATTTTTCTCCGAAATGTTTTCCAGAAAAATTCATGCTGTGAATGGTACACAAATTTTCTAAAAGTAAAAGTTTCATCATAGGTGATTAAATAACAACCTAGTGGCTGTCTGTGAATATTTTACAAAGCATTTATTTAATCTCCTAACACTACGTCAAGGTCTTGGAATAGTGTTGGTTGGTGGCACCCAGCTTGTAAAGTTATCTTCAACAAATCTTTAAAATATTATTTTAATTTTGGATTTTAAAGAGGTTACAACTATTACTTGCTGAAAATAATCTATGAATTGGAGTAGGCTGTAGCTTTATAAAAGTTAGCATAAACAATGATTAAATTATTTTTCACAACTTGGTTCCTGTGTTAAAAAAATGCATAGTATCATTCAAGAGTGCAGTGTCTCTCACCGAAGGCTGTGGTCTGTTCTTATTTCCAGAAATATTTTAAAAATATTTACACACATACATGTACACACATCCCCCCATATATACGTATATGTGTGTGTCTATATATTAACATATATATATATTTACACACACATGATACACCAATATACACATGTATTATTTAATTTTATGGATTAGGTCATTCATTTTTATTTACATTAAATGAAACATATACTGTTATAATATAAAATCAAGATATATTATTTTCAGAAAAAACAATTTTCATATTAGCTTTTCTGAAACTTGGAATTAAGATATAATATTGAGAATCTAACATTTCTCTTTCCATGTGATCCAAAAATTACTCTGGGTTATTAAACACTTGTGAAAAGGAAAAGCAGACCAGAGTTTGCAAATTACAGGGATTTTGGAGACGAGGAACTTGATTAAAATCATGGTTTACCGCCTAATGTTACGGTAGATATTATCCTCAGTTTCTTCAACTATACAATTGTAATATACAATAGAAATTGTAATAAGTAATCACTTGTGTAAGGGAGTCAGAATACCATACACTTTTTACTCAATTACCACTCTCTTATCTTCAGAAAAATTGTAACATTTATACCCAGAAGAAGCTAAAAAGTCCCGAGAATAGTCAATAACTCTTCTTTATCTGTTTTAGCTCTGTGTCCCTAATCAACTTTGCCCATTTCTGCTTCTCAGGCTGATTGCATTGTTTCTATGCTTATGGAAGAATGCTCTGTCTAGATCTTCAACTGCCCAGGCTTCATGCTCTCTAGAAAGATATCCAGCACTAGCATTCTTTTTCTTTACAATTGTTATGCTCAAATGTCTTCAGATATCCATGAATTCATTCTATTATGCACTACTCCCTTGAAGAAAAGTATAATTTTATGTGTCTCTAGAAGAGAAAAAAAATATGTTCAGTTTAAGGCTCTATCTTCTCTAATGTTTTTCCTCTATGATTGTTTTCTCTCTCACTATTAATATTCCCTCTTCAAAAGAATTATGCACTAGTAGAGACAGGATTGACCAAATCTATAATTTTCTGCATGATTCACAAAAGTAATGAAAAGTAGTGACACAAAATTTCCAAATAAATGCTTGTTTATGTAACTCTAAAGGGAGAAAGTATATATACATATATATGCAAATATATATGTGTGTGTGTATATATATACACACACATATGCATACATACATATAAATATATATACACATATATGCATACATACATATAAATACACACAATACATATAGTTTGTAACAAATATCTTGTGAAAGCCTTAGTGACAAGATTGATGTAATAAATTTAAATACATAGATGTATGGCAAGGTTGAAGCATCTTTATTTTACATTTTCATTACAATCACTTGAAAAAAGTTATTGGCAAAATGTTGCTAAATGTATCTTTAAATAGAGTATGAGTACATTTTTACTGAAACATTTGTGCTTCCTTTAATTTTCATAAGCCTCAAGTGTGAGAGGGACAGGCTGGAAAGCTCTGGTGGCAGGTTCCTTGCCACTTGTCTGACTGTAATATGTGGCTAGCAATAAAGCTAATGCTTTCCTCACTCACTGATCACTATTTTCAGAATGACTGAAGCTTTGGATGTGGTACAACATTTAAAGGATGGTATTTCAGATTCATAAATGCTTATTCTGAGAATCTAACAGTTTTTGAAATTACCACTTCTCAGTGCTTGTATAACAGAAGGGAGACACATTTCTCTGTGGGCTACAGCAATCATTTAAATATATGTGTTAAAATAATATATCATATGCATTCATGACACACACACATGTGCATGAACACATACTGCAATTGTCAGACACTATTCCAGGGGCCTGTAATATATTTGTGATTAATATGGTTAAATCATATATAGTGACTTAATTAGTTTTTATTTTTTAATAGTTGTTATTTTCATACTGACACAGGATCTCTGGGATGTTGCTTCACTAGCCAGAATCCTCAGTGGCCAGTGGCACCTTCTGCCTGTGTATTGTTCACACCCGCTAGGCTTGTTCTGCCCACTAAGCCTGGCAGGCTGCACTCAGCTCATACTACCAGCCCAGATCTCACACTAGCCAAGGGTGAGTCAGCCACGGAGTGGTGAGGGGTGTGTGGGCAAGTGATTGTGGGGTCTGGCTACTGTGCACAGCCAGGCACTGAAGCTGCTGTGGCTGAGTGGGCAGCTACAGGTGCCAGCACAGGTGCTGGCTTCATGTGAGACTGCAGCTGTACTAGATGTACCGCACATGGCTTCTGCTACAGGCACCCACTTCTGAACAAGGAGAACATGGTGGTGCCTGGAAGCTTGGAGACACCAGGAACCCCAGAGCCCCAAAGAGGGTGCCACAGCCCTGGCTTAGGGAGCCCTTAGGTCTGGGCTCCCAGAGGGGGCACAGCTCTTCTCCCCTTCTCATTGCCCAGAGTGTGGCATGCAGGGGTGGGTTCATATTTCAACCCTGCTCGTGTTACAGCTCTTTCAGTCCTGCCATTTGGCATGTCCCAAGTTCTTGTCCCGTGTCCAGGAAGAATGAGGTATGTGGACCATGCAGGGTGAACAAGGCAGAGAGAAGTTTCATTGGGCATCAGAGCAGTTCTCAGGAGACCCACAGTAGGTAGCTCCTTTCTGCAGGCATCTCATCCCAAAGAGGGTCCAGCTCTCAGAGGAGAGGAGACTAGAAGTGAGTACCTCCATCCTACTACTGGTAGTCCTGATCTGTGTGAGTCTGGCTGGGTTTGGGGTTTTTATGGGCTCAAAAGGGAGGAAGTGCATGCTGATTGGTCCATAGGCAGCCATGATCAGGTCCAGAAAAAGCACCATAAGTTCTCATTCCAGGCTTCAGACTTCCCCTGGAACAGACAGTACAGACCTCAGGCTTCAAGTCATCCCTGGCTTAAAGGTGGGGCCTCACTGGTGACTCACCCCTTTCTGCTCAGGAGCCTATCTCCTGTCACCATCAGTCATGTCATACATGACACCTGGGCTATTCTTGCCAAGAGGCATCTGCAGGCCCACAGTGAGCCACCTTCAGCCCCATCTCAGGCTCTCTCCCATGCTAGGTGCCCAAAGTCCAGAGAGGGCCAAGGTGGCAGGGTCCTGGCATGTCAGCACTGCCCAAGCATAATCACACCTGGTTGTGTTGCAACAGCACCTGGGCTCGGCCCCAACTTTGCTCTGAAATTGGAGCAGAAGCTGCATGCAGGGAGAGGCCAGGCAGCCGGAGCAGGCACTTCTGAGCCTGCAAAGGCAGGGGACTTCCCAGACCCCTGAAAATGCAGAGATACCCAGGTCCGCAGCAGTGTCTGGGTGGCTGCAGTGTCACCAGGAGTGCAGGACTCCTGCCCCATTGACTCAGAAAAGGGTGAGGCTTGAGCCTGTTCCAAGCTCCTGCAGGCTCCATAGAGTGCACAGCCCTGGCCATGCCTCCCCCACAGCAGCTGTCATCTCTGCAGTGGCTGCTTCAGACTGGTGGCCGCTGCCATCAATATTCAATTGAAAAATATTTATTTTATATTTGAGGACACTAAAGCACAAGGACAATAAGGAACTTGAGCCAGTTCAAATATAAATGACATCTAAGATTCAGACAGTTACATTTGACCCTGGAACCTAACAATTAACTGCTATATTAAATCACAAACTATATATTTTGATGAATCAAACTAATCATTAGTTATTTAACCTTTCCTAAATTTCCTTATGCATTCACTGAGTAAAAAAATGTATATTGCAGAATTGTTTTGAAAAATTGAAATTATGTACAAGTAAGCTGGCACAATAGACTGTCCAATAAATATAAACCATTAATTTTTCTCTTTGAATTCTAAGCTACCATGACAGATGGCAAATAGATTTCATCCTGAATGTTAACCCCTGTCATTAGTAGTTGCTGGAATAACCAATCGAGCTTTCTTTATTGGAAAGAGTGTCTTGATAAAGAACTGATGCTTTCTATGATTAGAAATAAATAAAGTTATTTTCCTTTCCTTTGGTAAATACTAAGTTCCCCAAATGTAAAAGTAATTTCTTATTGTGTCTTGAATTAACCACTCCCAGCTTTGTGACCTTAAGAAAATTAATGACTTCTCTGTGTCTCCTTTTCATTTCCCTTGTTGAAGGAGAATGAAAAAATTGCCTATTTCTTCTGATCGTTATGATGTCTAACTGAGATTATAGACATAAAATCACAGATTGAACACATATATTTTATTTCACTATCTCCCAGACTACAGTAAAATACAGCAAATTAGAAGAACAAGTAGAAGGCAAAAAGAGAATATCAGAAAAGATCATAGCAAATTTTAGAAATTGAAAGGCCAAAAGGTAAATAGTCATTCATTCAAAATCTATGGCCAAGGTAGTTGAAAGCAAAAGGAAAAAAAAAAAACACATGTACCCAATGAATTCTCTCCTACAAAAGCTTATATATGAGGAGACTTCAAAAAGTTCATGGATAAAATGGAATTAAAAGCTAAAACTTTAAAAGATAGATAAACTTTATTTCTCAACATAAGGGTCATCAAGTTCAAGACAATTCTGTGAGCAATGACACCAGTCATTTAGTGCATCCATATGGACCTAAGGGTCCTAGGAATTTAATAATGTCAATGTAGTCTTTTTTACATTATTAATTGAAGAAAAAAATGAAACCCTTTACAGATTTTTTAGGACTAGAAAATAAACAGAAATCAGAAAGAGATAATTGCATTGTAAGGTGGATATCTAATGACTTCCCATCAGAACTCTCACAAAATTTCCCTTGCTTGATGAGCCAAATGAGAAGGAGCATTGTCCATTGTCATGGTGGAGGACTCTCTAATGAAGCTTTCCTAGACATTTTTCTTCTAATGCTTTAGCTAAATATCTCTAAACACTATCATAATAAGCAATTGTTATTTTCCTTTGGCATTCCAGAAACTTAACAAGCAAAATATATTGAGCATTTCAAAAGACTGTTGCCATTACCTTTGCTCTTGATCGGTCCCCTTTTGTTTTTGACTGGGCCACTTCTATCTCTTGGTAGCCACTGCTTTGATTGTGCCTTATCTTCAGGATCATACTGGTAAAGCCATGTTTCCTCTCCTGTTACAATTCTTTGAAGAAATGCTTCAAGTTCTTGATCCTACTGGTTTAAAATTTATATCGAAAACTCTGCTCCTGTCTGCAACTGATCTGGGTACAATGATTTTGGCATCCATTGAGTGGAAAGTTTGCTCAATTTTTTTCAGTCCCAGTTGTGTAAGCTGAACCAATTGAGATGTCTATGGTATCAGCTATTGTTTTTTCTGTTAATTGTAGGCCCTCTTCAATTATGGCATGGATAAGACAATGTTTTTCTCACAAATTGATGTGAATGGTCTGCCATTGAGGAATTCATCTTCAGCTTTTTCTCATCCCACCTTAAAATGAGGTAATCATTTGTAAACTGTTGATTTATTTGGGGAATTGTGCCCACAAACTCGTCATAAAGAAATCATTTTACCATCCTTGCACCCAAGCTTCACCATGAATTTCATGTTTGTCCATGCTTCAATTTTAGCAGAATTCATGTTTCTCTGATAGGAGCTCTTTTTCAAACTGACGCCTTATCCTTCTTAGTGCCTCAAACTAGATTCTGTACAGATATGTTATAATATGTAAGTATACATTATTTTGGCACAAAATGTAAAAATGCATACACAGTTTTTTAAAAATGATACACACTTTCCATGACCCTTTTGAAGATCCCTTGTGTTTTCAGATGGTTCTGCTAGTGGGTGTGAATTGGAAGTAAAAAAAATAAAACTAGGGAAAATATATAAAATATTTTATTTATTAGCAAGTTTCAGATCTCTTCATTCAGTGCAACTTTAGAAAAGGAGATCACCACGGGAATTAAAAAGGGATTGCTGAACTGTGGAACACTGAGTTTAGTGGATGGCAGGAAAAATGTATGAAACATAGGTAGACTATGTGAACTGGCATATATTAAATGTTAAGACCTTCAACATTCTTTCCCTACTTGGCTCCCACATCCTGGCAGACAGAAATTTAGTCATCTGAAAGGAGACGACTCTAATGCATCTGATAATGGAATTTCCCCAGTGAAACAATGGAGCAAGTCCATCCTCATTGAAGTGTATGAGAAATAATCTTACTCATAGTTTCCAATGAGATGATGAATGATGAACTCTGACAAATAAGCAGAAAGCAAATAATCATCAGACATTTGAGGAAAGTGTCTGTCAGGAAAGATATAGAGATACTGTCATGTGGAGGAAAGACACATTTTTGTGGGGAGAAGAAAAAATTCAGAACTATCATTAATATTATTTAAAAGAAAAATGCTACAGATGGAACAAAACTGAGTATTATAAAAGTGAATTATTCAAAGAACAAAATTGCTTTAGAATATTAAAGTATTTTTAAAACCGTGATGAAACATATGAGAAGATAGATGTTCCACTTCCTCATATGTAACCAGGGAAATGCAAATTTTTTAAAAATGAGATACCACCACACACCAATTACAATAGCCAAAATACAGAACACTGACAATACCAAATAATGGAAAGGATTTGGAGCAATAGGAGCTCTCATTTATTGCCAGTTTTTTATTATTTATTAAATAAAAATTTTACAGCAATTTTGGAAGACCATTTTGTGGTTTATTAGAACACAGAACATATCCCTATCCTGTTATCCAGTAATTGTGTTCCTTGGTATTTACCCAAAGGAGTTAAAAGCATATCCACCTAAGATCCTGCACACTCCTATTCATAGTGGCTTTGTTCATAATTACCAAACTTGGAAGCCACCAAGATGTCTTTCAGTAGGTGAGTGAATAAACAAACTGTGGTATATGCAGACTATGAAATATTATTCAGAAATGAGCAGCCAAGTCATGAAAAGACATGAAGAAACCTCAAATGCATATTACTAAGTATAAAAAGTCAATCTGAAAAGGCTAAATATTGTATGAGTCCAACGATATGACACTCTGAACAATGCAAAACTATAGAAACAGTAAAAATATTAGGATTAGTAGTTGCCAGGGGGAGGATGTGAGTGGGATAAATAGAATATACAGAATTAATTTTTAGGGCAGTGGAAATTCTCTGTATGATACTATAATGTTCAATACATGTCATTTTGCATTGTCCAAACCCATAGAATATGCAGGAAGAGTGAACGCTAATGTAAACTATAGAGTTTGGGTGGTAAGGATGTGCCAATTATAGGGTCATCAATTGTAACAAATACAACATTGGCAGAGATGTTGATAATGGCGGGGGGTGCTACTCTAGTGTAGAGGGAAGGAGTATATGGGAAATCTCTCTAGCGTCCTCCAATTTTGCTTTGAACCTAAAACTGCTCTAAAAAAGTTTTTTTTTTAAAAAAATCATAGGAAAAAGAAAATAAGACAACAACAAAAACTATAAAGTTTAATAGTTGAGGAAATGTCCTATAAAATAGCACAAACAAAACACAGAAATTAAAGGAAATAAAATTAGAAGTCTACGTCAGAATATATACCTGAATAATATTCCTTGCAAAAGCAAAACCAGAAGCTGAGTGCTATAAACTATAAATTAATTCAAGAAAATTTCCCAAAATTAAAAATTAAAATATCCAGATTTAAATGAGTCACTCAATACAAAATGTAGAACTCCTTGAATATCTTAATGACCTGAGCATATGGAGAAATTTAAACAATTCATGCCAAGTTTTCAATCAGAGTAGTAATGATTTTACAGAAAAGTGAGAAAAAATAAGTAGGTTTATTTCCAGTGAAAATAATCTATATAAATCACCTATAAATAGCATTTACAAAGTCCTAAAAATATAACTATCTGACATTAATCTTTTAAATGAAATATAATAAAGTCAGGAATTTGATAGGATGGAAAAGAAGATTATTTTGAAAGGATGATAGAATGCAGTGGTACTGACTGGGAGTGTTGGCTCACATCTGTAATCTCAGCATTTAGGGAGGCCAAGGTGGGTGGATCAAGGGAGGTCAGGAGATTGAGACCAGCCTGAACAACATGGTGAAACCCCATCTCTACTAAAAATACAAAATTAGCTGGGCGTGGTGGCATATGCCTGTAATCCCAGCTACTTGGGAGGCTGAGGTAGGAGAACCACTTGAACCTGGGAGGTGGAGGTCGTGGGGAGCCAAGATTGCACCATTGCACTCCAGCCTGGGCAAAAAGAGCAAAATTCCATCTCAAATAATAATAATAATACAGTGGTACATTTTCATAGCCTAGTGTTAATTTCATAGCTAAAGCTAAATAATGAAAATCAAGAAGTAGCGATGTAAGTACAAGCATATAACTGTTTTTAAAAAAGGTAAATACTTAGGATGGTTTCAGAGTTGCTGGCATAGACACTCGGGTGGATTGTGATGTTATTCACAGAAGGGGAAACACCAAAGAAAAGGAGCATATTGGGGCTGTGGGAGAGAGGAGGTGAAAATGAGGAATGTGATTTAATTGTGTTAAGTTTGCAATGCTTCCAGGTAACGCAAGCAGAAATAGAAGCTGTTGAAGTTAACCACTCCATGATAAGTTGTTAAAGTTATAACATGTATTTGAGAGTTATCAACATATAGCTTATGATCAAAGCCTGTAGTTGATTTCCAGGGAGGATTTTATGGAAGGAGAAAGGAAGAGAACCTTGGACTGAATGCTGTGAAATAAAATGTCATAGATATTCTGAAAAGGAGCCTAAAAGAGGTCAGTGGAAAACAAGGCACAAACAATTTCACAGAGACCAAAGGAAGTGAGTGATCCAAAAGGCAAGATGTTTTTACTTGGTATTTTGAAAGCAACCTTTTTCACTTCTACTGTTCATCCAATTGATTATACATTTTCTGATTTTCTGTTCTACTCTTCCTGTGTGATATGACTGAAAGGAAAATCATTTATGTTTTAGTCACCTCTCTGCCCTCAGTACCTAAAACAATGCAGAGTGACAGGAAGATGGAATTAATAAATTAACTGAAGGTTGCTGGGAGCAATGACTCACACCTGTAATCCCAGCACTTTGGGAGGCCAAGGAGGGTGGATCACGAGGTCAGGAGTTCAAGACCAGCCTGGCTGAGATAGTGAAACCCCATCTCTACTAAAAAGACAAAAATTAGCCTGGCACAGTGGCAGGTGCCTGTAATCCCAGCTACTCAGGAGGCTGAGGCAGGAGAATCGCTTGAACCCAGGAGGTGGAGGTTGCAGTGAGTTGAGATCTCACCACTGCACTCCAGCCTGGGTGACAGAGCAAGACTCTGTCTCAAAATAAATAAATAAAATAAAACAAATTAAATTAAATTAACTGAAGGTTAATCCTATTTTTAACATATTGTGTCTCCACAAATTTGTTAGAAAACCTATAATATGCACAATTGGTTTAATTGTTCAATACTATTAATATTATTCATTAAATATATTTAATATAATTAACTGAAGCTAATGTGGACTCAAGTACTAAGTGCCTTTTGGTTAAAGCTCTCTTCAAAATCTCATTCTTAAAGATGTCCTATAGTTCTACCACCAATTCACCAGGGTAATCAGCACTTTTACCTGTTTTCAAAGTACGTTTCTAATGATAAAATGGAAAAAAATACATAAAGTATTATAAAATGTTTAACTTTCAGTTTCAATAAAGGAATCATTACATAAAACTCAAAAGCCCTCAGCTTCCCTATCCTTTGCAACCATTAATCTATTTTCTATCCCTATAACTTTGTCATGTTAAAAATGTTATATAAGTGGAATAATATCTGTGAATTTTTGAGACTGACTTTTTTACTCAACATAACAGCCTTGAGATCCATCCAAATTTTTGTGTGTCAGTATCTCATTATTTTTACTGCTAAGTAGTATTCCATGGTATAACTGCACCACAGTTTGTTTAACCATTCACCTATCAAGAGAAATTTTGGTTGTTTCCAGTTTTAGTCTATAATATGTAAAGCTTCTATGAGCAACAAAACTATTCTGTAAAGGTCTTCGTGTGGACAAGAGTCATATTTCCCTGGCCTAAAGGCCTAAGAGTGAGATTACTGGGCCATATTGCAAGTGAATGCTTAATTTAAAACTAATTTCCTGGGACCATTCATTTTGATAAATTTTCTTTGAGCACTTGAAACACATACTACTTTATTCTGTCCCCAAAGGTCTCAAATAAAAATTTCACTGTTACTTGAATTGTTTTTATCCCCTACATGAAAGGTATAATTTCTCTCACTAATTTCAGGATTTGTCTTTGTCATTAGTTTCTAGAAGTTTGACTCTGATGTCTTTTGATTTGGGCTTATACTCCTGCGTTGTTTACCAATGGGGGCATATTCTGAGAAATGTGTCATTAGGTGATTTCATGATTGTATCAACATCATGGAGTGTACTAACACAAACCTAGATGGTATAGCCTGCCACACATCTGGTCTATGTGGTATAGTCCATTGCTCCTCAGCTACAAACTTGTACAACATGTTATTGTACTAAATGCTGTAGGCAACTGTAACACAATGGTATTTGTTTATGTAAACAGAAAAGGTAGAGCAAAAATTGATTTTTTAATCTTATGAGGTCATGATTGTATATGTGGTTCGTTGTTGACCAAAACATCTTTACGCATCACTGTATTTGAGTTTATTCGGCTTGGAATTCATTCAGCTTCTTGAATCTGTGGTTTTATGCTTCTCTGTCAAATTTCCTAAAAAAGTTGTAAGTAATTACCTTTTACTGGATAGTAAATTCCATGAACTATGTTGACACACAGATATGGTGTTTTTTTTTTTCTAGTAACACAGTGATTTTCTTCTCATTTTTCTAATTTTTCTTTGTTGTGTATATAATCTTATTATATCTTCACATTTGTTAATTTTTGCCTTTGTTCTTTAAATTTGTGCTGAGCCCTCCCAATGAAGATTTTCTTATATTTCTTCGTTCAGTAATTATATTTTTCACTTCTAAAATTTCTATTTGGTTCCTTTTAACATATTTTTTTCTCTGCTGATACTCTCTGCTTCTTTGATGTGATTTATTTTCTTTCCATTTGTTGCAAGCACATTTATAATTGCTCATTGAAGCATTTTTATAATGGCTGCTTTAAAATCATTGTCAGATAATTCTAATATATGCGTCATCTTGTTGGGAGTTATTGATTGTCTTCCCCATTCAAGGTGAAGTCTTTTTTCTTAATATGATGAGGGATTTTAGAGTGTAACCTGAACTCTTTGTGTGAATTATTTTATGGTGCTCTAGATATTATTTCAATCTCGTGTTTTAAAAGATCTTTCCTAACACTACTCTATTTTTAGAAGGGGGTTGTTCTGTCCTTATTCGCAGGTGAGAGTTCAAGTCCAGGTTTTCCATTTGGCCTCCATTGACCCAAGTTCTGCATTTGGCCTCTACTTGATCTCCATTGACCTAAAGGGGCTTCTTATTAATGCTGGGTGGGATTCGGAATTTAGGTTTGCCCTATTAGTTTTCCACTGATATTATTCTTGCTGTGAGTGAGAAGTGCTCCTTTTTCTTGCTTCCATGTGGCCTCCAATGACAACACAGAGGGGTGATGAATAGTGTTGAAGATACTGAATCTCAACTAGCTACTCTCACACCATCCCACTAAGGAGTAGAAGGTGCATTTTGTTATCACTGGTGAAGATGGCAATGCCATAAACCCACCTGGTCTCCAATGATGTAAAGTGAAGGAGGTCTTTGTACAAAGTAACAAAGTAGCATGAAAATCCTACTCCAAATTTGGCATTCATTGACATTACAGAAATGGCCTCTTAGAAGCCTTGAGAGTAGAAGGCTCCAGGATCTTCACTCATCACTTGCCAGGAAGAGTGGAAATATGAAGAGCCGCAGCTTTATCTGTGGTATTTGGATGGAAATAAATTACTATTATTGGAAAGCTTTCTGACTTGCTAGGCAGGCCCATTCCTGGTCCCTGGGCTAGAGAGAGTAAAATTTTCTTAGAGCTTTGTTTTTGTGTGCTCATTGGTATTTTCAGATTGCCAGCTTCTCCAAACTTTACTTTGGCTGGGATACACAGGGCAAAAAGAAAACTCAGAAACCTTATCACTGAATTGTTCTTTAGGTCCTAATGTCTCCAAATATTTGCCTTCTTTTCTATAGCTTTCAAAGTCTTATTAAATTTGTTTTACATATAATGCACACGGTTTTAGCTGTATTTAGTAAAAGAAACAGAGAAATATACATCAGTTCTATCTTTCCAGAAGTTGAAGTCTCGAAAAGCTTTTGAATATAGCATTATTTTATTTTTTTAAATTATACTTTAAGTTCTAGGGTACATGTGCACAATGTGCAGTTTGGTATATATGTATACATCTGCCACGTTGGTGTGCTGCACCCATTAACTCGACATTTATAGTAGGTATATCTCCTAATGCCATGTCTCCCCCCACCACCCCATGACAGGCCCCAGTGTGTGACGTTCCCCATCATGTGTCCAAGTGTTCTCATTGTTCAATCCCCACCTATGAGTGAGAACATGTGGTGTTTGGTTTTCTGTCCTTGCAATAGTTTACTGAGAATGATGGTTTCCAGCTTCATCCATGTCCCTACAAAGGACATGAACTCATCCTTTTTTATGGCTGCATAGTATTCCATGGTGTATATGTGCCACATTTTTTTAATCCAGTTTGTCACTGATGGACGTTTGGGTTGGTTCCAAGTCTTTGTTATTGTGAACAGTGCTGCAATAAACATACGTTTGCATGGGTCTTTATAGCTGCATGATTTATAATCCTATGGGTATATACTCAGTAATGGGATGGCTGGGTCAAATGGTATTTCTAGTTCTAGATCCTTGAGGAATCGCCACACTGTCTTCCACAATGGTTGAACTAGTTTACAGTCCCATCAACAGTGTAAAAGTGTTCCTATTTCTCCACATCCTCTCCAGCACCTGTTGTTTCCTGACTTTTTAATGATGGCCATTCTAACTGGTGTGAGACGGTATCTCATTGTGGTTTTGATTTGCATTTCTCTGATGACCAGGGATGATGAGCATTTTTTCATGTGTCTGTTGGCTGCATAAATGTCTTCTTTTGAGAAGTGTCTGTTCATATCCTTTGCCCACTTTTTGATGGGGTTGTTTGATTTTTTTTTCTGCAAATTTGTTTAAGTTCTTTGTAGATTCTGGATATTAGCCCTTTGTCACATGAGTAGATTGCAAAAATTTTCTCCCATTCTGTAGGTTGCCTGTTCACTCTGATGGTAGTTTCTTTTGCTGTGCAGAAGCTCTTTAGTTTATTTAGATCCCATTTGTCAATTTTGGCTTCTGTTGCCTTTGCTTTTGGTGTTTCAGACATGAAGTCCTTGCCCATGCCTATGTCCTGAATGGTATTGCCTAGGTTTTCTTCTAGGGTTTTTATGGTTTTAGGTCTAACATGTAAGTCTTTAATCCATCTTGAATTAATTTTTGTATAAGGTGTAAGGAAGGGATCCAGTTTCAGCTTTCTACATATGGCTAGCCAGTATTCCCAGCACCATTTATTAAATAGGGAATCCTTTCCCCATTTCTTGTTTTTGTCAGGTTTGTTAAAGACCAGATGGTTGTAGATGTGTGGTATTATTTCTGAGGGCTCTGTTCTGTTCCATTGGTCTATATCTCTGTTCTGCTACCAGTACCATGCTGTTTTGGTTACTGTAGCCTTGTAGTATAGTTTGAAGTCAGGTCGCCTGATGCCTCCAGCTTTGTTCTTTTGGCTTAGGATTCTCTTGGCAATGCAGGCTCTTTTTTGGTTCCATATGAACTTTAAAGTAGTTTTTTCCAATTCTGTGAAGAAAGTCATTGGTAGCTTGATGGGGATGGCATTGAATCTATAAATTACCTTGGGCAGTATGGCCATTTTCATGATATTGATTCTTCCTATCCGTGAGCATGGAATGTTCTTCCACTTGTTTATGTCCTCTTTTATTTTGTTGAGCAGTGGTTTGTAGTTCTCCTTGAAGAGGTCCTTCACATCCCTTGTAAGTTGGATTCCTAGGTATTTTATTCTCTTTGCAGCAATTGTGAATGTGAGTTCACTCATGATTTGGCTCCCTGTCTGCTATTGGTGTAGAGGAATGCTTGTGATTTTTGCACATTGATTTTGTATCCTGAGACTTTGCTGAAGTTGCTTATCAGCTTCAGGAGATTTTGGGCTGAGATGATGGAGTTTTCTAAATACACAATCATGTCATCTACAAACAGGGACAATTTGACTTCCTCTTTTCCTAATTGAATACCCTTTATTTGTTTCTCCTGCCTGATTGCCCTTGCCAGAACTTCCAACACTATGCTGAATAGGAGTGGTGAGAGATGGCATCCCTGTCTTGTGCCAGTTTTCAAGGGGAATGCTTCCACTTTTTGCCCATTCAGTATGATATTGGCTGTGGGTTTGTCATAAATAGCTCTTACTATTTTGAGATACATCCCTTCAATACCGAATTTATTGAGAATTTTTAGCATGAAAGGCTGTTGAATTTTGTCGAAGGCCTTTTCTGCATCTATTGAGATAATCATGTGGTTTTTGTCTTTGGCTCTGTTTATATGCTGGATTACGTTTATTGATTTGTGTATGTTGAACCAGCCTTCCATCCCAGGGATGAAGCCCACTTGATCATGGTGGATAAGCTTTTTGATGTGCTGCTGGATTCAGTTTGACAGTATTTTAGTGAGGATTTTTGCATCGATGTTTATCAGGGATATTGGTCTATAATTCTCTTTTTTTGTTGTGTCTCTGCCAGGCTTTGGTATCAGGATGATGCTGGCTTCATAAAACGAGTTAGGGAGGATTCCCTCTTTTTCTATTGATTGGAATAGTTTCAGAAGGAATGGTAGAAGCTCCTCTTTGTAACTCGGGTAGAATTCAGCTGTGAATCCGTCTGGTCCTTGAATTTTTTTTGTGGGTAAGCTATTAATTATTGCCTCAATTTCAGAGCCTGTTATTGGTCTATTCAGGGATCCAACTTCTTCCTGGTTTAGCCTTGGGAGCATGTATGTGTTGAGGAATTTATCCATTTCTACTAGATTTTCTAGTTTATTTGCTTAGAGGTGTTTATAGTATTCTCTGATGGTAGTTTGTATTTCTGTGGGATTGGTGGTTCTATACCCTTTACCATTTTTTATTGCATCTATTTGATTCGTTTCTCTTTTTTCTTCATTACTCTTGCTAGCAGTCTATCAATTTTGTTGATCTTTTCAAAAAACAAGCTCCTGGATCCATTGACTTTTTGAAGGATTTTTTGTGTCTCTATCTCCTTCAGTTCTGCTCTGATCTTAGTTACTTCTTGCCTTCTGCTAGCTTTTGAATGTGTTTGCTCTTGCTTCTCTAGTTCCTTTAATTGCGATGTTAGGGTGTCAATTTTAGATCTTTCCTGCTTTCTCTTGTGGGCATTTAGTGCTATAAATTTCCCTCTACATACTGCTTTAAATGTGTTCCAGAGATTTTGGTATGTTGTGTCTTTGTTCTCATTGGTTTCAAAGAACATCTTTGTTTCTGCCTTCATTTCGTTATGTACCCCGTAGTCATTCAGGAGCAGATTGTTCAGTTTCCATGTAGTTGAGTGGTTTTGAGTGAGTTTCTTAATCCTGAGTTCTAGTTTGATTGCACTGTGGTCTGAGAGACAGTTTGTTATAATTTCTGTTCTTTTACATTTTCTGAAGAGTGCTTTACTTCCAACTATGTGGTCAGTTTTGGAATAGGTGTGGTGTAGTGCTGAAAAGAATGTATGTTCTGTTGATTTGGGGTGGAGAGTTCTGTAGATGTCTATTAGGTCTGCTTGGTGCAGAGCTGAGTTCAATGCCTGGATATCTTTGTTAACTTTCTGTCTCGCTGATCTGTCTAATGTTGATCGTGGGGTGTTAAAGTCTCCCATTATTGTTGTGTGGGAGTCTAAGTCTCTTTGTAGGTCTCTAAGGACTTGCTTTATGAATCTGGGTGCTCCTGTATTGGGTGCATATATATTTAGGATAGTTAGTTCTCCTTGTGGTATTGATCCCTTTAGCATTATGTAATGGCCTTCTTTGTCTCTTCTGATCTTTGTTGGTTTAAAGTATGTTTTATCAGAGACTAGAATTGCAACCCCTGCTTTCTTTGTTTTCATTTTCTTGGTAGATCTTCCTCCATCTCTTTATTTTGAGCCTATGTATGTCTCTGCATGTGAGATGGTCTACTGAATACAGCACACTGACGGGTCTTGACTCTTTATCCAATTTGCTAGTCTGTATGTTTTAATTGGAGCATTTAGCCCATTTACGTTTAAGGTTAATATTGTTATGTGTGAATTTGATCCTGTCATTATGATGTTAGCTGGTTATTTTGCTTGTTAGTTGATGCAGTTTCTTCCTAGCATCGATGGTCTTTAAAATTTGTCGTGTTTTTGCAGTGGCTGGTACCGGTTGTCCCTTTCCATGTTTAGTGCTTCCTTCAGGAGCTCTTGTAAGGCAGGCATGGTGGTGGCAAAATCTCTCAGCATTTGCTTGTCTGTAAAGGATTTTATTTCTCCTTCACTTATGAAGCTTAGTTTGGCTGGATATGAAATTCTGGATTGAAAATTCTTTTCTTTAAGAATGTTGAATATTGGCCCCCTCTCTCTTCTGGCTTGTGGAGTTTCTGCCAAGAGATCCACTGTTAGTCTGATGGGTTTCCCTTTGTGGGTAACCCGACCTTTCTCTCTGGCTGCTCTTAACATTTTTTCCTTCATTTCAACGTTGGTGAATCTGACAATTATGTGTCTTGGAGTTGCTCTTCTCGAGGAATATCTTTGTGGAATTCTCTGTATTTCCTGAATTTGAATGTTGGCCTGCCTAAGTTGGGGAAGTTCTCCTGGATAATATCCTTCAGAGTGTTTTCCATCTTGGTTCCATTCTCCCTGTCACTTTCACGTAGACCAATGAGATGTAGATTTGGTCTTTTCACATAGTCCCATATTTCTTGGAGTCTTTGTTCATTTCTTTTTAGTCTTTTTTCTCTAAACTTCTCTTCTTGCTTCATTTCATTCGTTTGATCTTCAGTCACTGATACCCTTTCTTCCACTTGATCCAATCAGCTCCTGAAGCTTGTGCATTCATCACATAGTTCTTGTGCCATGGTTTTCAGCTCCATCAGATCATTTAAGGTCTTCTCCATGCTGTTTATTCTAGTTAGCCATTCATCTGATCTTTTTTTCAAGATTTTTAGCTTCTTTGCGATGGGTTTGAACATTCCTCTTTAGCTTGGAGAAGTTTGTTATTACCAATCGTCTGAAGCCTTCTTCTCTCAACTCGTCAAAATCATCCTCCATCCAGCTTTGTTCTGTTGCTGGTGAGGAGCTGCATTCCTCTGGAGGAGAAGAGGTGCTCTGATTTTCAGAATTTTCAGCTTTTCTGCTCTGGTTTATCCCCATCTTTGTGGTTTTATCTACCTTTGGTCTTTGGTGATGGTGACGTACAGATGGAGTTTTGGTATGGATGTCCTTTCTGTTTGTTAGTTTTCTTTCTAACAGTCAGGACCTTCAGCTGCTGGTCTGTTGGAGTTTGCTGGAGGTCCACTCCAGATGCTGTTTGCCTGGGTATCACCAGCAGAGGCTGCAGAACAGCAAATGTTCCTGCCTGATTGTTCCTCTGGAAGCTTTGTCTCAGAAGGGTACCTGGCTGTATGAGGTTTCAGTTGGCCCCTACTGGGAGGTGCCTCCCAGTTAGGCTACTCAGGGGTCTGGGACCCACCTGAGGAGGCAGTCTGTCTGTTTTCAGATCTCGAACTCCCTGCTGGGAGTACCACTACTCTCTTCAAAGCTGTTGACAGGGACGTTTAAGTCTGCAGAAGTTTCTGCTGCCATTTGTTCAGCTATGCCCTGCCCCCAGAGGTGAAGTCTACAGAGGCAGGCAGGCCTCCTTGAGCTGCGGTGGCCTCCACCCAGTTCGAGCTTCTCAGCTGCCTTGTTTACCTACTTAAGCCTCAGCAGTGATGGGCACCCCTCCCCCAGCCTCGCTGCCACCTTGGAGATGGATCTCAGACTGCTGTGCTAGCAATGAGCGAGGCTCTGTGGGCGTGGGAACCTCTGAGCCAGGCACGGGATGTAATCTTCTGGTGTGCCATTTGCTAAGACTGTTGGAAAGGTGCAGTGTTAGAGTGGGAGTGACCTGATTTTCCAGATGCATTCTGTCATGGCTTCCCTAGGCTAGGAAAGGGAATTCCCCAACCGCTTGTGCTTCCCGGGTGAGGCAATGCCTCGCCCTGCTTTGGCTCATGCTCCATGGGCTGCACCCACTGTCCTGCACCCACTGTCCAATAAGCCCCAGTGAGATGAGCCTGGTACCACAGTTGGAAATGCAGAAATCACCCGTCTTGCCTTGCTCACACTGGGAGCCGTGGACTGTAGCTGTTCCTATTCGGCCATCTTGGCAGCAACTTCGCATTTTTTTTATTTAAAGAATAAATGCCTAATAATACATAATCTTAAAAATTGGACCTTTAAATCAGAGGGAAGATCTCACTAAATACCAGCATTATACACTTATAAACCTTAAAATGTTATCATGGAAAGCATGGATATATCAGTCTTCATTTTACCAGAAAATTGCACTTAATTCAAGATCATTCATCTAATATAAGTGGAAAAGATTACTTTTTAAAAATATTTACGGTATTTCCCACTTGTCAAAAAGGTTAGTTTAATCCAAAAGGCATTTTTTGAATTAATAAGTAGTGTTCTGTTCACATTTGTTTTTATTCAATAGTAAAGGCTTTCAGTCTAAGAAACTATTCAAACATATGTTGAATTTAAGCATTTTTAATTGGATCATTCACAACACATTTTCTAAAAATATAGCCCAAAATATATACTAATTTATCATAAATATGCAAGCCTTAATCTTCTTGGCATATTGTAAAAGGCAGTCATCTCATGAGACACTGTTGTTTTTTCATCTCAATGTTTTTTCTAGTGATAAAGCAAAACTGTGAATTTTTATCTGGCACTGAACTAACAGTGTGAGTCACAGGAGAGGAAAAATTTTAGGTTTCTGTGAGAGGAAGAGACATGGAATGAATTTGATGACAGAAAATGTTGCGAGAAATACTCATTAATAATGATTTTTAAAATTTATTTTTCAATTTTTTTATCTTATACTTATCTATACTTATTCCTACATTTGAGGTCCTTACCAAAGTATGCAAACATACAAGCATCAATATAGCTGTGTAATATCAAAAATCTTTATTTCCTAGTCAACTACATGATCAGGTTAAGAAGATTCATTTATCTAGCTAAGTCATCCCTAATTGCTTGAGGTTATTCATATTAGATAATCAGGGGTAACTTAGTGAGTGCATAAACTATGTGTTTACAATTTCATTTCATGGTTAATGATGATAAAAATATAAATGAATCAATACTACATATTGAGTACTTACTTTCTGTCTGTCATATTCAAAGAAATTTACAAATGTTTTACTTTTCTGAACAATTGTATGATCTATGAGTATAACAATCCCATACTACAGATAGAGAAACTGAGATAACAGTAATTGCCTAACTTCTTATCTGGCAAAGAATAATCAGTGTAATAGGTGATGTAGCCAGAAACTGAACCCAAATAGTCTGACTCAATATCCCAAGTCTTAACCTCTCTTCTCTAAAGCCTCTTTAAGAACAATATATGGACAACTTCTGTATGGGCTCTAATAATTAAACTTTAAAAATATAAATAAAATAAACTTTCATGCAATAACTAGAGAGTATGTGATGTAGGAAAATGAATGACTTGACTATTTCTTCTTCTTGACAAATTATTACAATATGTGTGATGGCACTCTGTCCTATAATTATTAAAAATTTATTTCACCTCGTATTCCTACTGGCTTTCTTTGTTTTGAAGTGTTTGTATTGTAAAGTATGAAAGCTGAAGCAGCCTAAATGATTCAGACCACAGAGAGTAATGTTTTTATTTTAGTCTTTAAAAGGTCACTAAAGCTGAACAGCACTAAATTACATTACTAAAATCACTGTGTCTGTCAACACAACATACTTTCACAGCTGGTTTTCTCAACTGGAGTTAGATTTGCATTTTGGAAATCATATTAAGGTAACGGTAAGGGGTAAATTGGGCTTCTTATTTTGATTGAAAATTTTGGAACACAGGAGTAGTGTTTTTTTTTAAGTATACTGTTAAAAAATTCCTGTTATAATTATTATAATCTTCAAAATATTTATTGATTAAAAACAATATGACAAGTTTCAGGTAGTAAAATAATATTTATTTTTCTTATGATTTATAATAAAAATAGTAAATAACAAATAACTTTAAACTTTGATAACAAGTAAACCACAAAAAAAGTAAAACCATTTGATAGATTCTTACATGTTCTTTTCTGTAGAGGTAGAAAATATCTTCTGTGTTTCCTTCATTTGCTGATAATCTTTTGCTTAATTCTATACAGCGAGAGTGGCATCCCCATGGTATAACAAATTACAGACAGCCTTATAATTATACAGTGACAGCTACTGGCATTGGAGAAAATTGATTTGTTGCCAATAGAATGTCATAAAGACTTTACAGTTTTCTTTATTGGAACAACATATTGGCTTTCTTTGCTATTTCAAGTTTAAATACTTTCAATCCAATTCCACACTTTCAAAAAATTCTATTTGATTAGAGTTAAATAGGAGTCCAGGAAATCTAAGAACTTATCTAGAACTACATGATGTTGCTCTGCTCCAGGTCACAAACATAAATCTAACAGAAGGATCCCATAAACAAGTGACTGGAATTTGAAGTGATATTACTTACATGATATAACTTAAAGAGTGTCAGATACTCTAAATGTGTTATTAAGTGCCTGATGTTAGAGTCCAACATTTCCACCACTAGACTTGCTACTTGTGGTTAAAATATCTTTAAAAAGAAAGAAAGATCACTATAAGAATGTTAATATCACTGAGGTCAGGTGCATCTTAATGGTATGATGGAAAGAACATCCTGAAGTGATGCTAATGAGAAGAGACTCAGCCTGGTGGCATTAGGCTCTGAGTGATGCACAGGAACACAATATATGATAGGGTTAAAGGTAAATTAGCTGGACATTCATTCACTTTCTTATAGTTGGCCTCAGATCGTTTTATAGAACAAGACATCTTTCTTACACATGACTCATTGTTTTGATAATCATAACCGATTGCCGTATTTCTCAAGAGGTAAGTATTAGTTTTTAAACTGGCCAACAAAGTCATGTATTTATATGTTGTTTTTTGAAATGCAACTCTTTGACTGACTAGGCCATTGAGGAATGGAGAATGATTCTTTGATGAGGGACCTATTTCAGTTTCAAAAAGTTATACATTGGGTTTTAAAATTGGTAAGTTACATCTCCCCACAGATGTTTACCTGCCAATATTATGATAGTAGATAATTTAAAAATAATGTCTAATCCTGTTGTTTTAGGGATCAGGGAGGAAGTACTCAAACCTCTTTATTTTATAAGAAATTTAAGTTGACCTATCATGACTATATCCTTCTTGAAACTCTCTTCTATTAGTATAACTGGCTGATAATGACATTGACATTAAGATTTGAAAAGATTAAGTGCATCAATGCATTAATAATTACCATGTCAGGGACACAGTAAGTGCTTAATAAATGTCAGTTGTTGTTATTAGACTCTTCAACATTTAAAGAATTAAAGTTAAATATCTCAAATCATGATAAAAAGTATGAAAATAAAAACATTTGAACTATATTCAAAATCAAAGCTTAATATGAAGCATGACATATGAAAACCCTTATAAAGATTATATACTAATTTAAATATTAAATTCATCTGTTACTAAACAAATATTTGTGGAAAATTTACTTTGGGAAAGGAAAAGTTTTTTTAAAAATCTTCATGTTTGTGGAAAAATCAGTTTTTTTCTAATACGAATAACAAATTAATTTAACCTGCTTTTATATAAGCAGATTTCTTGCTTATATATATCTAATTAATATAACTAAATTCTTTGAGTTGTAAACTACTAAAGAAAACCAGTGATGGAAATATTTATTTTGAAGATGAGAAAAAGTAGTGAAAATTTATATTCCAGCAACTGTTATATTTAAAAATAAAACTATATTTTACTAGAAAGTAACATCAGATAGAGAGTAAAACTCCTTTAAAAATGTTTGCACTTACATAAAGTTCTTGCATTAATATATAACTAAGACTGTGTAATAGCTTCTTTACCATCAATGAAATTTAAGAACTTATAGTAATGCATTCATCATGTTTAATTTGATTTCTCTCTCATGCTTATGCAACATTGGCTATATTAAATATGTAAATATGTAACATTGTCTTTATTTGCTATGAAAATTGCATAGTGAGTGAAATTGACAAAGAGATTAAGTCCATCCATGCTCAAAATTCTTGAAATACATATTTTGGTGAGAGAATAATGTCTATACAACAGCTTTATATAATTAAACAGCAAATAATTTTGTTTTAAATCTCTTCTTCAACCTCCTAAAATTACAGCCAGTAACTAAAAGGAGTTGAAAATTTGAAGCTTGTTGGACCTTTCTGTTGTCCCATGAGAATACTAAGAGCTAGGTTTGAAAGTAAGAAAAGTCAAGCTATAACACACACACACACACACACACACACACACACACACACACAGGAATAGCATTTAGGAAATTGTTGTGAGAATTAAGATACATAATAATATAAACATTTTGTGAGACAGGACAGTAAGCAAAGAGGTAAGAAAAAGCTTCATATTCTAAACGTCTGCCTCTACATGCTAAATATTCAAGCACACACGCTTATTTGGATTCTAAGTAACAAAAACAGACAAGAGAAAGAATTAACGAAGAAGCAAGTTATTAAAAGCTATAGAATTTTTTAACTGTGAACATATAGGCTGATTTGATAAAGAAAAAATGCATTTCTATTTTTCACTGTAGCTTCCCTTATCTCTTGCCAGAGCATTCACTAATGCCTAGCATTTTCTCTACATGTTTGTGAATGCATACTTGTGTGTCCATATTAGTACGTGGCCCACAATACAATGTTGGCCTGATACATGACTCCAAATCTCAGCAAATCATGTGACATTCTGAGCTCTTAGTTTTAAAAGCTAAAAAGGTAACTAATGTCACTTTTTGACACACACAGTTCTTAGCATTTAACACATCTTTTTCTAAGTACTTGGAAGAAAGAAGGATCATGGCTTGTCTTTTTTAATGTTTAGAGCTGCAACTCATAAGTATAAGGAACATCTGAAGAAAGAAAATGCCCCTGAGCCTTTTTTACATTGTCAAGAAACGTGTTTATATCTCTGTTTCTAGTCAAGAAAGCTATCAGATATTTATTTCTGTACTCTGTAACAAATAGCTCAGCAGCAGTTTAAAAATGCAGTGCATTTGCAAGTGGTGATTAACGTGTACCCCTTTCCAGGAGGATTAAAAAAATCTCAGAAATGTAGTAGATTCTGTAACATTTGCATATTTCAACACTCCTTAGAATAAAAGTAGATTTTAAACTAAAGTAATGGAAGTTAACCAGAGTAAAAGAAAAAGAAAGCAAATCCTTAAACATTTACTTGAATTAAGTCAAATAAAAATAAATAGTAGAATTTTCTTCAAAAATGTTTTATGAAAGCATTTTTTTAAAAATTTGACATTAAAATACATGTGATTCCATTGTGCAGTGTGTTCCAAAGGCTAATTATAATAACACATGAGATTTTATCAAATATAAATATTTAAAATAATTGTTAAAAATAATATTCTCTTTACATTGTAATTAATTTTATACTTTTGAGCCTATAACATTAGTTAATTTATTGAAAATACTGATCTATGACTACTGCTATATGTTAGTATATACATAACAGATCCTTACATTGTAAATAACAAACATATTTACATTATATATGATTTCTCAGAATTATTCCAGTCACTCAAAAGCATATACATTTCATGAGAAGTGACATAACTGGAACTATATACATAGTACTTTATGTGAAAATGTAGGTTTGCGATGGATAAAATGTAAAACTTCAGAGCTGATCCAGAGCCAGAGAAAAATAGTTAATATTTTTACAGAGACCTATTTTTTCTTTCTGAACATTAAAATACTTTCCTGCTGGATCCCAATTATGGATTTGTTCCTTCAGAACAACCTGGTGCAGAATGAAGCCCTCTTCATATCAGAAAGGTGTGTGCATGCGTCTGTGTTTCCAGCAGTAGCCAGTAGAAGAACTAGGGATTCAGTGAAGGAATCAGAGGCAGAGAAACTTCATGGACACAAAGTAGAAGCTGCAGAATTATGCCAGTAAGGAGGAAAGCCATTTCTGGTTAATTATTAAGGAGGAGCAATAACATTAATTTTCGGAATGTATTTGAGGAAGCAATTTTCATTAGCAATGTGTTAGATAAATACATTTCAATAAAGTAGGCTTCAATCAATGGAGGATTTTCTGTGGTCACTAATAAGAACACTGATAAAATAAATAACCTGGTGCACATAGGCAGGGAACCGGAGTCTGACCCTCATAGAAGAGGATCATCAGAAACTAACATTAGAAGCAAATAAAATGAGTATATATACCCACAGTGAGATGTCACCAGAAGGTGATTGTATAAGGTAGGTATCAGGATCAACCACACTGAGGAAGTGGAAGGAGGCAGAGAACTGAAAACCGTATCAAGACCAACTAAGCTCTGCTTCTGGCATGAGAAAGTTAAGCCCTATATTCAAAATGGAAGCCAAGGCAACATGAAATTATGGATGCTTCTCGATTTATGATGGGATTATGTCCTGGTAAGTCCATCGTAACTTGGAAACATTCTAAGTCAAAGATGCACTCATTACACCTAAATTTCAAAATTCACTGTACAGTTTCTACTCAAGGTGTATCACTTTTCCACCACCATACATTTGCAAAAATTGTTAATCACACCATAGTAGGCCAAGGACCATACGCATAAGTTTTACAGACCAAACTGTTGAATTACATAAAAACGTGGTGAGGATCGCCACCCTTTAGGAATTTAATGGTGGCACTACTTTTTACCATTTTATCAAGGAGGCAATATTGTATTTAATTTACTATTTTAACTTCAGAGAGGCTATTTCAGAGGCTTGTATTTCCTTTATCCACTGCTTTAGTTCTAACCCTGGTGACCTGAGTCAGTAAGTAATTGGCCACAGATTCATTATGATGAAGGACTGGGGAAATTCTCATACAGACGAAGAATCTCCTTTGGTCAATTTTTTTCTGAGACCAAAAACCAGTTCAATCTGAAAACAGAGTAAGTAATCCAAACTTTTCCTGGAGAAAATTTCCCTAAGTTTCCTCATCAGCCATACTTGACTTCATTTTATTGACTGAGTGGTACTACTGTTTTTTTTTTTATCTGATCATATATTTTGTTCCTATGGGCCATGAGTTCTTACCCATCTTCACAACTATCTTTGTGGTAAGCTTCCTTGGATGCTACTCTGATCTTGCCTGTCATTACAACAATTGTATCTACTTTGACTGTAATGTGTAAGTGCCACTATCTGCCTTCTATTATTTCAGAATTTTCTCATTCACATTGCTATGAGTGATTCCACTAATAGAACAGCATCTCATACATTCAGTCCTGGAATACTAGAGCAAAGCCTCCACTGAACTTGAAAGTGTTCCTTTCTCACCAGTACATTCTTTGGGATCACATGTAAAACATAAAACTGGCAGGATTCTTCTTTATGTAGTATATTTACTTTAGAATGCCCAATTCATTGAGCCTTTTAATCTTCCCTTCCCGTCTTTTGTTACATTTCTATTCTATCATATCTGCTTTATTTAGTATGTCTTCATGTTTTCCATGCTTCTTCCTAGAATCATGTTCAGACAATTTATTGGGGTCTTTGAAGGGACAGTCAATAATTTATTGATGCCAAAATAATTCTTCCAAATTGATATCATTTCCCTTATCCAACTCTTTCTTCTATATCTCCCTGATCCATCTTCCTCACAATCTACTCCTATGTGTATTTTGCTGACCCATGTTAGCATACATTGTCTAGCTCTGCAGGTGCTTTAGGCTGTGGTGCCTTTTCTCTTCTCAGGCTCTGTATGTCTTTCCAGTTTGCTGAATAAATGAATAAATAAATACTTTTTACTAGTACGGTTTTGGGCAAAACTTATTCTTTCTAGCTAGAATAAAATACATATTAAAAATCTCAATGCAACCTTTGCAATGTAGATGTGTCTGTGTATGTGGGGTGCGTGTGTGTGTGTGTGTGTGTGTGTGTGTGTGTCTCCTTTCCTTAATGTTCTGGAATTTTGTATACAAGCTTATATTTGAAATGTCCATACCTCTCAAAAGAAGTTCTAGGTACTTATCTTTATCTGACAATCAGACATGTTTGTCATTCCACTTCAGTTTAAAAATGAATGTATTAGTTGCTAAAATTAAAGATATTGGAGATATCACAAACACACCTACATGTTTTCTCCTTGCAAAGTAAGCAATGTGGTAACACAACAGCCATACTTCTCCATGGCAACAATTGCTAAAGAAAGTTTTAACCTTTTCCTTTGCAACATTACCAGTCAAACCACTGCATTCATTTATTTCACTTGCCTTGTCTCTATTTTGTTTGTGGCTGTGGTTTCATCATGAAATTCGTTTTTGTAATATTTCTTTCTTTATATTTGCTATGTCATGAGTCCCAATCACTTTTATTTATCTAAAAGCATTTCTCTCCTTATGTTGTTTATTTTAGTATTATGTTTAGAAACTTTCTAAATCAATTTTGTCTTAAAATATTCAAAAATGAATATATATGCTCTTGTATTATCTATTAACTGCTTTCCAGTATTTAATTCTTCACATGAAAAATTTATTATTTTTTCCACTACTAGTGTATTTAAAATATAAACTTTTTCAGGGGTGACAGGGAGGTAGGAACACGGGCAGCAAAGTCTTAGAATCACCTTCTGTTTAAATTTGACTTTAAAACTATTAATAATACACATAATTCTGCAAAAAAGTTAATTCATCTAAGATCAAGTAATAGTGGCAATTCTCCCCAGTAGGAGAATAATTTTTATTATAGAATAAGTATGATTTTGTTCACATAGATACAGTTAAACTTTTTTTTAAATAATGTTTAAATACACATCATTCCATATATTTCAAAGAACTGATCCTATAAATTAGGCTTTGATCTATACTGGCCCCCAAATAATATTTACAACTTCCAAATTTGAAAGCAACAGTTAAAATATATTTTATAAATAAATAAAATATCAAAAAGGATAATAACCTCATAATTAGTAACATAGGTATCATGCCCAGCTTAACTAAAGATTTTAGTGTAGTTGAAGTTATATGAAAATGAATGCTAGTTGGTTTGTTCAAATAAGGAAAACAACTGTTTTGGGAATTTCCAAGAAACCCCATGTTCAGTAATTTGCTAGAATGACTCACAGGACTCAGTATATTGTTGTACTCATGATGATGATTTATTACAGAAAAAGGATATGGAGTCAAATAAACAAAGGAAAAATGCACGTGGGCAAAGTCAGAAGAAAACCAGGAGCAAGCTTCCAAGTGTCCTCTCCCCAAGGAATCACACAAAATGTGCTTAATTTCATCAAGAATGGAATTGAGGCATTTCAGGGAGGCTCATTACTCGGTGCCCAAGGATTTTTACTGGGGGCTGGTCATGTAAATGCAGTCTGCGTAGCACTTACCCAAATTCGAGACTCCCAAGAAGGAAAACAAGTGTTCAGCATAAACCAAATTGCTTGCACAAACAGTTAGGCACAGTGAGACACTCTTATCAGTTAGGAAATGGTGGGAACCCCACCAAAATCCAACTTCCCAGGCACCAAAGGGAACCTTGCAAGCATGACATTTTAAGAACAGCAGTCTCAGGCCTGCCACATAAATTATTTTATGCACAATAATCTTTTAGAATGGGCTTCTATAATCATTTAAATTGTTGCTTAAAATGTGGTGTTATCTGTGACAATTTGAGGTTCGTTTTCTTAAAAACCTTTACTATACATAAAACATTGATTGTAAGTCGCCCACCAGAGAAGCAAGAATGTAAAGAGCATGTTTCTACAGCATTTAAATAATTGCTTAGTGTTGATTGCTTGGTATTTAACCTAAGGTTTCAAGAAATTAAATATTTCTTCTTTCTTGCAGCTTTCTTTTAAATTGCTAAACATGAACATTCTCCCTGTGGCATGAATAACACATTTCTAATCTCATATGTTATAGAAGTATTTTTAGAGAAAATAAAAGAGCACTTGAAGGATCTCTTATATCTGATAGCACTCAACAGTGCAGGTGTGGGCAATAGACTAGTACATCTCTCATTGTGAGATAGCCTCTCCATTTTCTTACACAGTTGAAAACCTGTTTTTCATCATTCGTGTGCATACCTCTGAAGCAAAGGGGTCATTTCTCCTTTTCTGTGGAGATGAATATACTATTACCACCACACGCATCAGTAATAGCAACTTAACTGTTTTAATCATTACATGGAAATCAATACCACTGCTCCTCAGGCTGTGGCTATGCTCCTGACAGATTATACATAAGAGATTTATTAAAAAGATGGTAACGATCAAGAGAATCAAAGAGAATGAAACTATTGCTTCTGTTTGAGGAAATCAGCATCATTGTGGAGCTATCATTAAGATTATTATTATTATTATTTTATTTAGGTCATCTATTTTGGCAGATATATTGCATGGCATGTGGATGTAAGTGTAGGTATAGTAAATCTTATTGGGATTCTTAAATTTTTATTGCCCCTTCTGAAGAGCCATTTTAATTATTCTTTCCTGTATGTTTCTCATATATTTTAATGTAAATGTTAAAAATAAATCATTGACAGGTAATATAATTTATGAGTATTTTAATATATTTATTTTTTTATAACTACATATATACAACTCTCTATAACAAATTATAATTATTTAGTATGTTGGCTTCTACTTGGTGAGTATATTTTTATATCAAATCAGAATGTAGTTCATTCAAGTATGCTAATTTAATTATCCAGGAAAGAGCAATTAAAATAGAATCACACTGTTTGAAATGATCAAGCTTATTTTAAACTAATATACAGTCTGAAAAAGTTCATATCAGTTGAAGGCTTTTAGGACATAAAGAGAACAATAAATTGTGAAATCTGTTAAAGAATCTGTTTGGAAGAAAAACTAAAATAAAATAATGAAACTTACTCTTTGAAACTGTTATCTTTTGAGTGACATGAAAACCATACATAATAAGGATATTTTACATTATCTTTAATCATATAAGAAAGTGGCAGATGAATTTAAATTTAAGAAAATATTCCATTTAGCAGACAATCAAGTGGAAATCAAACTCCTGCATAATCAAATAGAGATTATACTTGATGAGTAACTAACAAATATTTACTACATTACCAAAAATGCTAAATAGTTCATAAGACGGCCTTTTTTCTTATTCATTAATTTAATTTGTGAATGTTTTCATAGTCCAATTTCTTCCCCCCAAAAATAATTAAGGTAAAGTAATTAAACTATATTAAACCCTTTTTTGTCACTGTTACAACATCTCTTACATTTTTATCCGTCTGTCATTTTCAATAAGGTTTTTAAGTCTATTATCTCATTTGTTCATCAAAGGAACATTTGAAGGAAGTTCCTTCCTTCCTGTAAGGAACTCCAGGAAGACATTGTTATGCATATTTTAGAGCAAAAGAAAAAAAAAAACTGAAGAGTTGATAGGCCAGAAGAAGTTTTCATAGGCTAAAAATCACATTTACCATTATAAGGCAAGAGGCAGTACCAAGAATAGAGGTCAAGTTTTTAGCCCTATAGATAAGAGTTATTTCCTTGAATCACTGGTTTTAAGTGGTGTTGATTTGGTCATGTTGGGGGTGTTTGTGTGTGTGCGTGTGTGTGTGTGTGTGTGTGTAAAGCACAGATTAAATTAATAGAAACTGTGTGTATTTTAAAATTTTTAAATTTTCTTTGAAAAATTCTACACTGATTCTTTCCTCATGGCTTCTAAATAAAAAGTCACTTGTGCTCACTGACCTATCAAGTTGGTGACAAAATATTGCTTATGTATTCTATATATATAAGTCATATACGTGCTACATACTTACATGTTTAACTAAACAATTTTGGTGACTTGATATAATTTTTTTTTCCTTTGTAAGGTGCTGTATTAGTCTGCTAGGCCTGCCATAACAAAATACTGCCGACTGGGTTGCTTAAAAAACAGACAATTTTTTCTCACATTTCCAGAGGTTAGAAGTCCAAGACCAAAGTGTTAGATTTGATTTCTCCTAAAGGGAGCTCCCATTGGCTTACAAAAGTCTGCCTTCTTGCAGTGTCTTCACATGGTCTTTCTTCTCTATGTGTGCATCCTATGTGTCTCTTCTTTGTCTTATAAGGACAGCAGTCTTACTAGTTTAGGGATTCATCCTTATACCTCTATAAGCTCCATGTCCTAATACAATCACATTGACAATTAGGACTTCAGCATATGAATTTTTGGGGAGGACACAATTCAGTCCACGAGAGGTGTATGATCTGACAAACTCCTGGCACTTATTTCCTAAAATAAAAGAGATTAAAGGCAGGCCATGATTTGACTTTTTGTTTTCTAGAAATAAATAATTATATTTAGTAAATTCAAGATAATAAACAGAAATTATAGAAATGTGTTTTATTAGTCTTCATAAATTTAACTATTTCATAAGGTTATTGATTAACATGCATTTCAAGTCATTATTTCTCACTTCTATAAATACTAGTTCATATAATTGCATGAGGTAAACAAATCTTAGAATTAGCTTCTGATTATTATTTTTAGTTTTCCTGGGCCATCATTCAACAAAACCTTTTTGTAGTATCCTATCTTCCCTGAACCTATTTCTCATGCATTTTGAGGACTCCTAAAGAGTGGGCTAACCTGCTTTCTTTGCACATTGATCTCTCTGAGCACCGTATATGAGTAATATCTTATTTTCATGTAGTAATTCTCACAAAATTTGTCTCTGTACTTTGGTACTTCTCATATGACAGAAAAATGAAATTAGTTGCTTCACAAAGTTGCTGTATCACATTGTCTCTCAACTTCTTAGAAGATTATACTAATTTATTATTCTCTGGCCTATATCTTCAAAATCTAGTTACAGAATTACTCCTTTCTGCTAACACTGAAACATGCACAATCTCTCTTGTATTAAAAATCAACAACAAAGTAACCCCTGCCACCAACAAAACAAAATAATTCCAAAGTATTCTTATGTTAAAAGGAAAAACTGAGGCAGAGAGAGATAGGTTTCCTGCCCAAGTTACCACAGTTAGTAATCAACCAGGTAAACCGACTTCAGAGCTTTTGCTTTTGCTTTAATGGCTAGCAATACTAGCTCCCAATCCTTTTGACTTTTCACCTGCATTGTTACTGCTATCCCACCTTCTGCAACCACTCTTGTCTTTTGGTATCTGAAGACACAGTGACATGATTGACTGTCTTTACTTTCTGTTTAATTCCCCCCATAATTTTCTGGAGGGACCCAGCTAGGATCTAACATATGTCCACTAGTGTCTTCCTTTTCTATCTGATTCTCAATTGACCATAGCTGCTACCTGGGGTCAGGATTTCTCCTAGCAGTAGTGAGACTTTTTGCATACCAGAACAAGATATCCTCCTTTGGGCAGTGCCAGCCCTCTGTGCAGACTCCCACACACTGGATTTTGGCCTCCAGTACCCCCCTTGGCTGATAGTCTCCATACAGTGCTCAAAGGATACAACTCTATATGGCTTAAAAGTGTAAATAGTAGCACCACCCCAATGTCAATGACTTTTGAGAATTATACTCATGCCAAATTCCTGGTAAAATCATAACATTCCATAATTTCCAGATCCAGATTTGGAGGTATAGAATTCAAAAGGGTTTGATGCAATAAGGGGAATGGCTTTTATCCTCTATGTTTTGGCAGGTGAAATTCAAAGATGGGACCATGCTACAAGTCTAAAATTGCTTGTATTAGGTATTTTTGTTACTTAGGCATGTCTTATATCCAATAATGAATTTACCCCAGGCCAATGCAATATGGACAATAAATACCAGTATAAAATTATTTCTTCTCCACTCTTTCTCAAGCCCTCTCCATTACACCAAATTCTTCTTTCTTTCTGTAATATTATCATCAACTACAGCTAGGATGCACTCCTGAAAATAAAAAAAATCCATATTTTGTGTTCTTTGTTGTATTTTTGAAATATTAACCCTTGTTGAGAGACATGCTCCAAAATTATATTCAAATTTTCTATATGTTTTTGAGTAAAACTCTAGGTTATCTGGTAATATCTGTACAACAGTTCTCTACCAGATCTTATTTTAATTCAAAGACCATGAATTATTTTTATGATGCCTTTACAACCTGAACATATAAATGTCTACCTATGAGTAATGATAACAAAGGATGTTCTATCCACTCTACTAAGCACAACTAGCTTGTATTAATTCAGATTTATAGGAGAGGAAACTGAATTTTTCTTTACTTTCTTTTTAATATACTGAGCACCAATATTTCTTCAAGCTTCAGTACATGACCATTGAATATTTAGATGCCATTGAGAGAAAAACTTTTTAAAATGAGAATGATTTAATGGGCATTTTCTTCCAAGTTGTTCTTAAAAGTCGTATCCTGAAGAGTAACTTGCCCTCTTAGGTAGAGAGAAATCTCTACATGAGAAACCATCAAAAAATTGAGTCAATTATGTTATTCAATTTTATTTTTATATAACAAGTCTTTCCAGGGGATAAGTAACCTTTGTTTGTCCTCACAGATTGAGCTATTAGTCTGAATAATGTACCTCTTCACATTTTATTTCTTTCTTTCATGACTCTGTATGGCAGCCTCTTTGTTATTCTCATGAAGCTTTCTTGAAAAGCTTGATTAAAAAAATGCAAATATTTGTGATATTAGAGCTACTAGTGGTTTGTCCTTTAGTCTAACATTTCAAAAAATACTTTTTAGAAAGTAAGACATTTTCATAGATAACTAAATTTAAAAATCTCTTGATGTTGTGGTTTCTTTTTTCTGTTATGTTTTTTGTCCAATTTGTTTTGTGCAATGTCATTTTCGTATCTAGTATAGGTTCTGAGGGCATAGATCTTAAAACCAGACTATACCTGACTATATAGGAGTTTATACAAGTAAGGTGCCCAGAAGACTTCGTGCCACATTATAAACACTGGTTAAGAATCAATTACCAGTTGCATAGTAGTAGTATTCTAACCACAGCACATTAGTGTTTGAAGTCATAATAATTACACACCCGTGTTCTTGTTTGTGTGTTATATAAGCCATAGGATGTGAGAAATACCAAATAAAGCATTCTTATTATTATCTTCATTAAATAGTCACTTTATATAGGACTGATTATTTGCTTATAAGTCACAATTTTTTATTAAAAACATAATTTTTGTGCTTGATGAAGAGTGTAGATATATTTTTTAATGTGAGGCAATATATTATTATTTCTGTAAGTGGTTATTTCATCCATTTGCATATCACTGAAATAAAGGTAAAATTAAAAATTCTCAGCAGCATTTCACTATAAAACAGAAATAGTGTTTACTTACCAACTGGGCTTGAGAGGTTAAGAAGGCCCAAGCCAACTCCAATATTAGGTGGCTATGTTTCCCATGATACCTGCCCCTACTGTTTTTCCACATTATTTCAAACAGTTCCTTTATTAGACTCTCCTCAATTATACTGATTTGTGTCATGTTGATACATGTTCTGCCTGCACTCTGATCAGAAATGGTAATTTATTTTTTCTAGGAGTACCCCTCAGAAACACACCTTTGCGGTTCTGGGTTTGGGTTGCTCATAGATTTGAGAATTATTAAAATAATCCCTTTACTAGAGGAAAAGGGGCATGGGAATTGGAAGCCTGTGGTGATATCGTATAAAAATTATCAAATTGTAGGTATGGGAGTAATGCAGGTGGAGGGAAAGGCAGGGTGACAACCACCTGTTTGGGATTTGGTCACTATGGCAACTGTAGTGAATATAAGGATTGAAGAGTTCCGTGTTATTCTTTGACATTCTTATGATAGTTTGGAAATTTACAAAAATTTTTCCCTCCCTATATTGACATAATTTGACATAGTCTTCAGTGTAACTTCACATCAACTCCTATCAAAAGATAGGATTCATTTTTCTTGACTTTGAAGTGGCACTTGCCTAATGAACATATTGAGTGTTCAACTCAAAGTGGGAAAATCAGAGGTTCTCAAAGAAAGGTTTGAAGGAGCCCATCCTTTCTGTAGTTGAGGACAGATATGGCTAAGAATTGACTCAAAGACTTGATCATATGAGCTAAAGAGGTATAGAACCAATGAATTGATCCTTCCCACCAGGTATCTTATATTAGGATAAGGAAACTGATTCAAAAGCAGTGGGACCCTAAGGTTTGGAATGGGAACTCTGGGATGGTACAGACAACAATGAGAAACATGCATCCTCTTATCTCTTTCAACTTCGCTTGCCATGCATAGGCAACCTTTCCCATCTACAAAAAAAAAAAAAAAAAAAAAAAAAAAAAAAGGCTCAGATTTTGTTGGGTAAAAACAGTTTCAATGATTAAAACAGAAACCATTGCCTCAAAAAGCAATACTCCTTGCTTATGAGCCCTCATAAAGGTTAGATCCTAACATAAAAAATGATGGAGAAACTTAAGGCTGGCACTGGAAGGAGACAGCCTGTGCACTTAAAATAATTATAGAATTATGTTGAGTTGCATCAGGAGAAGTACGTGAAACACAACAAGGGAGTCGACCCTACTGGCGTTACACTAAGGAAGAAGTAGATTTCATTGGGCCAAATTCAATGACGAGAGTCACTTGTGACTTAATATGTTGCCTTGTGCTCCTGTAGCTGTTTTAGATAGTGTGCTAGATTGGTTAATTGAAGCTTGTACTCAGTGGCACACTAAAGTGAATGAGGATTGATATGCTGGAAGACAATTCTTTAACATCCTGAAAAAGAAAGGATCCAAGAAGGATCTCTCAGTAAATGATGAAATAAATATGTTATATGTTCACCGCTCATGTGACCCTAACCATAATCAGTAGGGTCCCAAAAGGCATTCTCTTCGCCAGGAAATTAAGATATGCATTGGTAAGGTGGGTGACTTTAGCATCTTTGCAAAGCAATGCTTTACTTTATAGTCTGGATGATGATTAAAATGATAAAGTGCAATTTGTTTCTTTGCTGTCTGTGGGAATAGTGGATTCCCAGACAGCTGGAAGACAAGTAAAATTACAACGTGCCACAAAAATGGAATAGTAATCAAAGCTCTATGACACCTTGGGTAATCTGCAGTGATGCTGATTTTGATTATAAGTCACCAGAATTGATACAAATGAGTAGGCTAATCACAATATGCTTCATATATATAGGTGAAAAATTTCTAACTGATGAACAGAAACATAAATTCAATGATTAATGTGGAAATTCAAAACCTGTTACCAAACTGCTGGGCATTATCCCTTTCTGATAAGTTGAACCTCTCTACTGAGTAGTAAAGATGCTGCAATATGTACTCTGAATCTTCCCACAGAGGTATCTGTGGTCACTTACTGGGGAAACAATCAATGGGAAAAGGGAAATACACAAGCTTTCCCAGAATTACTAGATACCTTCAAAAGTGCTGCTATTCTCTGTAGGATGAAAATACCGCATGGGCCACAAATCACAGTGAAGCATGTTGTGATCAGATGACAGAAGGAAACTTGGCTTGAATTCACACTTATTTTCAAAGTTTGAGAATATTAAGTGAATATGGAAAAATTTAGATGCTGACATAACCCCCACATTGTTTCTATGACACATAGAATGAGAAAAATTACGGTAGGGAAGACCATATGAAAGTACTTGTAATTGTTTATATGCCTCCCTTCTCATCAGCATTAAAGCCAAAATATTAATGTAAAATGATTAGTTGGAGAACATGCAAAAATCAGAAACTTACAAATATTAGGTGCAAAAGTCAGGGAATACTGTTAGAATAATTGCAGATATTCAACAATTTAATCATGTAGTATGTCCAATTAAAGCTGAGGTTTTGAGGAAGCAAAGAAGGTGGAGATTGCAGTGAGTCGAGATCATGCCACTGCACTCCAGCCTGGGTGACAGAGTGAGACTCTGTCTTGAAAAAAAAAAATCCTGTAAACACGTCAAAACAGAACTTCTTTAAATATCTCAATGAGTGGATAAAGATAAATGATATATATATATATATATATATATATCTCATATACCATATATATGTAATGGAATACTAATCAGTCATAAAAAGGAATGAACTAATAGCATTTGCAGTGACCTAAATGAGATTAGAGACTATTATTATAAGTGAAGTAACTCAGGAATGGAAAACCAAACATCATATGTTCTCACTCATAAGTGGAAACTAAGCTAGGAGGATGCAGAGGCATAAGAATGACACAATGGACTTTGGAGACTCAAGAGGAAAGGGTGGGAAGGGGGTGAGGGATAAAAGACTACAAATTGGGTGCAGTGTATACTGCTCCAAAATCTCGCAAATCACCACTAAAGAACTAAGTCATGTAACCAAACACGCCTGTTCGCCAATAACCTATGGGGGAATAAAAAAGCTTATGACAAGCCCTGAAAATCATATGCATACTCTTTCAGTTTTGGATATGTCCAAAACTTTTTTCCTTTTAACAATATTTATGTAATTGAAAACAGCCTTTTTCATCCTATAGTTTCTACTTGACTTATGACATCTGACCGTGGGACACCAAGTAACAGTGTAACCCAAATTATAAGTCATAAACTGAATGTTATCTGATACTAAATTATAAAGTAAGATGTGTTCATCAGTATTTTATTATAAACAAGAAATGCCAAATGCAAGACCTACCCTGATCAGTTCTGAAAAGCATTCATATGTTGAGACTCCTGTGGTAATTGATCTTACTGCTTCAAGATCTTTTGTTCTATCCACAATCATATCCTCAAGAGAAATTCCTATAACCATTAATAGAGGAAGAAAACGCATAGTCTTGGTTTGCATCTGACAAGTGTTCAACATTTATCTTACCACTTGGTTGTAAGTTTCTTCAAGACAGGAAAATTTTCAAAATTAAAATCTACACAATGCCAAAATCATGAATATCTTATTGTTTATATTTATTAAACATGAGTTGAGTAGATGAAAAAATTTTACTCAGATATTACATGATACATTTATCTAGTAAATTTAAATTTTCAGTTATTTTTCTTTTTAGCTTTATAATTTCTATTTGGTTCTATTTTATAATCAATATATATTTATTGATATTCTCTAATTGTTTATATATAGTTGTGATTTTCTTTAGTCTTTTGTTCATGGTTTACATCAGCTTATTGAGCAAATATGAGACAGTTTTAAACTCTGTCTAGAAAATTCAGTGTGTGGGCTTCCTCAGGGATGATTTATGTCAACTTCTTGCTTTTTCTTTTCAATGTGAATAGACCATAGTTACATACTTCATTTTAGGTGTTTTGTAATTTTTTGTTGAGAACTCGACGTTTTCAACATTTTAATGTGGTAACTCTAGAAATCGGTGCCCCCAAACAAGAGATTGCTGTTGGAAAGGATTATAGCCATCTATTATTATTGTTATTATCATTATTATTATTCATTTTGTTTTGTTTTGAGACAGAGTCTTGCTCTGTTACCTAGGCTGGAGTGCAGTGGTGCTATCTCATCTCACTGCAGCCTCTGCATCCAGGGTTCAAGCCATTTGCCTGCCTCAGCCTCCCGAGTAGCTGGCATTACAGGTGCCCACCACCATACCCAGCTAATTTGAGTGTTTTTATTTTTTTATTTATTTTTATTTTTAGTAGAGATGGGGTGTCACCATATTGGACAGGCTGGTTTTAAACTCCTGACCTCAAGTGATCCATCTGTCTTGGCCTCCCAAAGTACTAGGATTACAGGCATGAGCCACCACACCTGGCCTGTAGCCAACTATTATTTAGTGACTTTTCCAAACTGTTTTGACAAAAGCAATATTCCCTATTTTGTCATTTAATTATCTCCATGGTTAGCAGGTGACCTGACAGAAATTTCCTTAAATACCTGGATCCAATAAGAAAAGGGGTGGGGGAAAAGTGTTCTGTCTCTTTAAATCATCTTGATGGAGACCGCAGGGGAAGCCACTTAAGTCCTCGGGGTTGAAATGAGTGATCAGTATCTCTGTTTATGCCTAGTCCTCAGTGAACCACTAGGCAGATCAAAACACACAATCTCAGTGTTTAGAGGACAAGTCTGCATTGCCCATCCTGGCTCTAGTAACCCAGACCAAAAACACAGGCCACAATCCCTACAGTTGTCTGCTATGGGGCTGGGGTGGGTGCAGAATGCTCAAATTCACTGAAATTTACCAGCCTCCCTCTCTTTACAGCACTCTCTCAGAAAGGGTGAGTGTTCAACTAGACTACACAGTTCTGAAATACTTGACTCTTAAAGTGCTTGCCAGCTCAATAGTGTTTCCAAGAGGGGACCAATTCCTGGATCTTCCTACTCTACCATGTTCTAAGATGTCATTAAAATATTTTTTATCTTAGATTGTGTTCATAGTACTATATACTGAAATTAAAGTTTCTTTTGAACCAATAATCACTAAATTATTATTTCAATAAAAACTTATTTGAACTTTCTATCAACATTCTTTAAAACTGTAACTAATTTAAAAAAATCCAAATTCAGCAAAAAGAATGCAACTCACTTTTAAAATATTTAAATAAACCCTGAACCATGGATACTTACAAGTAATAACTGAATTGTTTGTTAAAATGTAAAAGTTTCATTGTTATAAAAGTTTTCAAATCATGATAGTAAAATTTATGACATACTTTGGAAAAAATTATATTATGTAACTAAAATATCCATTTATTCCTATTTTTAAATTATTGCAGAAGATGTTAAGAAAATATCTCCTTCTAACCCATACAATGCTTGGATATAGATTATAATCAAATATACTTACAAAACTTATTATTGTAGCATATAATTTCTTACACTTAATTTAGCCAAATTAAGATGGTTAACACCTTAAATTATAAAATACATTGAAATATGTATGAATTATTAATTTCAACAGAAAATAACTTATAAGCCATTTTTGTGTGTTCTACAATTACTTGTATCTAAATTGGCTAATGAGTAATTGGAAGCTAATTGTAATGTACACAATAATAATTTCAATAAGAATAAACATTAGTGATTAAAAAGCCAGCTTTTAAATTCGAGTGCTTTTTGTTGGAATCCCAGTTTTTCCACTTAGGGGTTACTAAAACTCTTTATATTTTTGTTTGTTTGTTTGTTTGTTTGTTTTTGAGATGGAGTCTTACTTTCTTGCCCAGGCCAGAGTGCAGTGGCCCAATCTTGGCTCACTGCGATCTCTGCCTACCGGGTTCAAGCAATTCTCCTACCTCAGCCTCCTCAGTAGCTGGAATTACAGGCACATGCTACCACTCTTGGCTAATTTTTGTATTTTTAGTAGAGACGGGGTTTCACCATGTTGGCCAGGCTGATCTCGAACTTCTGACCTCAAGTGATCCACCTGCCTCAGCCTCCCAAAGTGCTGAGATTACAGGCACTTACAGGCCACCCCATCTTGCCTCTATATTTCAGGTTCTTTACTTGAAAACTACAGACAAAAATAATACCTGTTTCATAATTTTTTTTAATTTTAAGTTTTGTGGGTACATATTAGGTGTGTATATTTATGGGATACACGAAATATTGTGATACAATCATACAACATATAATAATCACATGAGGGTAAATGGAGTCTCCTTCACCTCAAGGATTTATCGATTTTTCTGTGTGTTACAAACAAGCTAATTATATTCTTTTAGCTATTTTAAAATATATTTTAGAATGACTATTGACCGTACTCACACTGTTGTGCTATTGCTACTAGATCTTATTCATTCTATCTAACTATATAGTTCAGTGGCGCGATCTCGGCTTACTGCAAGCTCTGCCTCCTGGGTTCACGCCATTCTCCTGCCTCAGCCTCCCGAGTAGCTGGGACTACAGACGCCCACCACCACGCCCGGCTAATTTTTTGTATTTTTAGTAGAGATGGGTTTTCATCATGTTAGTCAGGATGGTCTCGATCTCCTGACCTTGTGATCTGCCCGCTTTGGCCCCCCAAAGTACTGGAATTACAGCCCTGAGCCACCGCGCCCGGCCCTCTGCTATATTTTTTTAACCATTAACCATCTAGATTTCCTCCCTCCCACCTGAACTAGCCTTCCCAGACTCTGGTAACCATCATCTACTCAAGGCGACATATTAAAGAAAACAGAAAAAATAGCTGATATAACGAACATATAATAAGTATATGTAATAACAATATTGCATCTTTATTTTTAATGTTTTATTTAATAAAAATTTGAAACACAGAAAAATACAAAAAAGCATTGTGTAATAACCACTGCTACACTCCTATCTAGTGTGAACAGATGTTATCATTTTTTCATATTGTATTAGATATCTGGTTTTGCAAAATAACAAGACTGTTAAACACAAAGCAAACTCTTGAAGTTAGTATGTATATAATGACAACGTGCCTTGTATGCTTTTGAATTTATTTATTTATATCTAAAATTAATAAAGACTATTGTTTATGATTGTTAAACGTTTAAGCAAAATATAGAATAAAAATATGTATTCTTTCTTTCTATTAATTTAGTTTCTAAAAAAAAATTTTACTTAAGAAAATAAAAAAAGCAGCACTTGCCCGAATTATCATATATTATGAAATAGAAGAAAACAGATTAATGAAGTTTTGTTTTAACTACATATTCTTTTATGCAATTTGTATTTCATAAACCTTATAAATGGACATAAATCACAAGGGAACATTATGAGAGCTTTTATTTTGACTCATAATGAGAATTACTAAGTAAAGCCTACATACTTATATTTAATATTCATTGAATTATGAAGTAAGGCTGTCTCTAAAATCTTAGAGGCACATAAAAACATGTTCGACATCATTAGACATTAGGGAAATGCAAATTAGAATCACAATGAGTTATTACTGTATTCATATTAGTTACTAAAATTTAAAAAATAATGATAATGCCAAATGCTGGCAAGAATGCAGGGAAACTATTGCTTACATTGCAGGTAGGAATGTAAAATGGCACAGCTGCTGTGGGAAATAGTTTGGCAATTTTTTATAAAATGAAATAAATACCATATGACCAACAATAACATTCTTGGGCATTTATCTCAGAAAAATAAAACATATTTATGTAAAAACTTGACCATGAAGGTTCCTAACAGCTTTATTTTTAATAGTTCCAAATGAGAAACATCCCAAATGTCCTTCAATGGATGAGTAAACAAACTCTGGTACATCCATATGATGAAATGCTACTCAGCAATAAAAAGCAGTCAACTAATGATATACCTGACAACTTGAGTATTTTTCATGAGTATTATACTTAGTTGAAAACAACATCCAATCTCAAAGATTTCATATTATACAATTCCATTTACATAATGTTCTTGAAAGTATAAAACTATAGAAATGGGGAACAGATTAGCAATTTCCAAAGGACAAGGAAGGTGGTGAGTCAGGTGGGTACAACTACAAAATTGTAGCACATATAGTTTCTTTGTGGTGATAAAACATTTCTGCATTTTGACTGTGGTTGTCCCATAAATACATACATGGAATCAAATTAGACAGAACAATGTGCACACACACTCACACACACACACACACACAAATTAATACATGTAAAAACTGAGGTAAATAATGCCTGCAGTCTAATAAATGACATTATATCACTGTCAATTTTCTGGTTTTGATGTTGAACTAGAACTGATACAATGTTACCATTATGGGGAGCTGGATAAAGTGTTCACCAGACTCTATTTACTCTTTTTCAATTTCCAGTGGATCTATTGCCATTTTTTAAAAGTTTAACAATGTAATAAAAAATAAAATATTAATTAGGTATATCTCTGGAAAACTTAACAATGCCCCCCCGCAAAGATAATAACACCCTAATCCCCTGAAGCTGTGATATGTAATATGTCACCTTACATCGCAAAAGTGAGGTAACAAACTTTGTGATAGGGAGATTATCCTCGAATGTCTAGATGGGCAAAGTCTAATCATGAGTCATTAAAAGTGGGGAATTTTCTTATGTTGTAGTCAGAGAGATGTAAGAAGGCAAGAGAAGGAGAGAAAGATACCTGACTGCTGGCTTTGAGGGTAAATAAAGGAGGCCATAAGCCAAGGAATAAAGAGCCTTTAGAAGCTGAAAAGCTAACGAAATGGATTTTTGTGAGAGCCCCTCCAAAAGGAAAAAAAGCCCTGGCAACATCTTGGTTTTAGCCTGGTAATACCCATACCAAACTTCTGACCCACAGACCCATAAAAATATATTTGTGTTGTTTTAAGCCACATCTCTGTGATTTTATTATAGCCATCATTTTGGAACATTAATACATTATATTAGAAAACCACCACATTGTGTAATTGCATTAGAAAATGTATAGTAATGAATATTTTGTTTGGATGTTGATGCAAAGAGGTCAATAAAAAAAGGTATTTTGGACTTAACGGAGAAATAGTGGATATGGCATGGCTATCATATGTTATTAAAATTACTGTTAATTCTGCAGGTTGAGATAATGGTATTTTGGTTCATTTTAAAAAGAGGATCTATCTATTAGAGAATACTTACATGTGAAAATATATAATATTTGGATTTTATTTCAAGCATTCCAGAAAAAGAGAATACAGATGGGGATGAGAAGAGATGGGAAAATACTGGAACATATTGACAACTGTTAAATCTGAGAATGGATATATGAGGTATTAATTACATTATTCTTGTATTTGTATGTTTGAAAATGTCCTGAATATAATTTTAATGCCCACTAATTTACATGGATAAATATTTGAGAATCTTTAGTTTAATGTAATTCTATAGTAACAAGCATATTGGTTTTTATTAAAAATATTTTTAAATGTATAAGAATGATTTTTTTAAAATTTCTAAGCTTTGGCATATATTGAAGATTTATCTTTAATGATTAACTCTCAAGTTCTACAAATGTCAGAAGCTGATTGAGATCTTAGCTGTTTTGTCTTGTCAGTATTAAAGTAAGGAAAGTTATTTTAAGGTGCTGAAGCTGTATTTTTAAATTGGTCATAAGTGTTCTGACAGTAAGGTTGCAAGGAAATCAAAAGATAATTTTGGAGAGGAGATGTCATTTCATTAGAATATTTATTTTCTTGATAATCTACCAATATAATTTGATTTTTTCCTAATGTGCTAGTCCCATTTGGACACCTTACTCCTCAGTCCTTCTAATTACACCTCCGTATTAGTCAGAATTGCAATCAACAGAAATCACTTTAGCTATTTTAAGCAGAAAGAGATGTAACGAAGGAAAATAAATATTTACCACGTTGATAGGAGAGATGAAAGAGTAGCCTCTAATTTGGATCTGTAAGAAATATAACTAAGACGACACTGCAGAATTTGTCTGTATGGGAACCTCCTACTTCTGCCAATATTAGGAAGCTAACAAATCAAGACAAAATGCAGGGACTGTTGACCAAAGAAACATATTTATTTACCTTTTATCTAGAGATTTTGAGTCTGTCACTGCTGCACCTGTTGGCTCTAGAAATATGCTACATCTGATTGATTTTTATTTCCCAAACCTGAATGACTCGCACCTGCCCCTCAAAACTCAAGTAGGGAATGAAGATTAGACATTGTTATAGAAAAAAACAAGTTCTCTCCAGGACTTTCTCCATGACTATAATTTCTACTAGAAATACAGCAGTAGTAAAATTATCGTCTTTATTTCCTACTATATAATTCATTACAATATTGATTGATATTATAGTTATTTCTGAGACTTGTCACAAGAATTACAAAAATATAATTGGGATTTATAAATTTACTGTGCTAATTTATTTTTGCCCCCAACCAGTACCTCAGCTGGTTATGGTTATTCACTTGGTGCATTGACCTGACACATCACTCTTGAGAAGTCCTCTGTAACTGTGCCCTTTTGGGATTTCCATAATATTACATTAATTTTTATCACTGCACATGGCGCTTTGGTAGGCCATCTTTATTAAAATGCTTCCTAAAAGTTTCCCTTCCAGTATTTAGACCCAGTGTAATTTCCTCCTCCGATTGTTGGCTGGATTTAGTGAATCATTTCTAACAAATACAATATAGTAAAAGTTATAGCATGGTATATCAGAGATTAGGTTACCAAAAAACTGTGATGTCCAAATTGCTGACTCTCTCCCTCATTCCTCCACTTGTTCTGTAGGAATTCGGTTGCCATATTGGTGGAGCTCTATGGAGAGGACAACAAGGTAAGGAAATTATGTCTCCAGTCAACATCCAATGAGGATGTGAGGTCAGCCAACAAACACATGAGGGGCCTTGGAAGTAGATCTAACCATAGTGAAGTTTGAGAAAATTGTAGCCCCACATGGAAGCTTGATACAGTTCTGTGAGTGACCCTGAGCCAGATGACCCCTCTAAGCCATGTCTAGATGCCTGACTTATAAAAATTGTGAGATAATAAGTGTTTTTCTTTTAAGTCATCAAGTTTGGGGGCAAATTGTTACACAGTAATAAGCATCTAATATGGCACTATTACAGGACCTTTTGGGTTTCATTAGAGTCACATTACCTTCTACAATACTATTTCCTCTTGATAAATAGTATCAATCATTGCTCCTATAGTGGTAACTTACTTTTTGATCTGTCATTTAATGGAATAAGCCATAATGCAGTCTTAAATCCCTGTTCAATGGAATCATCACTGATCTTTGAAGGAAGCTTTCTGATATTAGACATTAAGATTTAAACCAAAAACTTGAAAAGCTGCCTTAATTTCTAATTCTTTCTTCTTTTTTTCCATCAGCTATTACATTTTTAAAGTGTTAATCAATATGAATCATTCTCCACAATCTCAGGTATATAAGAAATGTAACTTTATTTTCCCATTTTCAAGTCTAATTCTAATAGAATGATGTAAAATTGACATAGTTTGGTACTTCAAATCATTCCCAGAATTTGTCTCCAAGTTTTCTGCATTAATTTAGTGTCAAAGCATTGGCCAGTGGAGGGACATGATTCTCTAATAATGTATATTATTATATGTATTATATGTATATGTATACCACTATATATTATAGGTATATACCACTATATATTATATGTATACCACTGCTTTGGTCCCAGAATGGCTTTTGAAAAGTACATATGTGTATTTGTCCATTCTCACACTGCTATAAAGATACTACCCAAGACTGGGTAATTTATAAATAAAAGAGGTTTATTGACTCATAGTTCAGCATGGCTGGGGAGGCCTCAGGAAACTTACAATTATGGTGGAAGGGGAAGAAGCACATCTTACATGGCAGCAGATGAGAGAGAGCATACAAAAGCAGGGAAAACTGCCTTATAAAACCACCAGATCTTGTGAGAACTCACTATCACAAAAACAGCATGGAGGTAAAACCGCCCCATGATCCAATCACGTCCTACTGGGTCCCTCCCTCAACGTGTGGGGATTATGAGGATTACAATTCTAGATGATATTTGAGTGAGGCCACAGCCAACCATATCAACATGTGTGCCCAACCAGGATAGCAATGCAAAGGATTTGAAAAACAGCATTTGTGTGGGAACAATATCCTCCAGGATTCAGGTCAGAACTTGAGGTGGACTGCCTTCTAAAACAGATAAAAACATATCAACATTCTCAGGAAGATTTTTATAGATTCCATGGTCTCATAATATAGTGTTCAAAGTTGCCATGATACAATCCAAGCTATATGGCTGACAAAGAACAAGGGAAACCTCAACAACTTGCAAGGAAAAAGCAAATCAACAAACACCACCAACAAGATAGCCTGTTCAATTATCAGACATAAATTCTAAAGCAATTATTACTGTTGTCTAACAAGTAAAGACTCTGGGGATGAGGCTGGGGGAAGAAACAGTAGATGTTCTTAGCAAAGAAATAAAAGAAATAAAAGTTATATAGAAGAATCAAATTAAAATTCTAGAACTGGAAAACAATAATGGGAACAAAAAATTAACTAGGACAGAGAGAGATGTCAGCAGAAAAATGGTGATGCTAGAGGAAAAAGTTGGTAAATCTGAAGATAGATCAATAGAAACTAAAATGAAAAAACAGAGAAAGTAAAAATTAAGAATATAAAAGGAGTGACCTATAGAAAATATCAAAGGTCAATATTTATGTCTTGGAGTACCAGAAGGGGAGGGAAAAAGTGGCTGCCGAAAAACATAAATAACAGTTGATACTCTCCAAATCTGATGAAAGACATAAATTCACAGATCCAAAAAGTTCAATGTACTCCAAACAAATAAATCAAAGAAAACTACATCCAAACCTGTTGTAAACAAATTACTAAAAACCAAAAAACGAAAGGAAATGTCTGATAGCATATAAAGGAAAACAAAAACATAATACACAAATAATTATTTAAATAAAGGTGAATTTCTCATCTGAAGCAATAGAGACCAGAAGAGAGTATCAAATTATATTTGAAGTTGAAAAAAAAAACCTGCCAATCCCAAATCTTTTGTCCAGAAAAAATATTCTTTAACAATAAAATTTTAAAAGGTAGTTATTTTATGAAGTACAACTAAGAACATATTTTAATCATAAAATTTGCTTTTAAAAAAGTAAAAGAAAGCTTTTAATGTGGAAAAGAAATAATAGTAGAGGGGAACAAAATATGAGTAATGAAGAAAGAGCAACTAAATGATATCTTTTTAAACATATTTGCATATATGTTTTATAATATAAATACTATATAATTATCTTTGTATAATTGAAAAACTACTTACAAATAATTTATGTTGACTTGAGTACCTGGTCAGGGATGGTAGAGAAGAAACCAGAATTATTGATTTCTTTTTCAAGAAAAATATAACCTATCAGAGTAATGTTATTTCTCTTCATTACAGGCAAGTAGTCCTTTACCTGAAACAAAAAATGTAGGTAACATACCCACTTATTAAAACATTTTTATAATTGAGAATATGGAACATTATACTTGTAGGAGGAAAATGTGAATATATATTTTCATACTTGCTTATTTGTTCTTAGCTGTTTTTTGGCTGCTTATATCACCAAAAACCAAAACATGAAGTAGAGAAATTGTTACTCATGTAAGTGTACAGATTATTTTTATCTAATTTAAGAAAAACATGTTGCCCTAACAAGAATCTATTTAAAATATTTGAATCTCAACAAAGGGAAGACTTCTACAGTTGTAAAATGTATAATGGGAGGTTAGAACCAGAAATGTACAGGAGACTCTGATTCAAAATAGGGACAGAGGGCAGAGCAAGATGATGAAATAGAAGCCTACACCATTCATCCCTCACACTGGACACCAAATTTTAACAACTATCTGCACATGGAAAAGCACTGCCACAGGAACCAAAAATCAGGTGGGCAATCACAGTACCGGTTTTAACTTCATATCATGAAAAGAGGCATTGAGAAGGGCAGGAAAGAAAGTCTTGCTCTCCAATGACACCCCTACCCTATTCTCTAGGAGTTGCTGGTGGCATAAAGAGGGAATCTGTGCACTTTGAAGAGGGAGAATAAAGTGACTGGTGGATTTTACACTGAACTCAGTGCTGCCCTCAGGCAGTGAATACAACTGTGCTGGCCTCAGCCAGTACTTGCACACAGAGGGAGTATTTGGACCAGCCCTAGCCAGAGGGAAATCAACCATCCCAATGGTTGGAACTTGAGCTTCTCAGCAAGCCTCACCACTGTGGACTGAGGTGTTCTGGGGTTCTAGGTAAATTGAAAGACAGTCTAGGACACAAGGACTGCAATTTCTAGGCAACTTGTAGTGTAGGCTGGGCTTAGAGCCAGTGAATGAGGGTGACATGTGACCTAGGGAGACACCACCTGGCACAGCTAAGGGAGTGTTTGTGCCATTCTTCTCCCAACCCCAGGCTGTGCAGCTCACAGCAACAAAGTGACTCCTTCCTTCTACTTAAAGAAAGGAGAGCAAAGAATAAAAATAATATTACTTTATATCTTAGATACCAGCTCAGCCACAGTAGGATAGGGCACCTGGCAGAGTCGTTAGGCCCCCATTTCAGGATGTGGCTCCCTGGCAACATTTCTAGACACAATCTGAGCCAAAAGGGAATCTGCTACTTTGAAGGATAGGTCTTAGTCCTGGCAGGATTCATCACCTGTTGACTAAATAGCTATTGGTCCCTGAATAATCAACCATGATACCCAGTGAGTATGCTGTGGGTCTTGGGCACTGAAATGTTCCAGCTTCAGGGGTGACCTAGCATATTCCAAACTGTGGTGGCTACAGTTAAATACTTCTGTTTAATAAAAGCAGAGGGAAAAGTAAAGGAGACTTTATCTTGCTCCCTAGGTACCAGCTCAGCCATGTAGGCTCTTGGTATACCCAAGTTCAGGTCAAGGCTCTTGACCAGCATTTCTGGATCTACTGTGGGCCAGAGGAGAGCCCACTACCCTGAAGGGCAAGTGCCAGGTCAAGCAGCATTCACCATAAGCTCACTGAAGAGCCCTTGTCTTTAAGTGAACATTGATGGTGACCTGGCAGAAGCCCTCATAGACTAGGGGTAGTGGTGGCCACAGGGAGAGGCTCCTCTGCCTATGGAAAGTGGGGAAGGCAGAGCAGAAAAAACTTTGTATTGTGATTTGAGTGCCAGCTTAGCCACAGCAGAAGATAATATCAAATAAATTGCTCAGGTTTTTGACTCCAATTTCCTCACTCCCAAACCATATCTCTGGAAATGCCTGGGGCCTGGGGGAACTCGCTATCCTGAAGGGAAGGGCCTTGAAGAAGGTCCAGTGCTACCCTGGCTTCAAGCCTAACCCAGGACCGTCCCAGTGGTGGTGGCCACAGGGGTGCTTTGCGTCACCACTACCACTGCCCCCGCCCTCCCGGTTCCAGGTGGTTCAGTACAGAAAGACAGACTCCATTTGTTTAAAAGAAAGTAAGAGTAATGAACAAGAGTCTCTGTCTTGTAATCCAGAGAATTCTTATTGAAGATCACCAACGTGGTACCTTTAGGAGTCTCCCAAAACCACAGCATTATTGAGCTTGGGACTCAAGTCCCTTTGAATAACTGGAAAGCCTTTCCAAGAAGGACAGGCATAAACAAGCTCAGACTGAAAACTACAATAATTACATAACTCTTCATTGCCAAGACACTGACAAACAACTACAAGCATCAACACCAATCCAGGAAAATATGACCCCATGAAATAAAATAAGTAAGACACCAGGGACCACTCTTGGAGAAATACACACATGTTATCTTTCAGATTGAGAATTCAAATTAGGTCTTTTGAGGAAACTCAAAGAACCTCAAGATAACACACAGAAGAAATATAGATTTCTATGAGATACATTTAACAAAGAAATTAAAATAATTAAAAAGAATGAAGCAGAAATTCTAGAGCTGAAAAATGCAACCAAAATGCTGAGGAACACATCAGAGTCTCTTAATAACAGAATTGATTAAGCAGAAGAAAGAATTACTGAACTTGAAGTTAAGCAGTTTAAAAGTACACAATCAGAGGAGACAACAGAAAAAAAAAAAAAAAAACCAAAGAAGCAAACCTACAAGACCAAGAAATTAGCCTTAAAATGCCAGATCTAAGAGTTTTGACCTTTAAGAGGAGGCAAAGAAAAATATAGGTGTAGTAATATTATTCAAAGGGATAATAATAACAGAACTTCCCTAACCTAGTAAAGGATATCAACATCCAAGTACAACAAGGTTATAAAACACCAAGCAGATTTAATCCAAAGAAGACTACCTCAAGACATTTAATAATGAAATACCTAAAGGTCAAGAATAAAGAAAGAATCCTCAGAACAGCAAGAGAAAAGAAACAAATAACATACGAGGGAGCTCCACTACATTAGAGGCAGCAGAGTTTTCAGTGGAAACATTACAGCCAGGGGAATGGCATGACATATTTAAAGTGCTAAAGAAAATAGTCTTTTACCCTAGAATAGTATATCCAGAGAAAATAGCCTTTAAACATGAAGGAGAAATAAAGAACTTCACAGGCAAACAAAAATTGAGGGACTTCATCAACAGCAGAACTGTCCTGCAAGAAACGCTAAAGAAAGTTCTTCAATATGAAAGAATAGGATGTTAATGAGCAATAAGAAATATTTGAAGTTACAAAACTCACTGTTAAGAGTAAACACACAGAAAAACAAAGAAGAATAATATAACAGTGTAATTATGTTATATAAACTTCTCTTGACTTAAGTAAACACACTACATAATAAAACAATAAAAAATAACTACAACAAATTTTCAAGAAATAGACAATACCATAAGACATAAAGAGAGAAAACAATTAAAAAGTGGAGATGAAGTTAAAGTGTAAAGTTGGTATTAGATTTTTTTCTCCATGTTCGTGTTTGTTTAAACAATCAATGCTAAGGTGTTGTCAATTAAAAATAATGAGTTAAAAGATAGCATTTGCAAGCCTTATGATAATTTCAAATAAAAAAATACAATGGATACACAAGAAATCAAAAACAAAAAACTAAAGCATAACGCTGGAGATAATCACCTTCGCTAAAAGGAAAACAGGATGGAAGGAAAGAAGGAAGAGAAGATCATAACACAACCAGAGAATAACAAAATGACAGGAATAAGTCTCTACTTATCAATAATAACCTTGACTTTACATTAACCAAATTCTCCAGTTAAAATACATAGAGTGCCCTAATGAATGAGAAAACAAGACCCCATGATCTGTTGCCTATAAGACACACTTTGTCTATAAAGATATGCACAGACTGAAAATAAACAGATGGAAAAAGACATTCATGCCAATGGAAACCAAAAACAAAACAAAACAAAATGGCAGGAGTAGCTATACTTACATGGGACGAAATAGATTTCATGACAAAAACTGTAAGGAGAAAAAAAGGAAGGTCATTATATAATAATAAAGGGGTCAACTCAGCAATAATAATTTAGTTATACATTTTAAAATATCTAAATTACTTGAATTGTTTGTAACACAAAGGATAAATGCTCGAGAGGATAGACACCCAGCGTTCCATGATGTGTGCCTGTACCAACATATTTCATGTACCCCATAAACATATATACCTACTATGTACCCACAAAAATTAAAAATAAAAATAATTGAATAGAGACAAATATGAAAAAACATATCTCATGTACCCCATCAATTTATTCACCCACTATATACCCTACGATGTAACCACAAAAATTAAAAATAAAAAAATTGAATAGGACAAATTTGAAACAAATTGAGGGTTTTAGTATTGCCTGGCTCTTGTTGTGCCAATAGGTTTCATTTTTTTACCTTTCTCAGGAAAAAACAAAGTAAAATAGTATTTAGAAGAGAACTTTATAAACTAAATTTCTCTATGTCAAAATGTATTTTTATTACCATGCTCCTACATTCAATTCAATTCTCTTTGTTTTTAAGTGGGAACTGCAGATGGGAAGTAAAATTATTACATTGCTATATTGCAAAAGCATTTGCATTACAGCAACTAAGTTATAAAATAGTCACTAAAATTCTAGTTTAGTGTTTCCTTATGTGAAATAAAAATGCAAATTATATATAGCATTAGTGAATTCAGGATAAATAAGTGCCTCTTTCTATTCAGGGCTGTTTTTTTATTTAAAAAAATAAAATATTATTTTTAGCTACAAGCCAGGATGTGTATTTGACTTGATCAGTAGGCAATATAAATATTTCTTGCTTCAAATTCTAACTGGAATATTTAGAATAAGGTCTGATAATAAATACATGGATCTGTTATTAAGTTTGACTTGTAATACCAATGCTCATAATTCCATTTATTTTCTCATTTTAAAAATTCTATAATTAACATCTAATGTAAGTAAGAGGTATTTAGTACAGTCTCATCATTTAAACAGCCTGACTCCTCATAGGCCTGTTTAATTAAACCAATTAAATATCATAAATAAATATCTGTTTAGTTTTGCTGTTTTTAAGTAAATGAATTTATTAAAACTATTAGAAACTAAAATTAAATGCTATTAATTATAAAAATAAAATTATTGACAAAATTTATATAGTCGTTATTAATATGTGAGCAATTCATGTTTGTTCAAATGTTTGGGATGACATTTGGGCTGATTTTGATCTTTATAAGTGCCAGATTATATTACTACGCTTCTTTTCAGAACAATTATAAAAGTTTTCAGTGGTGTTAAATCACTAAAGATTTCCAGCTCATAAGGAAAGTGGTGTTATTCAGAGAGATATCAAAGGTAGGATGAGGGGCAGGTTTGAAGGGAATATTTTTGGAATAGTGCCTCTGGGGTGTTTGTGGGACCTACAGATGAAGATATAAATGAAATACTTGGAATTTTTGGTTGAGAATTTAGTAAAGATATTGCTGAAAATCAAGGATGTGGAAATGTAAGTATTGAGCTCAAACCTAGGAAGTGTACAGAGGGAAAATAACCTGTATTTATTTATTGCTCAGAGCATTAGTTTTGACAAACCAATATTGCCGTAAGTCTCTAAACTGCTATTTTCAAGAAAGTTTTATTTTACAAGTACAATCAGCATTATGAAGTCAATAGAGAACGTTGAGGCATCATGAAAAAAACAAGCGTGGAAAGCTCTTACAACACCTAGTTCTAAAAAATTAAGGGTTATAGGTGGTTTCATAGTATTAGAGGCATGAAATAGATGTACCACAATAGCATTGTAGTGAGTAGAGGGAGGGAACACTGACAGGAAGGCTGGGTGATGCAGAGTGGGGGTCAACCCCAGGAAGCAGAAGATAGGGTAGAGAAGGATATGAAGCGGTTTAGAGTGGGAAACAAACTAACACCTGCGTGGGTTCAGAATACACTCCTGCGGAATTCTAACTTTTTTTTTTAATGATAAACGATTAAAGAATGGCAATAAGCAATGGGGAAAAAAACTCCCTGTTCAATAACTGGCACTGGGGTAACTGGCTAGCCATATGCAGAAGATTGAAATTGGACCTTTACCTATTATCCATCTAAAGTTAATATACAAAAATTTAGAAGGATACAAAGCCTAAGAGCAAGACCTCAAACAATAAAAATCCTAGACAAAAACCTAGGAAATACTCTTCTGGACATCAGCCTTGACAAGAATCTATGGCTAGATAGTTTTTTTTTCTTGCAGCAAAAACAAAAATTGACAAGTAGGACCCAGTTAAGCTAAAGATTTTCTGCACAGCAAAATAAACTATCAACAGAGTAAAAAAAACAACCTACACAATGAGAAAAGATGTTCACAACCTTTGCATCCAACAAAGATCTAATATCCAGAACATATAAAGAACTTAAATAAACAAGCAGAAAACAACCCCATTACAATTGGCAAAGGACAGGAACTTACACTTCTCAAAAGAAGACATACATATGGTCAACAACCATGTGAAACAGTGCTCTTCATCTTTAATCATCAGAGAAACTCAAATCAAAACCACAATGAGATACCATCTCACACCAGTCAGAATGACTATCATTAAAAAGTCAAAAATAAGAGATGTGGTGGGGCTGCAGAGAAAAGAGAACAGTTATATACTGTTGGTGGGAATGTAAATTAGTACAGCCACTGTGGAAAGCAGTTTGGAGATTTCTCAAAGAACTAAAAACAGAACTACTATTTTACTCAGGAATTCCATTGCTGGGTATATACCCAAAGGAAAATAAATATTCTACCAAGCAGGCTTGCACCCATATGTTCACTGCAGTACTATTCACAATAGCAAAAACTTGGCATCAATCTATGTGTCCATCAACAGTGGATTGGATAAGGAACATGTGATACATTTACTCCATGGCATACTATTCAGTCATATACACCCAAATGAAATTATGTCCTTTGCAGCAACATGGATGAAGTTGCAGTCCCTTAGCCTAAGTGAGCTAATGGAGAAACAGAAAACCAAATACCACATTTTTCCATTCATACATGGAAGTTATACATTGGGTACACATGGAAATAAAGATGGGAAAAATAAGATAACTACAGGAGGGGGAAGGAAAGAAGTGGGGCAAGTGTTGAAAAACTACCTGTTGGGTTCTATGCTCACTACCTGGGTATAGGACCCAATCATACTTCAACCTTTATCATCACACAATATACCTTTTTAACACAGCTGTACACATGCCCCCTGAATCTAAAATAAAAATCAAAAAATAAAAAGAAGCCACTTACTATGGAGGTGGGAGGAAAACTAAAACATAATTTTTTTTTTGGTAATGAATAGAAAGAAACTTGTAAGCAGAAGGGAATCGGAAATAACATGCTGAAGCAGGATCAATAACAATAAATTTAGATGTTGCCTACAGGATTGAAAAACCATGAAAATAGTATATTCTTCATTAAGAGTATTCATGGAGTAGTAAGGTTGAAACAGCTATGGTGGGAGGAGTGAATACAAGATGAGGAAATAGAAACAGTGGGTTTAGTCTCCTTTTTCATTAGTCTTAAGTGGGAAGATCAGGATAATGAGAAAGCAATGCATGAAAATAGAGAGGAGGAACTATGTTTACAATATGAGAGACCTGAATGTATTTATTTGTTGATAAGAAAGGACCAATGTAGAAGCAGTATATGCAATCTAAACATGGGGTTAATTATAAGTGCGGAGAGAATTATAAATGTGTGTTCCAAATACATTGAAACTTTATTGTGTAGAGACATAGCTTTGTAAGTTCAATTAAGTTCTAATTTAATTCAGTTATTCTTTCATTTTGTCCTTTTCTTTATATTTATTTATTTTTAGAACAGAACTTCACAGCGTACAGTACAAAAATCAAGTGATACGTTCGTGATGTTAACAATCTTGTAAGAATAAAAGATATAATATTTCTGAATTTCATAGTGAAGACTTTATATTTTACTTTTTAAATAATGAAAATGTATTAAAATTTTAAACACATTAATGAATATTTTAGGTAAACCTGAGAGAATTTTAAAGGAAAGTGGAAAACATTGGTTTCTAGTACCTCATACAAAACTGATTGAAAAAAGTAGAAATATATGAACACCAACAGAAAAATATGGATAAGTCAAATGTTAGCTAGATGTCTCAAATTTTAGTTTTTTTTTCTTTATTTTCTGGATAAAGGATATCTTGAAAAATCTCTAGCTACTTGGTAGAACTCAGTGAAGGAATACTCTGAAAGGCAGCACAACTCCATCTATTTATAATCCTGGAACCCCAGGTTTGAATTGGAGTTTTTGTATTGTTCTCCTCTTCCCTTTACCCCAAAGTATGTTGTACCATGATTGGAATTTTAGAAGAGCAGCAGTCTGGCAGATGAGATGGTAATGCTCCCTTTGGACTATAGCGCGACTGTGTTATGTCTTCAAACTTTTAGTTTTCCAGGGAAAAGCTAAAAGTTCCATAACTGACTTTCTGTCTTAGATTAAAAAAAAACAATGAGATGCCATTAGTAAGGAGATAGGAAGATGTGTGGTTGATATGAGAGAAATTCTGTGTGGGTTATCACTATGGCTTAAGTAATCTATTAGTAAGATACAAGTATTTGTGTAAAAAATATGCCAGGATTCTATCTTATAGAATGGTTAGAAGACAGAGTCCATTTAAATTCTTTAAGTCATCTTAAGCTACTCACTTATCTCATCACATGACATGACTAAATCCAATTTGTGTTTTAGAAAGGAAAAAAAAATAAATGGATGAAGATGAAAATAATACTTGAAGCAATGTAGTAAATGCCAAGGGTATGAACTAGGCAAGGAGAATGAAAATTTAGAATGAATTTAAGACATGTTTCTTGGTCAAAATCCACAAGATTTGGTAACAGTTTTGATATACAAATAAGAAAAAAGCTGATCAAAAGTGGAGGATATCTATAAAAATTTTAGTTCAGAAATTATTCAAAACAAGAAACACTGAACACTATCATGTTTATGAGAGAAAATATAATTTTCTCATTTTTAAAAATATACATTATACTTACTGAATATGCAAAATGTCCATTGACATTGCAAAGGAAGCAAAGAACTTCCAGGTCTAGGAGACAATAGAGACGAGACCATGTCAATAATGGAGAGTAGGAAATCATTATATTCATCTGTATTTGTATAATATAGCAACACATTTGAAATTTGCTGGACCTGCTGTGAAACACTATGAAAAAGGAATGCAATACCTGACATTCAGGAACTGGTCTGGCAATATCAGCTGAGCCGTTCTTCTCTCTCGCTCTCTTTTTTTTTTTTTTTTTTTTGAGACGGGGTCTCCTCTGTCACCCAGGCTGGAGTGCAGTTGTAGTTGTGTGACCATGGCTCGCTTCAGTCTCAACTTCCTGGGCTCAGGTAATTCCTCTGCCTCTGTCTCCTAAGTAGCTTGGTGCACACCACAGGTGCACCCCACCATGCATGCCTGGCAATTTTTTTTTTTATTTTTGTAGGCACGGGGTTTCACCATGTTGCCCAGGCTGGGGACCTTTCTATTCTTCTATAGAACATAAACTGTTTTACAGGACATTCATCAGATAAGATCACTTTGTGACCATGATGAATAGGACAAAAACAAGACAACTTTATAGTTATATCTGAACACAGACCAGATACCATCATTGTGTAAACCACAAATTGCCCAAATTCCCCTTATTCTGACCAATCTGACTGATTTCTGCTTCTTTACCAGTTACAGCTTTAGCCTAGGTCTAGACTTTATTCATTTTATATAAGATTTGTTAAGGTACCCAATCATAGAATAATTCCTGCTTCCAGAGCAAAGTCCTACCTCCTTAAACCTTTCCCCAAATCACCTAACCTAAACCTAAATCTTATATAATTCCTTTCTAGCAACCTCTAACTGAGATGCCTTACAGTTCTTTATGGTGTGCATTCTCCTTTCAAGCAAAATGTACTAAATTCAATTTGTTCAACTAGTGTTCCCAGTGGTCTTTTTGGCTGAAGGAAATTGGGAAAACTGCAAAATCTTCCATGTCCTTCCATCCCTCATCCCTCCCACCATCCCACACAGAGTAAGAAAAAGCAAAAATGCAGTATTCTGGAGGAACAAAGGTATGAAGAAAAGTTCAAACAAAATTTTGGTTTCATAACTTGAAAATGGAAATTACAACTTAAGATATTTTTAAAAATTATTCTAGTAATTCTTAACTAACTCTTTTTCTTTCTTATGGCTAAGGCTTCAAATATTTATCAAATTCATAATATGTAGGTTGTTTAATCCTCAGTATGTAGTAATATGTAGGTCCTTTAATCCTAGCTGGATCACTATTAAAATCTGTGTTCAGGGTATTTTGTTTCTGGAAATGTGATTAACTGCATTATTACAATCAAGTTATAGTTATAAATTATTATAAGCTCTTTCAGTTTTTACTCAATGGCCTAAAGAACTTTGTAATCAGTAAAATCCTCATAGGAAGTCTGATTGGGTTATTTCATCATATTATAATAGAAACATGATCCTCTCTTCTTTCTGTAGTTCTCAGCTTATTCTGCTATGACTCCTAGTTTGCCTTTCTTTGTAGTTTCCAACATGTGGCAGCTTAACATTTACATGTGAGAATGATGATGTTTGGCAGCTCTTGCTCTTTCATGTCTGGCTGGTTAGGGGGAGTGTTATGTGGGTTGATTTGCACTGGTACTCAGCCAGTCCCTTGCTTCCCATTTGCCCACTGACAGGATTTATGAAGGACACTAAGCGCACAGTTGCCACTTCCTTTATGAGTTCATTTGTAATGTTGTACCATGCGCCTTTCCCAGTTTGAGCTTGTTTACTGCTGTTTCTTTCTCTGCCAGCAAAGGTGAAGGTTATTTTATGACTGTGCAGATGATTGCCTCACACTTGGTACTGTCTATAAGGTCCCTTGGTACCTCATATAGATTCTTGAAATATACTTTCCAGTGGTTTTAGATGTCTTCCTGTGCTGTTAGCACTTTGCCATCTGCTGTCCTGATGCCACTGCAGTCTTTTGGTAAAATTTAATGTTTACAAATCCCTTCGTAGTATTTACATCTACCCCTTGTTTCCAATATTTCTTACTACATTGATTGTTATCTTTTAATCTCTCACACTTGGGTTTTAATTTTTCCCAAGCATTTTGCACCCCGTTATAGAAAATTGATCATTTTGTTAAATGCGTCATGCTAACATAGTCAATGCTTTAGTAGATGATGTTCAAATGTATCAAAAATATTTATTAAAATAAAAGTGATCATAAATTAAATCTACTGGTGTTGAGTTCATTTGTCTGTTAAAATTTTATAGTCACCTTATAAGTAAATTCTATGCATCTAAGATGTCATGGTTTAAAAAAGTGTTTTCTTTATCAAATCTTGAATTCATCCTAGGGTTATGACACCAATTTGATGTTTGTTGTTGTTTTTATTTGGAATGATTTTTATAAGCACATAATATTGAATTTCTCTAGATTTTTATGTGTTTAATTATTACATTATTATTTAAGAAATATAATTTTATACAAATCTTTGAATGTGATTATCGCTTTATTTGCAGTTATTTGTTTCAAACTATAACTACTGACAGCTCCCTGGCATGTATTTAGACATTCCTGACACTTTCACAAAATGCAATCTATTGCTTTGAAATTGAAAAAAAAATTTCTGCTTCTGACAAGATGAATTTATGTTCCAGCCCTCCCAATAATGGAATTACACAAAATAAATATCTTTATGGCTTTTATTACCATCACCTTACACATTCTTATTTTTTCACTAATAGGAACCAGTTGTAATGTGGAAAATTCAAGGTCATAAATAAAAGTGATGTAGTGACACAAGTTACCAAATATTGTAGAAGTGTTTCAGAGAACCCAAGGGAAATTTTCTAAAATACACTAAAAATTACAGTGATGACAAAACCGTATGGCTTAAAATGATCACACATTTCACTATAAACTAATTTTATTGTTTTAAAAATGTATTAATTTATGAGAATCATTCTATTTACTTCACACTCTCCTATTTCTCCAAAATGAAGATTTTCTGTTCCTTTTGCTTACAGCAATGGTGACTGGACTCTTCTCTCTTATTCAAATGTGTAAAACAAATAGGAATATAGAAATAAGATGTGTACACAAGTCATTTTGAGGTGCTATACTTTGTATTAGTTTGGTTATCCTTTTCAAGGAACTCAAAACAAAACAAACAAAACCAGAAATAACTAGGCATCAAAACAAGGGCTGACAAATTACCATCTCTTCTCTCTGTCTCCACACACCTACAACTTCAGTTATAGATGAATAAAAGTTCAAACAATATACAAATATATTATGTTTTTGTTGTTTTATTTTATAATTGCCTTGATTAATATTAGTATCTTTAAATAAAAGAACTAGAAGTATGTATTATCATTTGAAAACTTATAAAGTGTAACAGGATCTCTTTAGGTGTCTAGAGCTCTAAGCGTTCTCCAACAAAAACAAGCTAATAAACTCAGGACCTCATTCCTCAGTGAATCAAATAAACTTTTAGGTTCTGATTGTTTTTTCCCATTACTTTCTTCTCCCAAATAGTCATATGCTTTCATAAACATTCCAGGGGTTATAAATATAAAGATAGCAGTTCAAGCATAACTAAACAGTGGCAGTCAAAATAAAGCATCATTATAGAGTTTTAGATCAAATAATATCAACAGTATTGCCAGATAATTAAGCATATGCTGGGAACATGAGCATTGTATTAATTCTTGAATTTTAGTGAAGGACAGAAATAGCAGTCCTTGTGAAGTGAAAGTTTAAATGAAACAAAGTTTCCATTTAGACTGAAACAAATGACTCTCTAGAGATTTAACAAAACAAGAAAGTAACTTTGTGTGTCTTTCTGATAAGATAATTAAAGTAATTAAAACTACTAGCTATTAGCAAATATTTTATTGATTCTTTTTATAAGGAATATTTATGATGATTCATGTGCACCCAAAAAAGTCTCAGATTTAAGGGATGTTACAGGACAGACTGCAGACTACACCTCTGATTGGTTCCATAATAGTTAGGGCAAATCACATAGCTTTTTAAATTAAGTGATGCTTCTTATTCATTCTTCTTTAAGAGATTAATTCTTTTTGTAACTCTTATTTATTTAAATTACTTCTTTATCCTGTATTGGCAATCATTTCCAAAGCCAAATGCAAATGTCCATACTCCTACTTAATCTCAAGGGTCTGATGTTCACATTGCCATTCATCCTGTTCTATTTGTTCTTCCTCCTGTCCTAACTGTGAATTTATGTTATTTCTCATACAGCATTTGATCTAGAAACGTGAAAGCTATTTGATGTGTTTTTTCCCTCCATGGCTATCACAAATAATAACGTGTGGTTTTAAAAATTATATCTCCCAACTGCCTCAAAAGGCTAACTCTTCTTTATTTCCATAGCCATTGTCCCCCTTCTGATCGCCTTGTTACATTTCCGCCACGACCACAACCAACTTTTGTGATCACCTTGCTTCTTGGATTTGTCCAAACTGCAGATATGGTTATGCCACCCCTGCTGTGGACTGAATGTGTTCACCAAAATTCATATTTGAAACTTAATGGCCAATGTGATGGAATTAAGAGGTGAGATCTTTAAAAGGTGATTCAATCATTAGGGTGGAGCCTGCATGGATAAGATTAAGACTCAGAAATGAGTTTGAAGGAGTGGGCTTATTTTCTTCTGCTCTTCTACCATGTGAGGACCCAGCTTTCAATCCTCTTTGCCGTTCCCTCTCTTCTGCCATGTGAGGACAGACCATTCATTTCTTCTGGAGGATGCAGCAAGAGGGCATCATCTTGGAAGCAGAGAATAACCCTCATCAGACACCGAACTTGCTGGAGCCTTGATCTTGGACTTTGCATTCTCCAGAACTGTGAGCAATAAATTTTTAGTGTTTATAAACTACCCAGTCTCAGGTATTTTGTTATAGCAGCTCAGACTAAGACAGACTAGGACAATATACAATGCCTTAGTTTAATACTTTAATACTTTCATGAATAACAATAGTAAATAAATGAATACAATTATTTAAATTATGAGATTGTTCATTGTCTCATTGTCTAGTCCTTATCTGTATCTGTCTCTCTCCACATTCCCAAATCGACCTTGTGATTTTTGCAAAATTGTGTTATACATAACTGTATACCCAGATGTCCCTCAGTTTCATATATATGTTTACAAAATAGACATTTTATCTTGCTCTTCTCTTTCCTTTTTATTTGATACTTTTCTTATCTATTATTGGTTTAGGTATTCCCAGTGGCCTAAAGATGTAATTTTATTGCAAACATCTGAACAACTCAATATATTCTTCACACTCCTTGCTTACTTTAAAGCTTTAGTATTTACACAGTTGGGGATATATCTATATAGAAATACTTATCAGTGAAGTAAACCTTTTCTCCCTGATGTTTCATCTTAACAGTAAAATCATCCTCCTGTTGCCATTACGCTCTTCAACTTACGTGTAAGCATTCTGTTAACTCTAAGCAGCATGTTTAAAGTAGGTTAGTTCAAAGTTGTGAAATGGTTGCACATTTTCAGTAGGTCTAAACATTAAGTTCCACATTGAATTGTTTTAAAGCACTATGGCAAACATTAAAGTGTTTAATTCATTATTGAAACACTTTCATTACAGCAACAACAGTTTAACATCCTGCAGTGGTAATTCTAAATGAAAAATTAAGTATATATTTGGGTTAGCTTAGGTGGTTTATATATTTGATGATACAATCTTGTTATACAGGATATTGCTCTTCAGAGAGAGAGGCATATGCTTTCAAGTGATTCATTTAAATGCATCAAATCAATACAGAATAATTTTAGACTAATTTTGTTTAATTGATTGAAGATTTTTCAGAACTTTTTTACCCATGGAACTTTAGTATAACTATGTCAGCACGAATCATGAAAAGAATGCATGAATACAGTAAAGAGTTCCTATTCATTTTAATTTTGAAAGATCTAAACTTCAGGGGAAAAATCCTTAAAACTACAATAAATAATCAATTAAATGTAGGTATACCAATAATACTGGAAATGAAATAGTATTCCCATTTTTGTTTTGTGTGTAATAAATTAAAGAAAAAATAAAATTTGTGTGTGTCATTTTAATATATGAATTTTTAATGTGTAAGGGTTTTAAAAGTTAGTTTAAATTGAATACTCTATTTATGCTTAAAATATTTCTCCTCTATTTATGCTTAAAATATTTCCATGCTTTTTGATTTTTTAAAATCATGCGGCACATATGAAGCTAGTTGGAATGGTGAATTAAGAAATATTTTACTTGGACATGTAAAAAATCCTAAAAGTTATACCTGCTTATATCAATGTAACCTATGCTCATAGTCTGGTTGATTGTAAATTGCTAATAACTTATTTTTTCATAGCTCTCTACATAGGTATTTTATATATCTTGATTTAATTAATTAAAATTTGCAGGGAGGGAAATCTTTGTTCTTGAACTGGGCCTAATTTAAACGTTATTCTTTAATGTCATCACTTGCCTTGGAGAATAGAATTAAGGATAGTGATATCCTTATCCATACTCTGTTTCTAACAATGGATTCATAGATTAGGCTATGGGATAATTCAGGAGAACATTTTAATATTCAACTTGTGATCATCTAAACCTGCAATAGGAAAAGGAGATTAAGTTTGTTTATGAATGACATGTGCCATGAAAAGCACAAAAATATCAACTTCATATTGCAGTTCTATTTTTTTCTTTCTTAGTGTAAAAAGCCAGTCACTTAGTCACATCTTAGTCAGTTTCTCTGACTAAGATTAAGCAACCGAGCCACTACTATATTGTTCCTACTACTAATGGCTGAGCTGTAATGCTAAATAGACAAGACAGTGGCCAGTGAAACACATTTCCTGCTTTTAATGCCAGGGACTTATATAGCAAAAATTGAAGACATGTTCCTCTAAGGAACTACTTTGATGGTATATCATATATAGATATCATACAGATATTATCATATATATGATATCTATAGATATGATCATATAGATATGATCATATATATGATAATAGCTGTATGATATCTATATATGATATATATATTTTTTTCCCCAAGAGATTCATTAAGGCATCCTTGTACCTGTTTAACTTTCCTTGGAAGAAGAATTGTTGATTGTGATGTAGAGGTAACCTATCTAGCAGTGTAGGGGCTATTTATGTGTGCCTATTTTAATTTAAGTAAAATTTAATTCCATTCCTTGATCTTACTAGCCACATTTCAAGTACTCACTAGCCACATGTGACTGGTGACTAGTGACACTTCTATTAGTGCCAAAACTTGTAGCAGACCACCTTCTCCAGAGAAAGCATTAACATCTCATCCACTTAGGGAAACTACACCAATGACTTGGGGTATAACCAGTAATAATTAGGCCCTTATAGCTACTAATGAGTGTGTTTATGAGTCATATATGCCTAAAAATATATTTTGTACCTACAGTTGTTCATTTTTATTTATGATTTTAAATTTCCAAAGCACAAAACACATGCTCACTGTGAACAACAGGCACACAAAAAATCAAATGAAATAATGAAGAGTGGAGGAATGTAAAATGTGAAAGATCTCAGTCTCACCTACCAGATCTCCACTCTTCAGATGAAAGTTTTCTAAAAGTTTGGCACTAATCATTTCAGACCTTCATTCATCTATCCAGCACACATCTATCATATTATAAATAATTGAAGATCAAATAATACGTGCATTTTCTCCCATGTGGATTTGTCTGGGAAATCAAAAAATATTTCAGAAAATTTTTGACCTTAGAAAATTAGTTAGAAAAATCTCAGATTTTATGCTACCATTTTAAAATTTGTCTGTGCATTTGTCTATGTGTCCCAAATAACAAGACTGAGTGGGATGGGCGCAGTAGCTCATACCTGTAATCCCAGCACTTTGGGAGGCCAAGGCGGGTGGATCACCTGAGATCAAGAGTTCAGCACCAGCCTGGCCAACATGGTGAAACCCCATCTCTACTAAAAATATAGCAATTAGCTGGGCATGGGGGCCCACGCCTGTGATCCCAGCTACTCAGCAGGCTGAGGCAGGAGAATCGCTTGAACCTGGGAGGCAGAGGTTGCAGTGAGTCGAGATCGCCCCACTGCACTTCAGTCTGGGCAACAGAGCAAGACTTTGTCTCAACAACAACAGCAAAAGCAACAACTACCACAAAAAAAAAAAAAAAAAGACACAGTGCCCCTACACTGAACACTGATTGATAACGATTCCATAAGCCACTGGCAAAATTCTCCACTTTTTGCCCAGAATATGCAAATAATTGGACCAACTTGTCAAGCTATCAACTTAAAAGGGCATTAGTAAAAACAAACATATTTTCAAAATATAAAGAAACCATCTTATCATTTCCTTATCTATTATCAGGAAAGATATTTATTACGACCATATCCTTAAGCTTTAAACAAGGCCAATAGTGCGATAGCAAATTGTGCTTCAGATTGAGAACTACTGACTCTTCATGGAAGAGATTGTCTGTAGGATATATTTCGTGTCAGCCTTTTGCCATTCGATAGCCATAAGGAAGGATATTATAAAAAATAAATAAATCTTGGGGTGGGGGCTGTTAGGGGAAAGTCTAAAGTAATTTCTTTCAAGCTGTAGTGTTCTTATATTCTCCATCACTTTCTAATTTTTTAATATCATATTTCATATGTAGATAGAGCCATAGATTATACAGGAAGCTGTTCAAATATCTATGTATGAAGCTATTCATGTAATAAAGAATTACATCTTCATATCTGCTTTCTCACATTTCAAAATTCCATCTCTCAGAAGTATATCCTGAGTCTAATTAAATTGTAAATTTAGAATCCCCAATGAATTAAGAATCTTCCCAACCAAGCTACAGATTTTATGAGTTTTGAAATGAACATATTTTCAATTAGAGTGGATAATATGTGTTATTTTTTCCTGCTGGCAAATAGCCAAGATATATGCATTTCTCACTATACATACATGATGCATGGAGAAGAAAGCAAATTTAATGGAACTGATGCCTTTGTAATGGCTGTGCAGGACCCATAGAATACTCCTGTTGTGTAAGCAAATGGGTGAATGAGTGACTAGATGAGAATTTTGGGGTCACATTGCACTGCTCAGTTTGGGACTGTTGATGTTTATAATTAAATAGAGAAATATCTAAATCCATACACAAAACATTGAAGGGATAATAAGAAACCACTGATGATAAGGGTATGAGGAAATTAGCAAACACTCTTACACTTCTGATGGGAATTTCAACCACTACTCTTAATTGGACCAAGGGTAAAATAATATAATAAAATGGCAAAAATAAGTAACAGAAATACTCTTTAACTCAAAAATATCTCCTCCAGGAATATATTTGATAATATGCTAACACAAGTATAAAAAGAAACTATTGCAATATTTTCTGTAAGAGCAAAATCCCATAAACAGCCTGACATCTACCACAGTGCACAGTTCTAGAAAATTAAAACCTAGGTGTGTGAAGTAGTTCTTAACTAGACCTTCACATCAGTATCAACCAATGTGAAAATGCTTTAAAATATAGACCAAATGCTTACATTAACCTGCCATATAAGCATTTAAAATGATGTCTGTATTGTGCTTATTTTGAGACACCAAAATAGATTATAAAGAAAAGAAAAGGTAAAGAATAGCATTTCCATTTTAATTAAACAAAACGGTGCAGAAGCATTAAATATGTATATGTGTAGGATATATATTATATATATATAATATATACTGTAAGTTTACTATAGAAAGAACTTCCTAGTTCACTTTATAAGTGGGAGGACAGTTTGTGGGTAGGACAAATAATATTTTTACTGTTTGATATTTTTATCATGTACATTCATTATTTTATAATAAGATTAGGCCAGGCGCGGTGGCTCAAGCCTGTAATCCCAGCACTTTGGGAGGCCGAGGCGGGCGGATCACGAGGTCAGGAGATCGAGACCATCCTGGCTAACACGGTGAAGCCCCATCTCTACTAAAAATACCAAAAAATTAGCCGGGCTTAGTGGCAGGCGCCTGTAGTCCCAGCTACTTGGAGGCTGAGGCAGGAGAATGGCATGAACCTGGGAGGCGGAGCTTGCAGTGAGCAGAGATTGTGCCACTGCACTCCAGCCTGGGTGACAGAGCAAGATTCCGTCTCAAAAAAAAAAAAAAGAAATAAATAAAGAAAACAAACTATCAGCCATGTGGAATAATTTATACCTTGGAGGTGGAGCCAAGATGGCCGAATAGGAACAGCTCCAGTCTACAGCTCCCAGCATGAGCCACGCAGAAGACGAGGGATTCCCGCATTTCCAACTCAGGTATGCAGTTCATCTCACTAGGGAGTGTTGGAAAGTGGGTGCAGGACACTGGGGGCAGTGCACTGAGTGTGAGCCAAAGCAGGGTGAGGCATCACCTCACCCGGGAAGCTCAAGGGGTAAGGGAATTCCCTTTCCTAGTGAAAGGGGTGACAGAAGGCACCTGAAAAATCGGGTCACTCCCACCCTAATACTGCACTTTTCCAATGGTCTTAGCAAACGGCACACCAGGAGATTATATCCCGCGCCTGGCTCGGAGGGTCCTATGCCCACAGAGCCTCCCTCATTGCTAGCACGGCAGTCTGAGATCAAACTGCAAGGTTGCAGCGAGGCTGTGGGGAGGGGTGCCCACCATTGCGGAGGCTTGAGTAGGTAAACAAAGCGGCAGGGAAGCTCTAACTGGGTGGAGCCCCCAGCACCTCAAGGAGGCCTGCCTGCCTCTGTAGACTCCACCTCTGGGGGCAGGGCACAGCCAAACAAAAGGCAGCAGAATCCTCTGCAGACTGAAATGTCCCTGTCTGACAGCTTTGAAGAGAGTAGTGGTTCTCCCAGCACACAGCTGGACATCTGAGAATGGACAGACTGCCTCCTCAAGCAGGTCCCTGACCCCCGAGTAGCCTAACTGGGAGGCACCCCCCAGTAGGGGCAGACTGACACCTCACACAGTGGGGTACTCCTCTGAGGCAAAACTTCCAGAGGAACGATCAGGCAGCAGCATCTGCTGTTCACCAATATCCGCTGTTCTCCAGCCTCTGCGCTGACACCTAGGCAAACAGGGTCTGGAGTGGACCTCCAGCAAACTCCACAGACCTGCAGCTGAGGGTCCTGACTGTTAGAAGGAAAACTAACAAACAGAAAGGACATCCACACCAAAAACCCATCTGTACGTCACCATCATCAAAGACCAAAGGTAGATAAAACCACAAAGATGGGGAAAAAACAGAGCAGAAAAGCTGAAAATTCTAAAAATCAGAGCACCTCTCCTCCTCCAAAGGAACACAGCTCCTCACCAGCAACGGAACAAAGCTGGACAGAGAATGACTTTGACGAGTTGAGAGAAGAAGGCTTCAGATGATCAAACTACTCTGAGCTAAAGGAGGAAGTTTGAACCCATGGCAAAGATGTTAAAAACCTTGGAAAAAAATTAGTTGAATGGCTAACTAGAATAACCAATGCAGAGAAGTCCTTAAAGGACCTGATGGAGCTGAAAACCAAGGCACGAGAACTACGTGATGAATACACGAGACTCAGTAGCCAATTTGATCAACTGGAAGAAAGGGTATCAGTGATGGAAGATGAAATGAATGAAATGAAGTGAGAAGTCTAGAGAAAAAAGAATAAAAAGAAATGAACAAAGCCTCCAAGAAATATGGGACTATGTGAAAAGACCAAATCTACATCTGATTGGTGTACCTGAAAGTGACAGGGAGAATGGAACCAAGTTGGAAAACACTCTGCAGGATATTATCCAGGAGAACTTCCCCAATCTAGCAAGGCAGGCCAACATTCAAATTCAGGAAATACAGAGAACGCCAGAAGAGTCAGCTTTCTCATTGGCTTTACTGATGCACCAGACTATACAAACTAAGTATCCCATATCATAAAGTATTAGGACTTGAGGGCAACTGATAACTTTCTCATTCCATATCCCTCACTTTTCCTCCTTGGCTTAGCACAATGACATTTTACTGAGCACCGGTACACGGGAGTAAGGTGGTTAATAAAAATCTTTGCTTAAAGCCCATAGTTACTGGAAAGTTAAGATCAGATTCTACAGATTTGTATTTAATTGTAGGTTCACATTAAAATCACCTGTAGAATATTATAAAACTAGGTATTTGTTGCCCTCATGTTTTGAAACTTGGATTCAGGATGCCTGGGTGAAGCTGGGGTATCAGTATATTGAAGACCCATTGCTAACTCTAATATACAGTCTCAGTTTCTAGAGGGGGTAAAATAAAGCATCAACAGTTTTTAGACCATATGTGTAAATGTTACTCTTTAATACATCCAAAAATGACAAAAGAGTAATTTAATCTCATCTTGTTTAAACACTTAAAAATCCAGAGAGAGAAAGAGATAAATTTGAAGGGATGCTGATGTGTAGCAGCGCCAAAGGTTACAATTTTCTGTTTCTCTCTGTTTGCCACTCTTCTGATTCTGTTCTGGAGGCCACTCTGCTATGTGAGAGAAAATTCCCATTTTTCCCTAGCCATCAGTCATGCAAGATCCCCCACCATATATTTCCGGGGAGGTAGCACCTTAAATGGTAGCAGGATCTCAGTTAACCACATAATATTCATACCAATACTTTTAGTATAAAGACAATTCAATTTCTGTAATTTCCAAGTTGTGCCTCAGAAACAATGCAACTTTTGAAAGTTTTACATTAGCCTGCATAATAAATGCAAAGTATTTATAATGAGATTTGCTTCTGGCTGTGAATTGGCCAATGATAGAAGATCATAAAAGAGTAGAGGGAAGACAGGATGTGGAACATCTTCCAATTTGATGAAGGTACATCACTGATAAAAAGAAAGGCAGACATTTAGTGAGGTCACCTAAGAACTCTTATTATCATGGGAAATGGTCCCAAATGGGCAGCAGACTCCATCCTGGTAGAATTTCTGAAGGAATTCCTCACTAATACAGGGTTAGGAGCATCCTAGATATTCCAGAATTCAGAAGTCTTTCTGCTTAGCAAGAGTATAAAGGCAACTTATCTGCATTTAAGCAGATAGTTATAAATGAATAAATCTTTTCAAAAAGCAAGTGAGTCCAGGAAGAAAGTAAATAATTACAGAAGGGGATAACACTTTGTAGTGCATCATATTGAGCATTGCCAAAACCCCTTAGTACAACAATTTCATTTCATTATGAAATTTTTTCCTCATTTGTATATAGCCCTCTAGGTCTATCTTGTGGTATGTTGTTTACTTAAGGAAAATAATATACAATAAAATGTATTTATTAGAAGGAACTTGGTAGTAGTGCCCCAAAGAATCTTTAGTTTAGCATTTTACTATTTAATTTAAAATATATTTAATTATAGTGTTATATTTTTGTGATTCTCAATATACCTAATATTTTCACATTTATCATTTAATTCTCAAAAGTACCTCATGAACTAAGTATCCTTATTACTTCTGTTTTACAGATGAGTGCAGCTCAAGTAAGTTAGCTAACTTACTCAAAACCAAATAATAGTAATTGGCATAAACATCTTTTTTTCCAACACAGAACTTCTGCCTCCCATTGGTGATAATTAATAATAGTATTTGATTTTTGGGATTCTACGAATAGAATGTAATTTTTATTGCTTGTAGAAGCTTTCTGGCCTTGGTACTTCATTCAATCAATGTTTAATAATGTGACTTCCTTGAGATATACTGTTAGAAAATAAAATTAATTAGTAGGAGTCCAGTGGTGCAGATAACATAACTACTGAAACAGCTGGTTCTCCCTTAGGACATGGGCTCTACAGAGGGATAATTTTGAACCACAGATTTTTTTTTGTATTGGGAAAATAGTTCATATTATATTAATAGACCACTGCACAAGATATTTAACTTTAAATGTGTCCCTTAAAGTTTAAATTGATGTTAAGATGGTTTTCTAAACTAAAACACCAGATGAATCTTCAAGACTGGGGACAGCTGTCTGTTCTTTTACATCACACTTCCAACAGTGCTATCTCTCAGATGTGCTGGCAAGAAACAGGAAGTTTGTTTCAGCCAAATTTCCACATTTCAGAGTCTTCCTGATGAGAATAGGAAAAAAAGTCTCTCAACAAGTGTGGGCGGGTGATCAAGCCACATGTATGTAGTACATCACATACTCACACTTCCCTAATTCCAGGGAAGGACTATTTTTATGTCTACTTTTTGTGTTTTAGATAAATATCAACTCTTTCAGAAGCTAGTGCTTCAAGATGGAAACAAGTTTACTAAACAGTAAGTTGTGATTTGAAAATTCAGCAATCACATAAAAACTTTTCTGAGCTCATCTGGTTTTTAGAACTATAGGCAAATCAGAAAAAAACTACATATGTTTTAATTTAAGGGCTTAAGCATTTTATGCACATCAAACATATGTTTCAGAATATTTTGCAAGTTCTAAAATGTCTTAGTTCAACAATGAGCTCTAAAAATGATAATCGTATTATACAGACAAAAATGTATCTTGCATATTTAATGTATCATTTAAATTTGATAGAATTACAAATGATTTAATTATATTGTACATTATCATTAGCTTGTGTACTCTAAAGGAATATTAATATCTTTTCTCAGTTCAAATTTTGATAAACACAATGTGCACAATGTTTTTGCAAACTTAGGAAAAATTGTGAGGTACTTTTACCTGTTATGGTTTCCCACAGTATGCTCCTTATCCCTGACAAAACTTGTTTTATTTATAACCATATGTTGTTTTTGCACATATTATTTGTTTGACAATGATTTATTTTTTAAATGATGGTTCAAGAAAGAAAAACACATTGCAGTCACAAGTCGTGTAACAATAGGGATATATTCTGAGAAATGTGTGGCGGTTTTGTCACAGTGTAAACATCATAGAGTGTACTTAAAAAACTGAGATGGTATAACCTTCTATGTATCTAGACTATATGGTAGACTCTATTGCTCCTAGGCTGCAAACCTGTACAGCATGTTACTGTACTGAATTCTGTAGGCAATTGTAATACCATGGTAAGTACCGTGTATGTAAACATATCTAAATATAGAGAAAGTAAAGTAAAATAAGGAGTATAAAATGGTTTATAGAATACTACTATAAGTGGAGCTTGAAGGATTGGAAGTTGCGCTGGCTGAGGCAATGAGTGAGTGGTGAGTGAATGTGAAGACATAGGATTACCGTACACTACTGTAGACAATATATGCTATGCACTTAGGCTGCACTAAATTTATTAATACTGGTGTATCTTGTTTCATTGTGCTTCACTTACTGTGCTTCACAGATGTGTCTCTTAACAAATTAAAGGTTTGTAGGCATCCCTTCATCGAGCAAGTCTATCACTGCCATTTTTCCAACAGCACGCACTCACTTCATGTCTTTCTGTCACATTTTGGTAGTACTCATATAACATTTCAAACATTTTCATTATTTTTAAATGTGTCATGGTGATCTGTGTTTAGTAATCTTTGATGTTACTATTGTAATTGTTTTGGGGCACCACAATCTGTGCCCATATAAAACAGTGAACTCAGCTGATAAATGTGGTATGTGTTCTGACTGTTCCACCAACAGCCTGTTCCTTCATCTCTCTCCCTATCCTCAGGCCACCCTATTCCATGAAACACAACAATCTTGAATTTAGGTCAGTTAATAACCTTACAATGGCCCTTTAAGTTTTCAAGCGAAAGGAAGAGTCATACATCTTCTATTTAAAATCAAAAGCTAAAAATGATTAAGCTTAGTGAGGAAGGCTCAATGAAAACTCAGATAAGCTGAAAGGTATTACTCTTGTGCCAATCAGCTTAGTTGGGATGAAAAGGAAAGTTCTTGAAGAAAATTAAAAATTCTATTCCAATGAACACAGAAATGATAAGACAGTGATCAGCATTATTGCTGAAATTAAGAAAGTTTTAGTGGTCTGGATACAGCAAACCAGCCACAACATTCCCTTAAGACAGAGCCTTATCCTGAACAAGGCCCTAACTCTCAGTGATTTTTTAAGGCTTTGAAGAGTGAGAAAGATGCAGAGGAAAAATTTGAAGCTAGTAGAGCTTGGATCATGAGGTCAAAGGAAAGAAGCTATTTCCATAACATAAATGTGCCAAGTGAAACAGCAAGTTCTGATATAGAAGCTGCAGCAAGTTATTTAGAAGATCTAGCTAAGATCATTGATGAAAGTGGCTGCACTAAAGAACCTATTTTCAATGTAGACAAAACAGACTTCTATTGGGAAAAGGTGCAATCTGTAATTTTCTTTTTTTCTTTCTTATTTTATTTTATTTTATTTTATTTTTTGAGACAGAGTCTTGATTTGTTGTCCAGGCTGGAGTGCAATGGTGTGATCTTGGCTCACTGCAACCTCCACCTCCTGGATTCAAGCCATTCTCCTGCCTCAGCCTCCTGAGTAGCTGGGATTACAGGCGTGCACCACCATGCCCAGCTAATTTTTATATTTTTAGTAGAGAGGAGGTTTCACCATGTTAGTCAGTCTGGTCTCGAACTCCTGACCTCAAGTGATCTACCCTCCTCAGCCTCCCAAAGTGCTGGGATTATAGGCGTGAGCCACTATGCCCAGCCGCCATCTAGGACATCGATAGCTAGAGAGGAGAAGTCAACACCCAGCTTTAAAAGGACAGGCTGACTTGTTAGGGATTAAACAATTGCTATTGATAAGCCATTGTAATTTAACTTGTTCTTACAAATACAAACTTTTTTTTTCTTGTTTAGTTATTTTCTTGATGTTCCCTTTTGTTTTAATAATTTTCAGAAACCAGAGTACAATGTATTGGAATATGTTTAAAATATACTTATTTTTCTTTATCTATCTTACTCAAATCAATTGAATTATTAATGCTTAAACTTCTTTGCAAAATGTACTTTATATTTGGCTTTTCTTCTCATTTTTTAAATCCACTATAGATCTTCGCTTATGCTACTAATAATTAGAGCACATATTGACTGTTAGAGGCTGTTTTAATTCTAGCATATATTATATATGGGCAACACAACACTTAGACTGTAGACCTCAAATCAACTTTTCACAAAATGTTAATAAAAAACAGTTATTGTGCAGATAAATGTTCCAAGATGCACCAATCAATACCAATGATATAAGCTTACATTTTTTTTTTTTTTTGAGACAGAGTCTCACTCTGTTGCCTGGGCTGGAGTGCAGTGGCGTGATCTCAGTTCACCGCAACCTCCGCCTCCTGAGTTCAAGCAATTCTCCTGCCTCAGCCTCCCGAGTAGTGGGGACTACAGGCGCATGCTGCCATGCCCTGCTAATTTTTTGTATTTTAGTAGAGACAGTTTCACTGTGCTGCCCAGGCTGGTCTTGAACTCCTGAGCTCAGGCAATCCATCCATCTTGGCCTCCCAATGTGCTAGGATTACAGGATTGAACCACCGTGGCTGGCCCGCAGTCGTTTTTTATTCTGGAAAACAGAGACTACTATGTACATGTGTTAAACTACCTTCCATTTCACTCTACATTAATTTAGTGATTCCCTTGAATACTATTATTATTTTTCCTTCCTGTTTTTCATCAGGATGGTCATTCTGAGTGAAATATAACAAGAGATCCATGAGTACTTAGCATGAAAATTTCTACTATTGTAAAAATTTTGTAGAGGTTTTTTTTTTCAATTTAATCTATTCTATGTCCACTTATTTTCATCCCATTACACCAGTCATGGGACAGTCTTTAAAATGTAATTTTGGTGCCAGCAATCTGAAGGTATAAAATGTGTATTCTTCCATCAATGTAGCTCTAGCCCCAGTGAGAAGTCATAAAGAAAAATTACTTTCAAAGGTACCCCAGAAATGTCAATTTAGCCAATCATCTTTTATCACTTAATATGAAAGATACTAAGTAACAAAATTGTCAAATTTAATTTTCACCTTCTGTTTCTTACCACCTTTTGGTGGAGCTGCTAATAAGCAGTGAAAAGGGTAAATGGCAGGCATATGTGGACAGAAGAAGGCAAAATGAAATATTTCACAGCTGTAATTATTAGCCTGTGAATAAGTGACTGAAATGGTGGCTGAAATTGCAATCAAGAATATGTTAATGACATCTGCACACAAGTGATCTGTGTTTGCATGAAATAATACTTTAACATTTTTTCAGTGAGCTATTTATTGACCCTGAGACTTTTTTCTCCCATATCTCATTTTACACACACAGCACACCACTCATGGACACATACACATACATATGCACACACACAAAAATATACATATGGACATAGGGATCAGTAGCTTTTCTGACTCATGAGTATCCCTAATAAAATAACGTACAAAAATATATGAGAGGACAATGATTATTCCCCATATGGGGTGAAAAATTTATGAGCATCATTCTCTTAGGTGCTAAGCTGTGACTCTTAAAATTAATTCTTTATCTATTCTAGCTAGAATAATGAATAAAATATGACCATTATAAGCCTAGAGAATGGGTTCAAGCATATTTCTCTTATAATTAAGTAATAAGGTCATAGGTTATGAGATCTTTTCACTAGGTTCTATAAAACATTACAACAATTGCTCTGCTTCTGTGTAACAGTTGATTCTTCTGGGAGACTGATAAGAATAACAAGTGGCAGAGATCAATTAAAAATATAATCTCTACAACTACATATGTGCTAGTATTTTAAACACATAGGAACAGGGTTGGTCCAAGGAAAAAATAAAGGCAAAATAGGCAGTTTTGATTTCACCGCCATTATGTCTCATTTTCTCCATATTTTCTATACTATAGTAGTTGTTTATCTGTTTTATAAATTGAAAATGTATACATGTGCACGCACACACACATATATAAATAACTATTTTGACCATTATTTTGTAGACTTATTTTTAAGAAACTATAGCTACCATCCACTGTGTTTCCTCTTTCATACTTTCTTATTATGAAGTCTCATAATTCTATGCCCATATCTATCCTCAACAATGCACTGTGTGCTTTATGAAAGCAGGGAATGTCTTATGCATCTTATCTTCAACTACTAAAATGATGTCTATTATATACCAATTAAATAGTATATGGTATTATACTAAATAAATATACAAATATATTGCATAAAATTATAATAGACATATAATAAACATATAAACACATAATAAACATATAAAACAAAATTGAGTTCAACAAATAAAAACACACTGATTTTCTGATATTTTACATATAGTATCATCAGGTAAACACAGTCTGGTAATCAATATATTTTATTCCAGAGTCATAGCTTATGAATTGGTTTCTGTGAAAATAAAGTCAGCTTTGTGCTGTTTATCCACAGTATATTCAAGTGAAACCCAATGTTATGTTTCTTTTTCTTCTTTCTTTCTTTCTTTCTTTCTTTCTTTCTTTCTTTCTTTCTTTCTTCTTTCTTTCTTTCTTTCTTTCTTTCTTTCTTTCTTTCTTTCTTTCTCTTTCCTTTCTTTATTTCTTCCTCTTTCCTTTCTTTATTTCTTTCTCTCTCCTTTCTTTCTTTCTTTCTTCTTTCTCTCTCTTTCCTTTCTTTCTTTCTTTCTTTCTTTCTTTCTTTCTTTCTTTCTCTTTCTTTCTTTCTCCTTCCTTCCTTCCTTCCTTCCTTCCTTCCTTCCTTCCTTCCTTCCTTCCTTCCTTTTTCTTTCTTTCCTTCTTCTGTTTTTATTGTGTTAACTAAGAACACTTCACTTGAGATCTACCCTCTCAACAAGTTTAAGTATAGGCAAAAATTTTAAGAATAATTCCTATAACTTAGTCATCCTTATATGAATTAACTAAAATAGTCACCTCTGTAGACACAAAAAGTAAAATAGTTGTTGCCAGGGCTTGGAGGATAGAGGAATTGGATATTGCTGTTCATTTGGGTAAAATTTTAGTTAGCACTCTGTCTCTTATAACTATCACATGCTTTCAGTGTGGAAGAGAATAGTTTCAAAATGGATGGGGAGCAGTAAAGAAGGAAGAAAATGACCTAAGACACACACACACACACACACACACACACACACACACACGGATTTATCCATATATAATTATATATATATATATGGATTTCAGTAATAACAATAAATATGAGTAGATTAAACAAACTTATTAAAGACTAGGTTTGTCAGAATGGATTAAAAATCACGATCCACCTGCGTAATCTTCAGGAGACACTCTCTAGATTGATTCAAAGATACAAATAGAGTGAAAGTTAAAAAAAAAGAACAAATTTAGCAAATAAATGCAATCTTTCTAAGTTGAAAAACTACAAAATCTTGTTGAAATAATTTAAATAAGACCTAAATAAATGGAAGAATATCCTACATTCATGGATTGGAGGATTTAATATTGTCAAAATGGCAATACTCCCCAAATTAATCTATAGATTGAATGCAATCTCTGTCAAAGGTTATTTCCCAACTTTATATGAAAATAAAGCAGACACAGAATAGCCAAAACAGTCTTGAAAAAAACCCACCTAGTGAAGGCTCACACTTTCCAATTTCAAAACTTACTGCAAATCTGAAGTATTCAAGATAGTGTGGCGTTGGCATAAGGATAGAATTACATAAAACACTTAAGAGAAAATACTGGAGTAAATATTTGTGTATGGAGGTTAAGCACTGCTTTCTTAAATATGGCATCAAAAGCACAAGTAAGGTAACAAAGTAGATAAATTGGATTTTATCAAAATTTATATTAGTGTGTGCAAATGGTATCAAGAAATCGGAGCATGCAAAATAGGAGAAAGTATCTGGAAATCATATATCTGATAAGGCACTTGTATCTAGAATATATAAAGAGTACCTACAATTTCCTCTACATATGCTAATCAATTAAAATGGGTCAAATAATATGAAAAGATATTTCTCTAAAGAACATGAAAAAATGCCCAACTGTGTTAGCTTCCACAAAAATGCAAATGAAAACCACAAGAAGATATTATTTTACATCCACTAGGATTGCTCTAAACAAAAAGGCAGATGATAAGTGTTCACTAGGATAAAGAGAAATTAGATCACTCATACACTGGTAGTGGGAATGTAAAATGTTGCATTGCTTTTGAAAAGTTTGAAAGTTCTTCTATAATTTGATCATACGTCTTTCATATGTACCAGAAGTTCCTCTCCTAAGTATGTGTCTCAGAGAAATAAAAACACACGAACACACAAAAGCTTTTTACATAAATGTTCATGGTAGAATTATTCATAATAGGCAAAAGCATAAACCACCCAAATTTTTATCCACTGATTTACAAATAAATAAAAAATGATACATCCACACAGTAAAATAATATTTGGCAAAAAAGAAATAAAATATTGATCCATGCTACAACATGGATTATGTTTAAAAACATGCTACTTAAAAGAAGTCTATCATAAAAGATTACATATTCTGTGATTTCATTTATATGAAATGCCCATATTAGGCAAATTTATAAAGACAGAAAGTACATTTGTGGTTTCCAGAGCTGTGGAAGTTTAGGAATTCTGAATGACTGCTAATGAGTATTGGGTTTCTTTTGAAGTAAACAGTTTAAAATCAATTGTGGTGATAAGTGTAACTCAGAAAAAGTATTGAAAACCATTGAATTGTGCACTTTAAATGAATTAATTATATAATATATAAAATATAGCTCAAGGAAACTGTAAAATTTGTACATGAAGAGTTAAATATATACATACAAAAAGTGAAAGCAATTTGGATGAAAAAGTACAGAATTGACCTACGGTAAGCTAAGTATTCTTAGATGTCTGTCTGTTAAATTCATACTTTGAAAGAAATATGTTACTCATTCAAGACAAGCTTTGGTGGATGTACACAGTAGAGCAGTACTATGTATAGTAAGAAAAAGAAAGATCTACCAAGATGTGTGGGCAGAGGCAGTTTATCAAGGACTTTTCTTGAAAGTTTCTTAATTAAACCCATATCTTTACTCTTTTTTGTTGAACTTTTGTCCTTATTCCTCTTTGCTATTCTTCAAGGTAATCAGTGTGAAAAATAGATGGCTTTTAGAATTTGCATCCTTAAATTTATTTTTGAAAACCTTTACTGACTATTGACAACTTGGGACTTCGATAAATATAATAAAAACACAGAGCATAAAAATGTAATTTTTAAAAATATTTAAATATTTGTGATTTATGAATCTTCAACATTTAAAATCTTCACTCATATTTTATATGATACATTCCTGGGAGCACTGTGGATGTCATTCCTATAAAATTAGTTTCCAGCAATCTTTTAATAATTGACTATAGATTTCATAGTGAATTTGTTGTTCGGTTTGCAATCTGGTAAATACTGGTGTGTCTCGCTGTTATTTGTGTTTTGCTCTCTGGCAGGAAAGCTACTCTATGGAAATTAAGCATTTATAAAACTTTTCTAGCAATAGGGTTTAATACAGTGAGCTGAAACAAATGTATTATATGGTAAACTTCAAGGACCTTGTACATTTTGTTTAGAAATAAAATCCTTTATAAATAAAAGAATATTTAAAAGCACATGTGCACTTATCCAGGGAAAATACAGTTCATTTTTTACTTCTAGCTTATATCTCTGGTCTTCTATGAGTTTTTATGCTATACATACTTTTATAGTTCTTATCAACTCACCAAGATCTAACAATAAACTCATCATTAATAATCCCCGCATCTGCATATCTAGCCCCGTAAAATTCAATAAAACAATTTGCTTTTACATAAATTCATTTGTATGTTCTTTTCTTTTTCAGAATAAACTCATGCACAGTAAATGCTACTTTTTTTCTTCCCATTTAAATCCTTTTCACAGTTTTTCTATTTCTGTTTTTTGTTGTTTTGTCCCTGTTGTTCTTTCTCTTTCTTTTCCTTCCTTCCTGTTTGCTCCTTCCTTCCTTCCTTCTTTCCTTCCTTCCCTTTTTCCTTTCTTTCTTCCTTTCCCCCTTTCTTTCTTCCTTCCTGTCCTAGATATCTGTGGAATTTTGAGCTTGAGAGAGATAATTTAGCGTATCTCATAGAAGCAATTTCTAAGTGGCAAAGTGTTCAAAAGGAGCAGAGCATAAAAGTTTGGAAAATTTGCAGCCTGAACATGAAGTTGGAAAGAAAACCCCATTTTCTGGGAAGAAATTCAAGCTGGCTGCAGAAATCTGCATAAGTAATGAGGAGGTGAATGTTAATCACCAAGACAGTGAGGAAAATGTCTCCAGTGCATATCAGAGACCTTCACAGAAGGCCTTCCCATCACAGGCCCGGAGACCTAGGAGGAAAAAATGCTTCAATGGGCCAGGTTGCCCTGCTCTGTGCCTCCTTGGGACACGGTGCCCTGCCTCCCAGCTTCTTAAGCCCCAGCTGTGGCTAAAAGAGGCCAATGCACATCTCAGGCCATGGCTCTAGAGGGTGCAAGCTCCAAGCCTTGGCAGCTTCCACATGGTGTTGAGCCTGTGGGTGCACAGAAGTCAAGAATTGAGGTTTGAGAACTTCTGCCTAGATATCCAAGGATGTATGGAAATGCCTGGATGTCCAGGCAGATGTTTTCTGTAGGGGCAGAGCCTCATGGAGAACCTCTGCTAGGGCAGCATAGAAGGAAAATGGGGGGTTGGAGCCCCCACACAGGGTCCTCAATGGGACCCTGCCTAGTGGAGCGGTGAGAAGGGGGCCACCATCCTCCAGACCCCAGAATGGTAGATCCACTGATAGCTTGTACCATGTGCCTGGAAAAATTACTGACACTAAATGCCAGCCTGTGAAAGCATCTTGGAGGGGGGTTGTACCCTGCAAAGCCACAAGGGTGGAGCTGTCCAAGGCTGTGGGAGCCACCTCTTGCATCAACATGACCTGGATGTGAGACATGGAGTCAAAGGAGATCATTTTGAAACTTTAAGGTTTAATGACTCCCATATTAAATTTCACATTTGCATGGGTCCTCTAGCTCCTTTATTTTGGCCAATTTCTCCCATTTGGAATGGATGTATTTACCCAATGCCTGTGCCCCCATTGTATGTAGGAAGTAATTAACTTGCTTTTGATGTTACAGGCTCATAGGCAGAGGAGGTTTGTCTTGTCTCAGATAAGACTTTGGACCAGGATATTTGAGTTAATACTGGAATGAGTTAAGATTTTGGGTGACTATTGAGGAGGCATGATTGTGTTCTGAAATGTAAGGACAGAAGAGACCAGGGGTGATTTGGCTGTGTTCCTATCCAAAATGTTATCTTGAATTGTAATCTGAATTGTAATCCCCATGTGTTAGGTGATGGACCTTGGGGGAGGTGATTAGATCATGGGGCAGTTTCCCCATGCTGTTCATATTATACTGAGTGAATTCTCAGAAGATTTGATGGCTTTATAAGCATCTGGCATTTCCTCTGCTGGCACTCATTCTATCTCCTCCTGTCTTGTGAAGAGATGAGTTTCCCCATGACTGTAACTTTCCTGAGGCCTCCCAGCCATGCTGAACCATGAATTAATTAAACCTCTTTCTTTATAAATTACCCAGTCTCGGGTATGTCTTTATTATCAGTGTTGTGGGAGGTGGGAGGTACCTCATGAGAGGTGATTAGATCATGGGGGTGGTTCCCCCATGCTGTTCTCATGATAGAGAGTGAATTCTCTTGAGATCTAATGGTTTTATAAGAAACTTCCCCCTGCTTCACTCTGCACTTCTCCTTCCTGTTGCCTGTGACGTAGGTGCCTTCATCCCCTTTGCTTTCATGATTATAAGTTTTCTGAGGCCTTCCCAGCCATGTGGAACTGTGAGCCAATTAAACCTCTTTTCTTTATAAATTACCCAGTCTTGGGTATTTCTTCATAGCAGCATGGGAATGGACTAATACACAATCCCATTAAAAAGTTGGCAAAAGACATAAAAATGAAGAGATACATCTCAAAAAGAGACATACATGTAACCAACAATCATATGAAAAAATGCTCAACATCACTGATCATTAGAGAAATGCCAATTAGAACTACAATGAGATACCATCTCACACCAGTTAGAATGGCTATTATTAAAAAGTCAATAAATAACAAGTGCATAAAAGAAATACTTTTAGACCACTGGTGGGAGTGTAAATTAGTTCAACCATTGTGGAAGACAGTATGGCAATTCCTCAATCACCTAAAGTCAGAAATATCATTCAATCCAGCAATCCCTCTACTAGGAATATATCCAAAAGAACATAAACCATTCTATTATAAAGACACATGCATGCATATATTTATTGCAGAACTATTCACTATAGCAAAGATATGGAATCAATCCAAATGACCATCAATGATAGAATGGATAAAGACAATTTGGTTCATGTACACCATGGAATACTATGCAGCCATAAAAATAGAATGAGATCATGTTCTTGCAGAGGCATGGATGGAGCAGGAAGCCATTATTCTTAGCAAACTAATGCAGGAACAGTTAGAGAGGGAACTCACCTATAAGTCAGAGCTGAATGATGAGAACACATGGACACATGGAGGAAAACAACACACACTGTGGCCTATTTGAGGGTGGAGGTTAGAAGGAGGGAGAGGATGTGGAAAAATAAGAAATGAATACTGGGATTAATACCTGGGTGATGAAATAACCTGTACAACAAACCCTCATGACACACAATTACCATTGTAACAAACCTGCACATCCTGCACATGTACCCCTGAACCCCTGAACTTAAAATAAAAGTTTAAAAAGTAAAAAAAAAAGTGGTGATATAAAGATGCTGGTATCTGGCAAGGGCCTTCTTACTGCATTATAGCATGATGGGAGGCATCACATTGTGGAAGAGCAGAAGGGTAAAGAAAGAGGGCAAAAGAGAACCAGCTCTTTTATAATGTCACCAATCCCTCCCATGAAGGTAAAGCTCTCATGGCCTAATCACTTCTTAAAAGTTCTATCTCTTAATATTATTACACTGGCAACCAGATTTTACATGAAGTTTGTAGGAGATGAACATTCAAACTGTAACACCTTCTAATTAACCTCTCTGTTTGCACTACCTGAACAATTTCTCCTGAACACTGCCTACTAACTCTTCTACCATTATCATCTATCTTTGAAAAATATATTAATGGATACACATCACAACAACATAAAGTTAAAATTATTTTTAGCATTTACATTCTCCATACTATCACATCTACTACTTGTCAGTCATTTCATCATTTATCCGTAATAATAATCTTCTCTACCAGGTTTCTTTGAAAAGCTCACTATTTTATTTATGACTAAGAAATTAATGGCCTTTATTTAAAGCATTTTGTTTAGTAAAGTGTTTCCTGGTATTCCCACATTTTTATGACAGTTAATATCAGATCTATCGCTATGAAAATGTACTTGCTTATCTATATTTATTTTATTTTTAACCACCAAATTTTCCATCTATGTTGAAAAACCTTCAAAAATAAGAATACTGCATATTGCCCTATATTCTCTAGAAAAGAGTACATGTATATTAGAGAACCTCAAACACATTGCTTGTCTAATAAATTATTCAAAATGATTTAACTTAGAATTTGCATACTACATGCACACTTTTATAGCAATTTTTATATAACTATTAAAAGAGTGCAAAATGGAGAACAGAGATAAGCTTTGAAGCTAGATAAACCTGGATACAAATAACACTATTACCACCTATACTTATGTTGGAATAATTATTGACATCCTGGTTCTTCTTTTTCTTCATCTTAAAATGGAGATAATAATACAGGTTGAGCATCCTAAATCTGAAAATCCAAAATGTTCCAAAATGCGTAACTGCTTGAGTGCCAGCATGATGCACAAAGGGAATCCTCACTGGAGCATTTCATGTTTTATGTTTTTGGATTTGGCATGCTCAACAGGGGCAAATATTCCAAATATAGTGCAATTTTTCCAAAATTTGAGAAAAAGTTCTAAATCCAAGACATATCTGTTCCCAACCTGTATCAACTTTTCCAAGACATTGTGAAGATAAAAGTAAGCAGAAAAATTAGATCACTCGTAAGAGTTTCTGAGTGCTCACTTAAATGGTAAAACAAAAATACGTTGTTATTATATTGAGATACATTTACAACATAGAAATGACAAGCTTTTAATATAACAATATCAAATTTTACTTTAAAGAATACATTGCTAAAATTTTGCATTTATAGAAAAATTAATATGAAAAACCTCATGACATTAATATATTTATTTAACTTGGTAGCTTTCAGTTTTGCAACAGATGAGACCTTATTATTTAGATAAACTGAAATTCTAATTGCTCTATAGCATTTAGAAAGCTCCTCTAAAATTAAGATTAACCCAGAATGACTAAAACTACCTTTGTATAGAATTTGTTTCAATCAAATTTATATTTACTATATGTGTGTAGCTTTTCAGCTATCGCACACATTGCGCAAAAAGCAATAACTTGCATTGAAAGTATCTACAGCATGTACATCTTTATTCAGTTACATCTCATCTCAAGCAATTTTTTTCCTACCCTGCACCGATTTGGTTGTTTTTAACCTTTCATCACTTCTTCCTTTCACTCCTCTGTAATTCCAAAAGGTACATCATGATATCTTTACTCATTGTTTTGTAACAAATTCTCTTACAACCAAGGTGAATAGATGTTTGAGTTTATAAGAGAAAAATCCAGCATCAAACCAGGAAGCCACAGCAACAATCCTTTACACATACCCAAAGCATTCATGGTAAAATTTTAGATTCTTTATATTAGTTGAAGATACTTTAATACTGATGTGAATAAATTTTGAGTCACATTTTTCTGTTCCAAGAAGCAGGTTAACAGACAAAATTTTAAAAAATAATAATTCACAAATCAGTAGAACTTGATTTGAATCCTGACTCTGTCAGTTATTTGTTTTGTGATTTGGAACAGGCTGCTTAATTGGTTTACCCTAAGATTGAGCATCTATAAAAATATGCTAATTGCAGTAGCATTATGAGGAATTAAAAAGTTTATGTTTGATACCATTTCATTACTTAGAAATAATTCTCAAAAGCCATAGAATCTGCTGATTAAAGTAACTTTTTTAGAAATCAAAAGTAAAGCACAAATATTAAATTTGCCTGGGAAGATTATATATGAATGATACATATATAACATAAAATATTATTTATAACAACATTTTAATGAATTTGAATGTAATTTTGGTATTTTTAATAAAAACGAAGTAAGGTTTACAAAGTGAAGTAAATTATCGCTTTTTGGAAAACACCTATTAGTGACAAATATGCCAATTTAAAACTGAGAAAACTTTGTACAATTTGAACAGATTTTGTTGTTACTTATACAGGATTTTAAATAAGCTTATTCTAAAAAATCTTCAGCATAGAGTTACTGTAATTAATGTGCACTGAACAAGCAATTTACTCTGGCGCATCATCCACATTTGACAAATGGTGATGGTTTGCAGTTAGACTAAGCGCAGTTGCTTTAAATTTATCACGCATGAGCTTAATTGTTGCTTTATCCTCCTTTATTGGAAATCTATTGTAGCCTATACATAATGGATAGAAAGTGTGTCCAGGAAATGTTTTCCAATCATAAGCTTTAAGAAACTGTACCCTAAGGATTTAAATATATTACAATGCAATGTAAACTGAAGTTTAATCATTCCATAGAATAGGAAACTTCCAGAAACAGTATCTAACAAGACATTAATGCTGAGGTAAAATAACAGACACTGTGGTAAATAAATATTTGGTTCTCAATATTCAATTCTAATTGTGTAAAAACAAGTGATACATGTATTTATGTAAAACTACCTTCTCAGTTAAGTCATTTTTCACCAAACATAAGTTGAAAATAGACCTAGATAAAATGAACAGTTACAGATATTTTGCTGAAGATGTATATGTGAAAAAGGTAACTGAAGCATTATTAATACAAACACCAAGATATATGCAGTGATATAATTTACAAAGCTGTATTTGAAGTAGAAGGGACAATAATAATGATTTTTTTTTTGGAATTTTAGGCACTGTAATTATCAAATAGTTTCCTAAGCATCTAAATACTCAGAGTTATCTTCAATTAATTATGCTAATTGCAGTTGGAAGTTTCCATACAATTATTTGGACCTTAGATATGTCTTATCCAAACATGTTTTCATGTTATTTTTAAGATTCAATTGTGAGTTTCGATTCTTCAAGTAACTGGAAAGATTATAGCTCTATAAATTAAGGATGTAGCCTATTATTTCTCATCCATGTTGTCACATTCTGGCACATTTTATTGTGTCTTTGGTGTTCCAACAAACTACAGTGAAATTTGTAGTGAAGAAATCCATTGTACTAAAAGCAATGGTAAAAGTGAATTTTATGTACCAGAAAAATGCATTTCAGAAAATAACAAATTCATATCTGGCAAATTGTCAATTTGTGAAGGGAAATGTTCAAGCAGAAAAGCTATTTCATGCAAGTTAATTTAAACATAAACAAAATTATTGATTATATTGAAGGACTGGCATGTAGAGGCTAATTAAAAAGCTACTTTGGGATTAGAAGTGTTTTTGATGATTACACGAATCACAACAAATTTCTGTCTATAAACTTTTTTCCAAATGCTGAATCACCAGAGTGGCAGTTTTAGATTCCTAACTTTTAAGAGATCACATCAATGTCATAAACGTATTTTGTACTTTAATGTCTCATCTTTGTCAACCACGTATTTTCAGCAGTCTACGTTCTGTCTCTCTAGCCCCTCTGTACCTCGTACTTTAGAATCAGAATTATAAAATTTTGAGAGTTCCACAAAATCATGCTTTGTGTCTCCAAGCTTTTATTCATTGCAGGTGCTTATTTTTTAGTTTCTTCAGTCTACTGCATCATGGACACAAATTGAAGCCTGATTCAGATATTATTTCTGTTATGTGATTCTTCCCCATCCTCTCTCAAATCGTTGAGAACTTAAGTAAATTTGAAGTTGCACACATCTCTGTTACTGCTTCTATGTAATGATACTTTCAAATGAAGACCTGATCTCACACTCAAGTATGAAACCTATAGCATACTACAGAGTATTGTTTATCTTTGTGTACCCAGTAATTGACAATTAGAAGGTTCTCATTTAATATTTTGTTAATTTTTAATTGATATATAATTATTGTAAATATTTCTGGCATATACATTATATTTTGATACATGTATGCAATGTGTAGCAATCAAATCAGGGTAATTGGGATGTTATCACCTCAAACATTTATAATTTCTAGTGCTGAGAACATTCCAAATCTTTCTTCTAGTTATTTTGAAATATACAATAAATTCTTGATTAAACTTTTGAAATGAATTATTACTTATATTACTCCACCCTTTTCTTCAATGATGTTTTCCATTAATTTGTGGTTATTTTCTATTTCTTTCATTATCATATCTACCTTAATAATATGTTATCTTATTCATATAATCACATTTAATAAGCTAACACCATAGACAATTAGTGAATTTAGAATAACAGCAGTAAAGATAAATTTTTGAAATACATGATTACTGAAAATTCAAAAGGAGTTTTGTCTAAAATATTTTCATCACATGTAAAATATTAATACAGCATTATAAAAGTAGATTATGTGAATATATATATTTTAGTGATCAAATAGTCTACTTCCACTACATATCTATCAGCTAATAAATATGTAATTTCAGTAACTTTCAAAATACTTTTTTGTGTACATAGTAAGCATTTACCTTATGGAAGTGATTTTTAACATTAAAAATATATATGTATAAATCTAAAATCAGCTAATCTCCTGTAATAATTATCTTAAGTTACAAATTCATACATCCATTTTAGTGGTATTTTGTTATTAGCCATATAATACTTGTATGATGTCTGCGGGTATTGGCTAAAGATTAATATAATTCTAAATCTATAAAATCATACAAGAATAAATCTTAGGCATAGGAAATTTAGGAGGTTGCATTGGGGCATGTATGTATGCCATGCAATGTCTTAATACTGCAGGTAGAGTCCTGGCAATTCAGTTTTATTGAGTTGGAGACTGGAAGAGAATAGATGATAGTAAAACCTGTGTGGCGAATTAGGGCAGAATAAAATCAGGCAGGGAAGAAAAATATGCTGTAGATAAATGCTGAAACAAAACATTGATTTATACCCATCAGCATCAACTCTGGGAAATGGCAGAAGCAGACATATCATGCTGTCATATTGTCATCTCAAGTGGGATGATTCCTTTGGAGCCCATGAATCATTCAGTCTGTGAGGCAAAGAAGCTGATTCTAAAGCAGCAATTGATCATTGAAATTGCAATGGTGGCCATACTGAGTACAGAATACATGTGTACACTGGGTGGAAGGAACTTCAGGTAACAAATCAGTCACATCAGACACGCACATAAACAAGATAGTTGCACTGGCAGTTCTTGTCATTGCATCTAGGTAAAAATGATATAATAATGTATGTCCAAAATCCTCAAATGGGGTGATATTCAATTTTTATTCTATTCTCATGATATCCCTGAAGGTTATTTTGTTTATATTTTTATAATCTAATATAAAATATCTAAGTCTTTTATGTATTGGAGGAACAGAATAGCTTTTTTGGGTAGTTTTTACTAGTAAACTTTCACGAAAATCAACAGTGTGATGAACAATGTTTTCTGAAAAATAGCTGGCTAATTTTTGTTCACAAAGTGGTGTATACAGTTAAAATGACATTGATCTTATTCTTATATACATGTTCTTCAAGAGAGCAACTTATTTAATGCCATTTTAACTGTACATACCACTTTATATTAGCAACTCTCTGAATCCCAGAGACCATAATTGTGTAGTTTAATTATAGTGTTCCTGTAATCAATTTTAAGTTACAAGAGCAATTGTAAATGAGCTGTCAATGAGATCAAATGAATAATAATTTTTTCTCTGATGCATTTTCAAATTAGTCTCAGATTTAGGACATGGACACAACATGTATTTGGAAAAATTTAGAAAGTATACAAAATGTTTATTAGAAAGTGATTATTTAGACTTAGTAGATAGCTACCACTTCATAAATGTAAATACATTAAAATATTTGCAATCACATTTTTGTGGAGTTATCCGTAATTAATATAACTACTTGTTAAATACTTGGAAGAGTATTTATAATACTTGGCAGAAAACTTCAAGCAGAAAACTTTACACTGAAATTTTAGCAGTTTTAGCCAATCAAGAAATAAAGATAAATGCATCCTTGGAATGATGAGCTTCCACACTAAGATTTGATTCAGTTTACAAAAATTTATTCATATCTGCACTTTCTTCAATGTATTCCATGCCAAGAGTGCTCCTGTTTTTCATATCAAGCAAGGGAGAAAAGGTACCTTCAACATTTAGTAAAAGTGTATTTAACATACATGTATCAGATGGAGTGAAATTCAAGGTATTTGATGGCTACAGTAGTGGATGCGGACAAGAACAAAAAAAATAGTTAATACTTACAGAAGCTTACTATCTAGTAGTATCAGTAAAATATTCTACCTACACTACAATAATATAAAAATAGAGATATTATAACCAAACGAATTTTAAAAGATTTATAAAATCAAAGTATAGAAAAAAATACTCTTTTTGGAAGAACTTACAGAAATATGATAAAGAAGGAAGGGGAAATTTAATTATTTGTATAAAAATGGCATTTTAAGCTTCAAAACAGTTTGAGTCCAGGGAAGAGACATAGTTTCGGGAAATATAGTTAGGTATAGCTGAAGCTGAAAGTCATGGGAAAGAAATTTAACGAAAACTTTTGAAATATTTGATGCTATAGTTTTGATCAAAAACTATTGATTTTTCTGAGCATTGAAACTTAATACTGGGCTTTGGAAAAGTTTAACTGAAAGCAATATAATCTGAAGATGGAAAATGTGTAAACAGCATGTTCGATCAGAATTTTGTTACAAATATCCAGATGATAAAGTAAACAGAAAGTGACAGGCCTGAATAGGTAGTAGTAAATTATATAACTTGTTAATGAAAGGACTGAGGGAGGAGTATTCAAGGATGACTTGATATTTCACAATGAATAGTAAACAATTTAGGAGGAAGAGGATAGAATACGAGAATGAATGTAAAAATATATCTCAGTCTTTTAAAAGGTTTGAAAAGAGGATCAGAGCTCAGGAAGGATTTAGATTTGTGTTTATCTACATAGAATAAAGAAAGTGGTAGATTTAATATTGGCATTTATGAAGTCAAAATGGGTGCCTGGGAAGGAAGAATAACTTCAGAAGCTTTGCCACCATTAATCGGTATTGAAATATTTGTATTCTGATGGCTTACAGCAACACATTACCTCCAGGAATCTTTTCCACCACTCTGGAAGCTCCCCTCCTCCTTGCATGGAATTACCAGATAGACACTGCCCAAGGATTTTCTTTGTCTGATAAAAGGATGCTATCTGGAAAATGCCTAGAAGATAAGCCCTCCACCCCCACCTTCCAACCTGTAAGTTTTTAAAACTCTGGTTTTGAAAACAACTCTGGCAATAGCTGGGCCTCTTCCTTGGCTTCCTTCCTGCCACCCACTTCACCCTTAGCTCCATCACAGCAGACCTGGCTTGGTTCCAATTTATCACAGATGGCCAGGTCCTGAGTGCCTGCCATAGTGTCCCTTCTGTTGCCTCTCCTGTCCTAGGAGTGGTAGAGGTCCTATTGTTGCTGGTCTCTAGGTCATCACAAAGACTGCTGTTTGGCTCTCTCTTCAGTTGTATGACCAGCTTTTTTTTTTTTAATTAAATACCTTCTGTTAAGAATAAGTTGTGGGGTTTCTTAAGTCTCCAAAATGAATAAAACTATTTTCATCAAGGGCTATGCCACCTGTTATGAGAAATACCATGTAATCCTTACAGAGAACCTATATAAATGTGATAGACTCTTTAGAATTGAAGGAGCTTGAACGTTAGACATAAAACCTACTTATTTTACAAATGATGAAGCTATAGTAATGAAAGCCCTATTGCAAATATAGGACAATTCTTTGCCATTTGTCAGAGAGGAAATTTGTCTTCAATTGAAGAGGATGACTGAGCAGGAGAATCCAAGAATTTAGGAGGCCATTCCTCAAAAGGCAGCTTTATTTCTTTGAGTGAGGATGAAAGGGGGCTTATATTGTCAAAATAAGTTGATATTTAGAAATAGTTTCATTTTTATATAATATGTTAGGAAAAATGAAGATTTCAGGTTTAATATTTTATTATGTAATTAAATTAAAAAATGGATGGCTTAAGTTGCTGCAGTTTAAAATATACTATAGAAATTTATAATAATAGCTATACAAAGTTTCAATATCTGGAGATTTTATAAGATCTCGTTAAATTGATGTTACAGAATGATGGCTGGAAGTAAAGACTAGCAGATGCTATTAGAGTCATTTCTCGCTCACACAATTACATTCTTTGTAGAGTGGGCAGTTTATTCAGAGGGAGTGTATTGACTCTATAACCAAAAGTTCCATTGGAAACATTATAGGAAGTTGTAATTTTGTATTCAGAGGTTCTTTAATAGTGATTATTGACCCATGAAAATGTAGTCATTATAAGATTTAAAGATTACTTTATTATTATAGTTCCAGTTTTTAAACAGGGAAAATAATAGACAAGGAATCAGAAGGTGTGTTATTGACTGTAGTGCTAAAAATTCGCAGAGATAGCAGCATGGACAAGGCATTTAATTTCTCTGACTATTGAGGCTAAGAAATATTCTGATAACATCATAGAGTTACTACAAATATAAATAAAAAGCATCTCTCTGTATTATGTACATATTCATACAGAAGCTGTAAATAGTTGTATATGTAACATATATACTATATAATAGTGTAGATATAAATATTCTGAAGATTATCAGTGTCATTTTTTAAAGTTTCAAGGATATTTAATGAATATGTTTGATAACCATAAAGTTGAAATAAAAACTTTATTTAGCTAGTATTATAACTTGCCACACTTTACTTGAAGCTACTCTATAGAAGAACTTTGCTTGCCTTATGTTTATGTTTATTTTCTTTATTAATGTTTGTAAACAGATAAAATTATAAAAATACAGACAATCTAAAATATGAATGGCCACCAAAATAGAATAATTATTTTCAAAATAATAAATCAGCACCAGCTTTATGAACACTTGACTGGATTGTATGCATATACTCATTGGTTTCATCCAAAACCATTTTGTATAATTTGAGGAGTAAAAGCATATTAGGATATTATCTCAGAGTTAGAAGTGATATAGTATTTGGTTTCTCTTCCTTGAATGTGATATATAAAGTTTTATCAACTTTTGTCACAGTGAGGTATCTGAAGCCTTATATTTAAAACTGGTTAGACAGCTATTATTATCCATTTTATAATAGTTTGCTACCAACCCCTTAAATATCACACATTCTACTTACCCTCATTGTACTTTACTCATTGATTTAAATAACATAAAATTAAATAAATATAATAAAACATCATAATACATCCAATTCCTTTTCATATTCGAGTTAAAGTTTAGCTTGGAATTTCAAGGAAATTGTGCAATGAACATAGGGAAAATCGTTTTTAATTTTTATACAATGAAACTATAGTGTAGAAATTTAATAGATATTCAGAAAAGATCAGTTCATGGTATGTTCTCACATTATATGATCTAATTGTATGGCTTCATGAAAATATAGATGAATAAGGGTCTAATGTGATCACCAATAGAAAAGCAAAAAATTAGAACATATGTATCTCTTGTGTGTTCTAGTTGTAAGGGTGCACAATGTTCCTTTTACTATTTCTAGGTTCACTACTTGACAACTTTTTTTGGAAGAAGGGAAAGAAAGAAGGGAGGGAGGAAGAAAGAGAATAAGGAACAAAAGGAGAAAAGGAGGAAGGGAGAAAGGGAAAAAGGAAGGGAGAAAGGAAGGAAGAGGGAAAGAAGGAAGGAGAAAGATATAAAGGCAGGTGTAATGAAAACTAACATGCTTAGAAGATATTAACAAATATTGTTGCAGCTTCTGATATTTAAACTCTCTTAGCCAAATATAATGTAGACAAATTAGAAATATGTAAATGTTTCCTAAAACACTTCAAAAGAAATGATTATCCTGATATGCTTACTCGGATCAATCTTAACTCTTCAGATGTGGAAGTGAATCTGTGTCTTATCATCAACTACATACAACTGGAACACTAATTTATTAACTAGCAATAACAAATGTAAGTTTCCTCAGGACCTGGAAAGCCCTACTTGCATGAGGAACATGGTTGTGAGTGCCATATGTCTGTGGAAATCGGAAATGTTTGATGACCATAAAATTAGCACAAAATGAATAACTGATATAACTTAACTTTTTCATGGTGTCAAGCTTTAAACCTATATTTCCACAATAGTACGTATAATACTCAGGGCAATATTATTTAATTTGGTTCTACATCCAAACGAAACAATGAATCTGGTAAATTCAAAAAACTGTGGTATCAAATACAGTTTCAATTTACTTAAGTGACTAGATTACATCTGTGAGAACATTAACATTAAAATATTTTAGTAAAAAAAAGCGTAAAAAATCATCATTGGTTCAGCTAGGTAATTGGAAAAATATATATTATTTTTCTTCTTCAGTGGACACTAGCATTCCCCAGAAGAAAGGAAAGTTTATGTTTACAAGCTTATAATGAGATTAAATGACTAAACCTGATTGATTTTAGAATGCTGATATAGATTTAGAAGTCACTAACATATAACCTGGAAGTAATTTATGTACTTACAAACTAATGGGTGATCTCACAAATTTAGCATAGCAAACCCAAACAAAGCTTTATGTTTTAGTGTGTTATTCTTTCAGAACTTTGGACATTAGCTGCTCGCCAAATTTGGGAGCAGAGTTGAAATTTAAACTGGCTGTGATTTTCCCTTTATAAACTTGAAATTATGTTATTAATAATCTATATTAGGTGTTTAAAGAAAACATTTCATTTATTTACTTTGGTAAAGTAAATAAAGTCCTGAAGGCCTAAGAATTACATTTTATTCAAAATTATTCAATTTCTTGGGCATACCTAACAGTTTGAAAATGCAATAAAGACTTTTTGGTCATAACTTTAGGTATTATAACAGTGAATCTAAAAAAACTACACAATATACCTTTTATAGTTTGCATTTTGTTTTAATTATTTTAAATAAACAGACTATTAAATAATGTTGGCAATTTAGAAAATCTGTCTCCTGACAAAACAACAATGAATATATATATATATATATATATATATATTTTTTTTTTTTTTTGAGACAGAGTCTCGCTGTGTTGCCCAGGCTGGAGTGCAGTGGCGCAATCTTGGCTCACTGCAACCTCTGCCTCCCGGGTTCAAGCAATTCTCCTGCCTCAGCCTCCCAAGTAGCTGGGACTACAGGCATGCGCCATCATGCCTGGCTAATTTTTGTATTTTTAGTAGAGACAGGGTTTCACCATGTTGGCCAGGCTGGTCTTGAACTCCCGACCTTGTGATCCATCCACTTCAGCCTCTCAAAGTGATGTGATTACAGGTGTGAGCCACCATGCCCAGCCACGAATATATTTTATTGATTTGAATACATATATATATGTATGTATGTGTATATATATATTATATATGTTTGTGTGTGTGTATATATATATATGTATGTATCACAGAAATTGTGCAACGAACATAGGGAAAAATGTTTTTTTTATCCAGTGAAACTATAGTGTAGACATTTAATAGATATTCAGAAAAAGGTTAGTTCATGGCATGTTCCCACATTATATGATCTAATAGTATGGCTTCATGAAAATACAGATTAGTAAGTAAATATATTTATATTTTTGTTTATTAAGTCAAGTTTATTAATTCGTTATTTCTTCTTTACTTGATTCATTCCCTTAGCAAAAACATTAAGGTCTTAAGGGTTTACTCAGGCCTCACATTGTTCTTGGTAATAGAAATAAAAAAAAACACGCAATGTTGATCCCCTGTCCTTGTGGACAGCAAGTTTTCTTGCCAGGGAGCAGGCAATAGGTAATGATACTTTGAAGAAAAGTAAAGTTGGGTAGAGAGAAAGAGATTGTAGGGAGTACTGTTTAGAGTGTTTAGATGTTGAAAGTTGAACAGATGAGGATGTGAGGACTTATCAAAATGAATCATGGCAGACAATTTTTATAATTGCCCATAGAGGTAGTAAACAGATAACTTCAACAACCGTGATACGAATGTATCAAGTTACCAAGAAAGTTTTTGATTAAAGAACTGATACCTGTGTTTGCACTCATTTTTAACATCTAATTTAACTATAAATATGGAAGAAGGCTGTTTTAAATAGTTTCACAGAGTAAAACTGTTTGTTTATAAAATCTGGTATTTTGAGGAGGCTGAAGATAGGTCCCCAATCCCTTCTAGTTTGTAGGGTTTCTGCTGAGAAATCTGCTGTTAATCTGATAGGTTTTCCTTTATAGGTTATCTGGTGCTTCTGTCTCACAGTGCTTAAGATTCTTTCCCTCATCTTAGCTTTGAATGACCTGATGACAATGTGCCTAGGAGAAGATCTTTTTGCAAAAAATTTCCCAGGTGTTTTTTGTGCTTCTTGGATGTCTAGGTCTCTCACAAGGCCAGGGAAGTTTTCCTCGATTATTCCCCCAAATATATTTCCCAGGCTTTTGGAATTCTCTTCTTCCTCAGGTACACGGATTATTCTTATGTTTGGTCATTTAACATAAACCCAGACTTCTTGGAGTATTTGTTCATATTTTCTTTTTCTTTTTTCTTTGTCTTTGTTGGATTGAGTTAATTCAAAGACCTTGTCTTCGAGCTCTGAATTTCTTTCTCCTACTTGTTCAATTCTATTTCAGAGACTTTCCAGAGCATTTTGCATTTCTAAAAGTGTATCCGAGGTTTCCTGAAATTGTATTGTTTTTTCTTTAGGTTATCTATTTCCATGAATATTTCTCCCTTCACTTCTTGTATCATTTTTTGGATCTCCTTGCATTGGGCTTAGCCTTTTTCTGGTCCCTCCCTGACTAGCTTAATAACTAACTTCCTGAATTCTTTTTCAAATAAGTCAGGGATTTCTTCTAGTTTATATCCATTGCTGGTGAACTGGAGTGATTTTGCAGGGTGTTGAAGAGCCTTGTTTTGTCATATTACCAGGGTTGGTTTTCTGGTTCCTTCTCATTTGGGTAGGCTCTGTCAGAGAGAAGGTCTAGGGCTGAAGGCTGTTGTTCAGATTCTTTTGTCCCATGGGGTGTTCCCTTGAGGTAGTACTCTCCCCCATTTCCTATATATGGCTTCTTGTGAGCTGAACTGCAGTGATTGTTGTCTTTCTTCTAGGTCTAGCAAACCAGTGAGTCTACCCACCTTAGAGTTGGTACTGTGGTTTGTCCGCACAGAGTCCTGTGATGTGAACCGTCCATGGGTCTCTCAGCTATGGATACCAGTGCCTATTCCAGTGGAGGTGGCAGAGGGTATACTGGACTCCATGAGGGTCTTTAGATTTTCTGGTTTAATGCTCTATTTTTGTGCTGCTTGGCCTCCTGCCAACAGGTGGAGCTTTCCAGAAAGAAACTTCTCCCACAAACAGACCTTCAGCTTCTCCAGTGGGTCTGTGTGTTTATGAGAGGAGGGTCTCCCTTCTCCCTTTTCCACTTCTGCCATTGGGGCACTCACAGTATTTGGAGTGTCTCCCTGGTCTTGCAGGAGCAGTCTCCTTCCTTCAGAGGGTCTGTGGGTCCTCTTGGGATAGCTGGTTTGTTCTTGCAGTTGATCTGGAGCTAAAATTCACAATGCAAGCCTCAGCATGCTGCTATGTCCAGAGCTGCAATCTAGTCCTGCCTCCCATCCGCCATGATCCCCTGAATCTTGCCTAGCAACAAAGCTATTTTTAAAAAACATTATATAATAAAGATATTTGTTGGCAATACTCAGGATAAAATATATATAAATATAGATATTAAAAATTGTACAATAAGATTCTAGTTTTTACTGTATTTGGTGAGGCAGAAGATATTCATTGTATTGAACATAATAAAATAAAATACATTTGAAATATACTTGAAATATATTGAGCTATAGATTAGAAAACTAAATAAAAAACAGACATCAAACTCCCACAAAAAAACAATTATCTTAGGCATAGTTGTCATTTCTGAAAATAAAGGGTTTCATACCTTTAAAATATTTGCCAGCATAAAATTTGAGACTATGAATCATTATCAGAATAGCATAAACAGCATTTGTATTGATTAGCCCATTTTACAAGTTTTAGTGGAGCTAATAATTTGAATGTCAAATAAATAAAGCATAGCAGTTTCCAGTGAGGAAATGACCTTAATTGCCACTTGCAATGTGGAGAAAGGATGATTAGTAGACACTCATCTTTGCAGTGACCAAATTGTTACTTGATGATGAAACTGATGATCCAATGGACTCCTTACAAAAACATTCATGCATTAAATGTAGCATGTGGATCTATTTATACATAGGCCATAATTTTAAAATTATGCAAATAATTATTAAAATTGCAATTAAAATTCTTATTTTCCCTATAAATCATACATTTTAAAGTTTTGATGTTAGTCTGAAAATTGAGTAGATGCAGACCTGAATGATTTTATTGTCATATTTGTGTTTTATATATTGTATTTGGGTATTATATATTTTTATATATTATTTTACTTTTTAAAGCAATGTCTTAGCCTGAAATATACTGAACTTCAGTTTTCATTATGCTTAATAAAAAGCACAATATTATTGCACATTAAGTACACTAATACCAACCTAAGGATACTTAATAATGTTATTTTTTGCTAGAAATGTAGTTTCTTACTTATTATATTTAAGTAAATAACTTAACTGAGGGATAACAAAATTCATGAAATTTTCAGGCTTGCAAAATGCTCTCCTGGACAATAAAGCTAGCAAATGCGGACTTTTGAACCAAAATTTTATTGATTGGAGATACTACCTCAGAACAATATAATGTTAATGTATGTCTTCTTTTATAAGTCTTCTATGCAATTATATTTAATTTCAGTATTTGGTAGTAATAATATATTCTGTTAAAATGTGTTTGAATGAACTCATTAACTTAAATATCAGTTTGGATAAGCTAATTTTTAGAACATATACAGTTTAAAATCTCTGTTGATTATAAAACTCAGGGGAAAAAAGTATTCCTTATTATGCATCTCTGGCTATTTATAAGGTAATGTGTTTGTTTACAGTAACTTAAAACAATAAAATTAGTCAATTGTTAATGCCATTTTTTCATTTATTTTGAATGTTTCAGAAAGGAGACTAATTGCTCAATAGGACTTAATATTGTGCAAATGTTTGATAGTCACCAGACATGCTCCAGTCGGTGTATGGACACATGTTTATTCTTAGGTAGCCTAAACTGTTTATGATTTATATACACAAATATTTTATTTAATCAGTCTAACATTTATTTTTTACCTACTTAAAGGCTAGCACTATTCTAATGCTTGAGCGGGGCACGAGAGAAAAATAGAGACATTCAGAAGTCTCCGTTACTCATTTGTAAATGGACATATTATATCACACCTAGAGCCTTTCTTGGATGGTATGACAAAAATAGTTTATGAAATTTCTGCATTGAGCTATTTCAATATATTTCCCCTCCAAAATATCATAAATATTCCACTGCTGTGTTTTTTCCCACATTTGAACTATATTTCTCCCTTATTTTTCACTGTCAGTATCCTATCATTCATCTAGGCACAGGTCCAGTGCAACTTTGCTAATAAGCTAATAAGTATTTCCAATCATCTTTATGTGCCAACTCAGAGGATAAAAATTCTCTGCCCAGTGAAATCTAATTCTTCAACAAGCACAACCAATTATAGGTAAGGATTTAGCTCCATCATCGAGATTTAGACCTTTTTGCAACTTGACACTTTACTGTCTTTTGTGATGTAGGTCTCTTACCATTTTTTTTCTCTTTCTACTCCAATTATTCCTCTAGTCTCTGTTGTTGGTCCTTTTTTAAAATTATTATTTGCATTAAAAGTTCTTTTTAAGTTGACATTTTCAACCAATGTGCTGTCACTTTATTTTCTTTATATTCATTGTTTTTTAATTGCAATTTTCTACTGATACCAGACATATATATACAGTCTTGTGTTCACCTGAACTTAAGACTTAATATCCAAATGATTAAAGATGTGATAGTTTTTATAATCACCTGTTCCCAGTCCTATTCAAGGCAACATAATAAATAATTGAAGCCAGTTTGCAGGAGCAGTTCAAGTAACCTTTCAAGCCTGTGCTTTAGGAATTTTGTTATGATCTTTCTCATTTTGATCTCATCAACTTATCAACTTATCAATCTCTCTGTGTATAATTTGTTTTCTTAGCCTTACTCTTTCAGACTGAAGTTACATTATATTACCTTTTAAATTTTCCATCTCAGTTCTGCCCCTAAATCTAGGGGCAGATGATTCTTATCGCAATAGTCTGAAGTGTAAAAGTCAACACCTGTAATCCCAGCAGTTTGGGAGGCTGAGATGGGCAGATCGCTTGAGGTCAGGGGTTCGAGACCAACCTGGCCAATATGATGAAACCCCGTCTCTATTAAAAATACAAAAATTAGCCAGGCATGGTGGCACACACTTGTAATCCCAACTATTCAGGAGGCTGAAGCAGGAGAATTGCTTGAACCCGGAGTCGGAGGTTGCAGTGAGCTGAGATCATGCCACTACACTCCAGCCTGGGGGACGGACTGAAACTCTGTCTCAAAAAAAAAAAAAAAAAAAAGTCTCTGATGTTCTGCATTTTTTCTCTTTCAATGAGAAACTTCTATTAGATTTATTAAATTCTGTAAGTTACTTTTCATTTCAAGAAATCTAAAACAACTGAGTTAATACCTATTTGTTTTTGTTTTCCATGACTCAACATTGCTTCTTCAAAAAGTAATGTATTAATACAACTTGAAATTAGTTGTCTGCTTTGTTTTTCAATGAATTTTTGTTTACTGGCATATGGGAGAACACTCGAAGCATCATATTGCTTTAAAGTCAATTATTTTAAATTCGTGAATGTTCCCATAAGTATCCCTTGTAACAATGCTAATAGACATTAAAATTCATCAGCAAGAGGCATTATGAAGTAGACAATGTCATTTTGATATTAAAAGTGTAGAGTTAAATTTGTTATTTTAACTTAGTTTACCAACAATATCCGCATTATATGGATAAAAGTAAAATTTTTTTTTTAATTTAACGATTGCTACATAGATCATATTTTATCTGAAAACTGCAGCTACTTATCTTGAATGATGTTAATGAGTGCGACCATAAATAAGATATGCTTATACATTATCTGAGAAAAGATTGTTCTGAATAAAAAGTAATTAATATTTACTTTCAGTCTGAGAAGTTGTACTACATTATATTACATTTAGCTTACTAAAATATAGTGAAAATAACAAGATAACCATATCCATCTCCAAAACTTAAAACAAAAAGCACTGAGAAGATACTTATTATTCTTACTCTTTATCTGTCTCTATATATGGATATGTATAAATTTGTATATTTTCATCTGTTTGACAATTTTGTGAGAATATGATCTTACAAATAATGAATTCTTCTGGTAAACTTTGGCTTTTTGTATTTTATTTTATTGTATCTTATTTGCTTTTTAAAAAGAATATATAATCTCATATTCATACATTACAAATTTGTCTTTTAACACCAATCATTAAAGAGTTAGACGTTACTTAGTGTGAAGAGACTTCAATATGCTTCCTGTTTGATCTCTAAATCCTTCACAGGCTTATATTAACTTTTCTCTCCCCTTCTATTCCACATTAAATAATGTTTTATTATTCAATAATAAGTCTTTCGAATGTAATTGTAAATCAGATACACATACTTTTGATAGTGCCATCCTTAATAGGATTATTACTCATTGACATTTATGAACTTGAATTTATACAGTTCCCAGAATATCATTACAGCAGCCATGCAAATCATTATGTAATCAAGGTCTGAGGGAAATAAATCAGTCTTAAGAAAATTAGTCAGCAACTTGAAGTCCTTTCAGTGGTTACAGACAGGAGTCATAATAATAAAATTCAAACTCCTTACAGAAACCCTGCCTTGATTCGCATCCTAACTGTCCTGCTTCATCTCCTTCACTTTCCTTTGTTTTGGTCCAATTTTAAGTAAATTTCTTCAATACTCTTGGCAATGTGTCTATGCTTTGCATAGCCCTTCCCTCTTACTAGCATGTCCTTCCTAAGTTTTAGTTCACGTGTCTAAATCTTGCTATTCCCTCAAGTTTCCCCAGAGATTAATTCCTTGTAAGATAATAACAATAGAGTTTCATATAAGCAATTGCACAGAACTGGGAACATGACAATAAATAAAAATGGCTTCTATCCTGAAGCGGCTATCCACTGGTTTTGATTCTTCATTCTCGGTCTGACCTTCTTTTGTGTCCTCAGAACTATGTTTGCTTATTTTTATGGCAGCACTTAATTCCCTAGCTATAATATCCATCTTCTTGTAAGAATTCCCAATAAACTCTAAGCTCTATTGTAGTAGACAGTGTCTTTCATCTTCAAATCTCAAGATCTGTCACAGTCACTGACAAACACTAGGCCAACTACAAATATTTATTGAATATGTTAATGCATAAATGAATGAATGAAGTGTCACATTAACCAGCATCAAAAAGAGGAGGGCATATGTAAGTGAACCTTTATATAATAAAATAAATGTATCTCATTTGTATGTAAGCACTTTTTACATTTAACCATTTAAAGTATAAGTCTTTATAATATCCTACCCATGTAAGCATGTTTCCCAGTAAAGTAATTATACTTTTGATGAGTTTTGATTGGCATTTATAATGATTATTTCTGTACCTGACGAGTGAATTATTTAAGGACACTGGGGTTAGCAAGGTATTCATATTTTCATTTATTATGACAGACTGTTTTTACTTATCTTGAGACATTAACTTGAGTTCCTGTTTATTTAAAACAAATTTTGTCATTTCTACAATTATAAGTATGAATATGACTCTAGCCTATTATCTTGGTGAGCACTTAGGAAACTTCCATGAACTCAGATATCTATTTGTAAGATTGAAATTTTGCAAACTAACAAAGCACTAGGGAAAGTACTAAATGAAGTATTGAAAGGAGTTCCCATTAGTTCTTTGAAAATGTCTCTACTATCTAGAACGAAGGCTTTTATAGTTTGTTTTTATTTGTTCTTAATTATCAAATGCTCTGCTACCTGATGTGTTCTAGAACTACACTTTGTAGTATGATAATAGTAGCCACTGCAGCTATTTAAATGTAATTAAAAGTAAATAAAACATAAAATTTACCTCTTCAGTTATAACAGTCACAACCCAAATACTCACTCAGTAAGCATCTGTGGCTAGTGGATACTATACTGGACAGTACAGTAATAAAACATTTCCATTATCTCATTTTCATCCCATTAGACATTTTCTTTCTCTTGAAAGTAGAAGAAACTTGACAAGTAAAGCTCTAGTAAGATATTAAATTATAAACTACAGCTACTGCATATTCTTTTGTGTTTTATAATAAACTATATGTACCAATTTTTAAATTATGTACCAATTTTATGTAACAATTTTAAATTATGTACCAATTTTCTTTATATGGCCATAATATTTTGTTTGAAATCTTCCATTTGGCAATTCATTTCATAATGCAGAATAAGTAATCAGCATCTAGCATTTTCCAGATTCAAATTCCTCAAGGTAAATGAACTCAGACTCGCCCAAAATTTAGAATAGATAACCATATTTCCACTTAGCAAAACACTTATGCTTCAATTAAATTTTTTTCTCTACAGTGTATAGCTTATTTTATTTTTTATTTGAAAACATAAATTATGTATATATTACTGGATATTTTAAAATGTAGCCATATAGATTACTTAATTTTCAGATTTTATTTTCTAAAATACTTTTGATAATTAATGTAATATTGAGTATATTGCCTTCTGAAATATAATTTTATTATTATTTTACTAATATTGGACATATCATAATAACTGAGCTACTATACTAGTCAAGTTCCTCAAAATTTCAGGGTTGTGCACGAAGGGGAAGTTCAGTGTCATTTTCAGCATATCAAGGGATGTTAAAATATTTAAGATATTGACTAGCAATCTTTAATGTATTTATTCAAGAAATATTTATTGAATGTCTATTACGTGGTAGGCTTTTCTGTTTGTATGTTTGGGGCATTCAGTAGAGAAAAACGTTGGGATTCTCAATAATCTCTGAGATACGATTTGTTTTCTTGATCCTAGTAAAAACAGAAAGAAAACACAAATATCTTCAACAATAAAGATCTTATGATATTTGGAGGAATATTATCAGGAGGGAATGAAGATCTTCTATTAAGGCTGCTGCTTCTCCCCATTAAGATCCTTTAATCTTCATAATGTCTCAGAATTGTGTGGTGTTTAAGCACCAGTTCACATGTTTTGCTAACAAATCCAAGTGGAATGAGACTTAACTTGAGCTCTTGTTATCAATGAGCCATTTGAATACATAGATCAGAGGCAAAACAAAATAATCTGAAACCTAGATACTAGTTAGGGGAAAGAGGTTCATCTTATTGAGTGGGTAGGCAAAACCTTCTTGTAATCAATACTTCTTTGATTACATGCTATTCAGCTGATTGACAACACCAATATTCAGGTTATTGTGACCCTAATCATCACACCACTGTGCGAGTCTTTATGATCTCCTTCTTATCACCCTCTACCTTCAGTTCCTCCTCCTTTTTTTCATAAAAAAAGATACCCAAATGAAAGTCCTGAAGAATTAATCACTTTGTTCCTAGTATAAGAATTTTCCTTAGAGACTTTTGTAAAACTTAAGTTTGTTGAATTTAAGATAAGGTGCTGCAAAGAAGGTAAAACTAATAAAAATTTATCGTACATTTTATCTTTGGTAAGTTCCATGGTCTAAATGTTTGTGTTTCACCCCCAAATTCATATTTTGAAATTCTAACTTTCAACGTGATAGTTTTAAGAGAGAGTGCCTTTGAGAGATGATTCGGACATGGGGGCAGAACTCTCATGAATAGAATCAGTACCCTTATCAAAGAAACCCTGGAGAAGACTGATCTCTTCTACCATGTGAAGTTATGATGAAAAGACAGCCTTCTGTGAACCAAAAAAATGGGCCCTCACCACACACTGAATCAGCCAGAAGCTTGATTTTTGGGCTCGCCCAGCCTCCAAAATTGAAAAATAATTTCTGTTCCTTATAAGATGCCAATTTTATGGCGTTTTGTTACAACAGTGCAAATGGATTGAAACAGTAGACAAAACTCCACTCCCACACAATTAACATGACACTGTAAATATATTATGATAAAATGTTTATTCTCCTTTTGGCTATTATATCATTGCTTTATGATTGGAGGAGAGGGAAAATGGAAGACAGAGTGAATAAGAGAAAAAAAGAAAAGAAAAAAATGAAGGAAAAGGAAAGAAGAAACCAAGCAACTAAGCAAGAATAGAGCATATAAGTTATAATTGGGAAGGCTTTAGAAATATATTCTGTCTAACTTGCAAATCCCTAGCTTTCAGAAACAAAAGTAAAGAAAGAAGGAATGTAGAAAGATTAAGGAAAGGGAAAGGAAAAGAAAATAAGATAATAAAAAAGAGGAATAGGAGGAGGCAGGGAGGAGGCAGGGTGAAAGGAGAAAGGGAGAAATGAAGAAAGAGGTTTTTAGAGTAATAATTTGCTTTCATCCGAATCTAAACCATATTACTAGTAATCACGGATAAACTCTGAAAAGGCACCTCCTAAATATGCACTTAAACAACTTGACAAAACCTGACAGGTTGGATCCTCCCACTTGCTACATAGGTATTTTCAATGAGCGAACTGATGCCACTAGTTCAAACTGTACTTATGCAAGCTGAAGCAAAGTGGCAGCTTGGCATAAATTCAGACAGGGTTAATGATAGTGAAGCTGGTGGGCTGACAAATGTGGGCAATCTTTAAATGGCTCGTTGAAAGGTTGGCTGCTGAAATGGTAGGCAAAGTGATTCATTTGCTAAAAAGGAAAATAAAGTATAAATTATAATTAACAAAAGAAAACAGACTTTAGAAAATAGATTGTCTTAATTTGTAAATCCTTGGCTTTCAGATGCAAAATAAACTTTTCCAAAGTAGATTTCTATCTTATGGGTTTAGCATTTACTAAACTAGGGCAATTAGATGAGGTTTTTTTCTCTATTCTATATAGAGTCTTTAATTTGACCTTTAGTTGAATTTGCTACTAAAAAGTCTACATAGAAAACAGTAAGAAAAATATAGCTTCGTGATTTACAAAAATTGATGCATATTTTACGGTTCTGTTTAAATTAGCACACTGTAAGGTTTACAGTGCTTCACTAATATATATTTGAAAGTAATTGGACAGTTCTAGCCAGACGAAATTGGTTATACAAGTGTAACAATGCAGAACACTGCTGATAACTGTGCTTTAAAAATCCCTAAGTGTTAGTTGGATTGATTCAGTTATGAATCAAGGTTTCATTTTTATTTCATGAGAAAATATTTTCATAACTATTTGAGACATATGAACTTAATATGAAATGTATGTATAAGAAAGAAAAGGAAGATGAACTCTCATATTTGTCCTACCTCAGATTTCAAAGTAATTGTTCATCCATACAAAGATGCTTGTTTTTTCCATTTTAGCTTTTGGGTAGCACATTCTATTAGAAGGAGAATAGCATTAATTGGGTTGTAGTAGCTGTAACTAATTAAATATGTAAATATCTTTAAGGAGAAGGCTTTTTTGTTTCACTTCTGTCTCACATGAAAATTAACAAACATGAGAATAATTTTTCCCTCATGACTATTATAATTGGAAATCATTTTGGCTAACAAAACTTACTTTGCTACTATTAATCATATTAAAATTATTAAATATCTTAAAAAGGTCTACAGACAGCATGGAAATTGTAGAATTGTATCTTTCTACTGTTTTTAAACTCTGAATTAATAAATTAAAATTTTGAAATCTCCCACTGTAGCAAAATTTGTTAGAGGAAAGATTTGATAGAATCTATTGATTTAAATAGCATTTGATGCATATTTTCTCTACAGATATAAATATCCACTTGGGAATTCTAAGAAAGACTTTACGGATTATAGATGAATGATGAATTAACACTTTTAATGTTTTTCAAAATGTCTAATACTGTATATCAATATGTTAACCTCCATCGTGAATTGAGAGACAGATTCTAAACTACATAAAAATATCAAATCTTCAAGTTCATATTTTAATGAGAATATATTTCACCAGGTTTTGGTTATTTTTAATGACACATGTTTTGTATGCTAAAGCCCCCAAAAATGTATCAGAATACTTTTAGATGATTCAATATAATCGATCAATTCCATTCTATTCTAATTGTTATATTTATAGTCATTTGATTTTCAAAAAGAATGTTGACAATTCAATAGAAAAAGAATTGCATTTTCAACAAATGACGCTTGGACAAGTTGAATTTCACATATATAATAATGCTGTTGAACTCCATCCGCACACCATACATGAATATTAACTCAGAATTGATCATCATCTAAATGAAAATATGAAACACCTAGAAGAAAATTTAGGTGTAAATGTCATGACCTTTAGTCAGGCAAGGTATGACATCAAAGCCCAATGAACAAAATGAGGAGAGAAAAAGATAAATTGTACTTTATCAAAATGAGAAACAGTTGTGCTTTGAAGGACATTTATTAAGACATAAAAATGTTAACTCACAGAAATGGAAATACTTTGAAATCATATATCTGATAAGACACTGGTATTCAGAAATCACAAAGATTACTTGCAACTCAGTAACAATAAAAAGACAAAGAGCTAAATTAAAACAGGTCATATAATTTGAATGTATATTTCTCCAGAGAAGATATACAAATGGCAAGCAAGCACATGGAAAGATTCTCAGACTTATCAGCCATTAAGGAAATACAAATGCAAATGATAATGAGATCCTACTTCATATCCACCAGGAAGGTTATAATCAAAAAGGCAGACCATTACAAGTGAAGAAATTAGAATCCTACTACATTTATTTGTAAATGTAAATGGTGGAAGCGATTTGGAAAATAGTTGGGAACTTCCTCAAAAAGTTAAACATAGAGTTATAAAGTGCCCAGCAAATTTTCTTCTAAGTACATATCCAAGAGAAATGAAAAAAAGTATATATATAAATGTTATATATATAATGTTGCTATGAACATTCCTGCACACATTTTTGTAGGTATATATAATTTTTTATTTCTCTTGGGTATGTACTATATATTTATATACGCATATATATATCCAAAAATGTGTGCATGAATGTGCATAGCAACATTATTCATAATAGCCAAAAGCTAGTGATAACCCTAATGTCTATCAACTAATGTATAATAAAGAAAATAAAGTATATACATACAATGGGATATAATTTGATGTTAAAGATAAGGTAGTACTAATAATTGCTCAACCTGGAGAAATCTTGAAAACATTATGTGAAATAAAAGAAGCCAGCCATAATAAACCATACATTGTATAATTCCAAACATACAAAAACATATAAAATGCCCAGAATAGAAAAATCTATATATACAGAAAATAGAATAGTAACTAAGTAGTGTGGGAAATGGAGATAATGGAGAATGATTCCTAATGAGTGTAGCAGTCTCGGTGGGGCAGGGGGGGGGGAATGAATATATTTTAAAATTAGAATGTGGTAGTAGATGCACAATTATGAAATATATAAAAATTAATAGTTTATTTTAAATAGGTATTTTTTCATATGAGAATTATATCTCAATAAAGTTATTGAACTATAAGCAAATATAAACACACATACAGGTCATTGAAATTTGAGGATTTAATTTCACATACAAACCTACATTGCACAATGTTTATTTAAATCATAAAAAAATTAGTGAAGTAGAAAGTAGACATATAATAGAAAATATTAACAAAGCCCAAAGCTAGGTGCTTGAAATAACAATTAAATTTTTAAAAAGTAAGACTAACCAAGAAAAAAAAAGCCGAGGAACACTACTCTAGTAAATGTCATGGCATGCACCTATTTGTTCGTCTAAACTCTGCAGATGTCATAATGATCCTTTCTCATTCTCTGTATCCAATGAATTACAAGAGCTATTAATAGAGTATCAAAACATAAGACTCAGAGTTTGGTATTGAACGAGATCAGGATATGGCATTCCAAACACTTTGGCATAAGAATTATTTTTAGCAAAAGGCATGTGAATTTCTAAAATTCCTTATTTTATAAAAGCAGAGTCTCCCAAAAGAACTCAATTGTCATGAACACCCTCCCCAGGAGCGACTCTCATCTTCTCAGAGGAGTCTGCATCACACTCTAACATAGTCACTGGACTCCTGCATTTCCCATCTATTCTCCTAGGAAAATATTTACTTTATCAAAAAGTCATTTGTTTTTCCATAAGTGCCCTTTCTCTTCCGTCCTTTTCTCAGCAAAGTTGCTAGGATGTTAGAGAGAAAAATTTTTCCTTCCCTAAAGTATTAAGAAATTAAAACTTTGTATATGATTCTGAATATATATCACAGCAAAATTCACAGTTTTCAAAAATCTTCTACATATATTATCTCATCCTCAAAGCTATGGAAAAAGTAGAGAATAATATTAGTTATATATATTATAGTACACTATGCAAATCTATTTGACATATCATTTGTGATTTTTTCAACATTATAAAGAAGATACAATTTGACAAGAATACTAAACATTTTAATAAAAATATTTCTTTGCCAACAACCAGTCTTTTAATATACTGATGTTATCTCATTGATTTTGAATGTATTAATTGAAATGCATTTCTTTCTAAATAACTTCTTGATAAAATAAGCCATATTTTCTTCTTTTTGTTACAATTTTGATGTTTTCTTTATAAATAGTTGTCCAAATGAATTTAAGAGAGTTGCCTATGCTCTTGAATGTTCAGTTTCCTTTTTCAAATGAAAGCATAAAAAATATATTATTATTTGTATTTGTATATATTTCATTGTAATTTATTTTGGCAACTATAGGAAGTAACTGGCATTTGAATAAAAGGGTAATATATATGCATATAAAGAGAGAGGGAGAAGGAAAGAGACCCCACTGTAGTATCCTTACTATCTCAATATTCCTTATGGCACTTGTTTTTGAACATACTTCTTGTAAATAAAATATAACATTTTAATTAATAGATTAGACTTTCATGGATTAAAAGGCTTGACATATAATTTTCCTTTTTATCTGCTTAGAACAGGCTTTACAAATGATGAATAGTGCTCAGTCTCTATAATTAACTGTCTCTGCAACTATCCATATGGACAAGGAATTCTTAAGTTACCCTTCTTGGTTAAATAAATAAAATGTCAAGGATACTAAAAAATGGCATTGATTTGTCATGATTTATTCTAGATTATGAATAACTTTACCTTTCTGGTTCTTTTCATGGTAGAGCATGAATTTCATTACTATTGGGTTTCAAGGAAAGTAAAAATCTGGGTTGTATTCTGTCTTTTTATTGGGAAGGCTTTTAATCTAGTGCCTCTCTCTTTCTCTCTCTCCCTCCCTTTCCTCCTCTCCTTCTCTACAAGATACTCAGCACCTTTATTTTGCACCCTTATATCATATTCTCATAAACTTGTTGCAAAGTTTCAAAATGTATGATTTTTCTATTCAAGATTTAGTTGTCTATGACTTCTATTTCTCTCATCATCAGCAACACATTTTTATTTTGATTGATAGTGATTGCTAGTCAGTCCTCCAGGAGGACTGTACTTCCCAAAGGTAAATCTGTCAGCTCAGATTTCTGCTTGATAATTTCTGATTAGGCTGACAGTTTTGCCCAGTTTTTTTCTTTTTATTTCATTTCTCATCTTTTTGTTTCAAATTTCTATCTTACTGGCTATTAGAGGCATGCTAAAAGGCATGCCGTTAAGGTCTGTAGTAACATATGCTACTGAATGGCAAAGCAGAGGACAGAGATTTGTAGTTTTCTTTTGTTTTCTGCCAACAGCTGACATGTTTGATGGGGGAAATGCTTATGGTTTTATTTTACCATTATTCTGAATCTGCTGTGAAATGAATTCTACCGTGAATATATTCAAGGCAATAACACATTCCTGCTACATTTACACATACATAGATTGAGCTTGGATAAAAATGTATACAGATTTTGTTATATTTAAATTACTTTTTAACCTATACAATATCCATTTTGTTCGACCAAATAATAATACATACTCCATATTGGCCATACCTGTGAACTCGATGAACAGGAACACTAATAGTTGATTTTCCTTTTCTGTGAATAATATGCTTATAGTTTTATGCAATTTTTCAACAAGTATTTAACAGTTCTACTACGGTCAGTTAAAAACAGAAGATACATGCCCACATAGACATTTTATTAGTTGAAAGTAATAAGCAACACAAAATAAAGTTGTGAAGGAAATTGTGTGACATATTAGATACCGATTATAATAATAAAAAGAACGATAATATAGTTAACATCTGTCACTTACTACTTGCCCAGTACTGTGCTAGGCATTTTTATATATTATGTCTTTTAATGTTCGATGACAATATTATAGAGAAAGTGTTATTGCTTCTATTTTATAATGAAGAAATTGGTATGCAAAGAGTTACATGAATTCTCCCAATTTACACGACAGAAGTGGCAACACTGCAATTTGAATTTTTCTTCAGCAGTGGACTCCAGAGCTCACCTGCCTAAGAATGAAAGAGAACATTACATCAAACCACAACAAAATACAGGGAGGTCAGAGGCAACAACCATTTATGGAGCTCCTGTTGTGATACAAATATTATATTCACATTTTAAAGAGTAATTAGCTCACACTATTCCAGGATTTTTATTGATTTGAATCAACAAAATGTACATGAAAGTTTTCCTGGCAAACAAATTGGCCCAATTAAGAATAATCACTTTTTAGAGGAAATTAATGACATTAATTTTTAATGTATACAGTAGTAGTGTATATAAGTACAAAAATTATGCTGAATATAATTTCAGACTCTGTAAATTTTTTTTTTGTTGTTAGTCATGTAACAGTGTCTAAATGTGTGCCATAGTTGCATCGTTCTCATGTTGCCCATGACTTTACACTTCATAGGTGAATACACTGGGATTTTCTTAAATTTTCCTCATTTAAAATGTTTATCGTGGTATCATGACTTGTTGACTGTAGCCTTGTTTTCAACTCCCTGTCAAAAGAAAAAAAAATCTGATTTAATCTCGAAGTAAATATTATACTACACAGGTTAATTTGAAAGCTCATTCAAATGTGGTGTCTTCTAAGTCTACTAAAAATATCAAATTATTTATTTTCTATTTTTATAAAGGTAATAATGAATTTATTTTCAGTGCCTTGAAACTTTTCTTGAGACTTGTCTAAAAAGAATGTTAGACTCTTACCCTTCATAGAATTTGTAATGAATTTAGATATATCTCACAATTGTTAAACGGCAAATGATTGTTTGAAGGCTATTAAATGCACTCAAATTTAAAAGAATAAAGGAATATTATATTTTGTGTCTCATAAAAATTAAACCACTGGTAATTATTTGTTCAATTTTGAAATGTTAATCCAAGAGTCATACTACACTCTGATATGTTGAAAGTTTGAGTTCTAGGCACAATAGAAAGCATATGACATGTATTTCCCTTTTAATAGTTTATGTCTTCACAAGCTATTTCTTCCATTAAAACATATTTTTTCTAAATCACCTAATTGTACAAGACATAAAATAGCTAACCTATACATGAAGCTATGATGATATATTAATAAGAGATCTGCTTATCCTATGATGATATATTAATGAAATAAGAGATCTGCCACAGATCTGCTTCTCAGGTTGTATTTTATTATTTATTTTAAAACACCATATTTTCTTCACTATGAAAGTAATGAATGTTCATAATAAAATATTTATGAAGCACAGAATAACTATAAGAAAAATGTAAATGATGTATAATTCAACCAACTATGATAACCTCAGTTGGAGTTAACAATTGAATAATTTTTAAATACCTCTATAAGGCATATTTTATTCAGAATATCTGCATAGCATGGTATATACTCCTATAAAGCATTTTTTGGATTGGCATGTTTCCATTTAATACTATTCAATGTTATAATTTTACCATTTACATAATATTAAATTATATGTCTATTAAAAATTTTACACAGCTAGTTACATTAGGTCACTTACATTTTAATTTGGCTAATGATGAATTTAATATAATCAATGACAGTGATGTTTGTAAATTTCTCAGGAATTAGTGCATTATGAATTAGCTATATATATTGAATTTCCCAAGAAGTAGAATTTCAAGGCTGAATAATCTATATATTTATTTTTATATAAAATTCTACAGTGTATTCTGATATTTACGATTGAGAAGGTCACATAAACAATACTAAATAAGGCACTTAATCTTAGTCAATTTGGAGACAAGATACATTTCTTTCCTAATATTAAAATTAAACATGTTTCTTGTTTTATTTTACTTATTTATTTATTTTGAGATGGAATTTCTCTCTTGTTCCCCAGGCTGGAGTGCAATGGCATGATCTCAGCTCACTGCAACCTCCGCCTCCCAGGTTCAAGAGATTCTCCTGCCTCAGCCTCCTGAGTAGCTAGGATTATAGGCGCCCGCCACCACGCCCAGCTATTATTTTGTATTTTTAGTAGAGTCAGGGTTTCACCATGTTGGCCAGGCTGGTCTTGAACTCCTGACCTCAGGTGATCAGCCCACCTCAGCTTCCCAAAGTGCTGGGATTACAGGCCTGAGCCACCATGCTTGGCCTTATTGTTTTATTTTTATTGGTTACTTTCTTCTGTGAATTGCCTATGCATTTTTGTTGCCTATTATTTCAATTAAGTGTTGTTATTATTTATTGACCTTGAAAACTTTTATTTTTGTATTAAGATCATGTATATTTCAAATTTCTTCCAAATGTGTCTCTTAGTTTTGTGTATGTATTAAACATCACTGCTTTTGAAAAATAATGTTTAAAGGAGAGTCAAAAGCATGCCTGATTACAAAACAGTAAACTAGTTGCAGACAAAAATAATACATGTGTTTTTAGCTATAAATACACCTAAAATGTCTTATTGTTTATCTGTTTACTTATCTATCTATTTATTATCTAAGCAAAGTGATATTGGAAAGCATGGCTACCTAGAGCCAAATAAATGGAAGACAAAAAGTTCTGTTTTCTGTTCAGAACCGTAATAATAAGAATTCATAATACTTCCTCAGAAAGTTTATAACAATATTAAATCATTTAAAATAAAAACTTTTTATTTGATTTATTTTATTTTATTTATTTAAAATTTAAAAAGACAATAAAAATCATTTAAAATCAAATCAAATCAAAATAAAAAATCATTTATTTAGTGACCTAAATATTTTTAATTGGTCATTTTAATTTTAATAAGTCATTAGTCACTTTTACTCTTTGTTTTAATGAAGTAATTTTCATTTTATGAGGAAAATCAATTCATATGGTATATCTCTGCTTGTTTACCTCAATTGAAATCTTCACTGCATAAAAAATGAAAGAAAATTATTTGCACCTAATTTTTTTTAAAAAATCAAATCTTTACCAGAAATGTGTTTGAAAATATAATTTTAACGTTTCCCTTCTTTTTCACAAAGTAACACTGATTTTTTACCTTTCTTTTGACATTTTTATAAACTAAATTTTTTATTTATTTTGGTTACTTGTAATCTGTCACATCCACATATAAAACATAGAAAAATGCATTCACATATTGATTAACTTTGCTAATCAACTATGATATACAATTGCTATATTTAGAAAAAGATTCTCTGGAAAACTACATATTTTATATATAATTTCATTCTTTCAAAAATATGTATATAACTGATGTATATTAATTTTTCTGTTTAATGATCCAGCAGCCTACAATGCCTATTATAATTATTAAGTGTATTATTTGAGAAATATTTACTCCTGAGTTTTTGTTGTGATTTTTTTTTAATTAATAACATTTCTTAGCAAGTAGCTCCCAGAATTTTCTTGTCTGGCATCACATTTCAAATTTTAAAAATCAGTTCATGCCACATCTACATTGCTTTTTTAATGTAAAACCTTGCTAAGATCGTTACTAATTCACTTACACAATTTTTTAGTTTACCATGGAAATAAGATGTTTCAAGTAAGTTACATTTAAACCAATATGCTTCATAGCAACTTAAATAACAAAACTTAAAATTATTTTATTATAGAACCTGCATGTCAATATTCATATTAAGACAGTGTGTGTCTGTGTGTATGTATGTGTGTTCTCTGATAAATTGTCCTCTGAAATACTCTGCCTTCAGAAATGAAATGATATATTTTAAATAGTACTGTGAAAGTACCAGGCTTGGTAAAAGCATTTATTTATTTGAACATAAAATATGAAATTTCAACAGAGTTGCTCTGGAAGTAATAAAATATGAATTCATATGTTTAGAAATGTCCACATGATATTAAGTCATTGGGTTTATCCAAGAAAAAATATTTTTAAAAAATAGCACACTTGTTTGGTCAACATGGAGCAGTAATGGCTTCAATTTCTTCAAATAGTTATTTGTTCAAGGAAGAAAAAATTAATTAAGCCTTTTATTTCTCTACAACCTACCACCTAGAACCTCCCAGAATTTAATCTTATAAAGATTAAGTTGGAAAAATGTACGTAAAATATTTGGCATACTTCCTGGTGTTTGTGATTAATCGGTGTTGTGATTCAACTTATTATTTTCCTTAGTGTGTGAAACGATGAACTGTCAGCCAAAATCTATGTAGATTTCAACTCCTAAAAATAGTAACAAAATGCTAACTACTACAATATATGGAATTTTAAAGTGAGTTACTATTTAAATTTTGATATTTTACTTTTTAGACTTGTCTAACAATAATAAATATATCTATATTGACTTTTTGTTGTCCTTGGGCTGATGACACTTGGGTTATCAGGGATGGATTTGAGTGTACAGGAATACTTACAGTCACATGTATTCTTAGAGTTTTTGTACATACTCAGTATATTATTCATTCATTTGATAAATATTTAATGAGTATTTAAAATCATCAGTTAACTTGTGCACTTCTAGGAATATTGGAGAACAAGGATGAGTTTTTCTACTCATGGAATTTATCTGCCAAAATTGATAGCTATTAGATAATCATGCTAATTTATAGTTGTCATCTGAGATAACTGCTCTGAAGAAAAGAGATGATCTTTGTGAGCACACAACAAAGCAGCCTTACTTTAACAGTAGAGTTGCTTTGTATGGGACACAGACGATGCTGAGCGCTCAGTATCAGCTACTCATATGTAAGCATTACGTTATAGCTGTCTTTCTGTCTCCAGTGACAAGCACAGTAACTAGCAAGTAATCAAACTATTTATTCAACTGACTTTATGTGACAGAACTTTTCAAATGACCTTATGTTGTCATCACTATAAAAAGAATAGATATTATTATTAAAATTAATGAATAAAAGCATGTGATCAGAAGATATGTAAATAATTTTGGAAATGTACCTTAGGTTTCATGAAGACAATATTTTTAAATAAAATGTATTGTTTATAAAATATCAAGAAAACACTTGCTGTCATATAACCTATACGAGAATTAAATACATGCTTTTAGAAGCACGACCAGAAAGAAATCCTATGTACAATTTGTTTTACACAAATTTAAGTAGCAAAATTAATTGTGCTCACTAGAACACCAATCACCACATATAAAGATTAGAGTCCTGGTCACATGTTATTGGTATATTTAAATGGTTATAGATTTGTGAACATCAATGAATATCATAAAATATAATAGATAATGGCACTTCATCCCACTCTTTGTTAGTATATAACCTTTGGATCATTATATTGCATTCTGTAAACACTGACAAGATTGATTATAGCAGAAGATTGTTGTGGACTGACTTGTTTCTTTTCAAAAATGTTTAATAGATAAGTAGTAAAAACTAAATATTATAGAGTAGATAACTAGGAGGTTACAGTGATATCCTACTCCCTCACATCACTTTGCTATTATCACCAGTTATTTAGGGAAATATAGGTACAGCCACAGGAAGTTAGGATCCACTTAGCTTTAATGGAAAGGATGCTCGCTTTGGGGAAAGGAGTTGTGCAGAGTGGGAGGGAGTGGGCTGGATCTAAGAGAAGAAAGGTTTCTTTCATGCCTTTAAATTAATGAATATCACCTGCAGGTCTCAGCTCTAGGATCAAAAGCTAATGGATTAAAAGTGGGAGTAATTGGTTCAAATGTTAATGAACCTAAAAGATTGTCAGGAACATTCAACGATAATTTTGTGGTATTTCATGTTGGCCTTTTAAATAATTTAAAAACAACTGTTAGTTGTTGAAAGGTATACTATCTATACACTTTTAAGGGTTTTACAATTGTTAATATCCCATCAATACATGTTATGACCATTGGGGTGTGTTTGTTCATAGGATATATTTAAATAATGTTAACATTTTAATCATCATGGCTTCTTATTTCAAATACTGCTAATAGGGTGTTAATCTACATTGCATAAACTGTATTTAGTGAAGTAAATAAAGCTATTTTAAAATTTAATTTAAAAAATTCATATAGAACAAAAAACAATCATAAATTTAAGCAGTGTTTAAATTTTATACTGGGTTTTGAGCCACTGTTGACAATTTTTAATTTTGATTTTTAATTTAGGGTTGCTTTATTTGATATAGAAAATAATAATGTGGTAAATATGTAAGTTGTATTAAATCAAAAAATTCTAAATGTCAACAGCTATTTGTACATTTCTATGTAAATGATACAATTTTCTAGTTTGTTAAGATAGCTTTTGGAGGCCCTTTAAATTAAGACAACTTTTATTTAAATATATTTATGTTAACTACTAGATTAAGTTTGATAATAAGTCTCTAAAGGAGATATTTTATATGCTTTTTTTACATAAACCTGTGAAAAATATTTCTGGAGTTCTAGAAATCAGTATTGAAAAGTTCAAGTATCTGAAAATACATGACGGTGTAAATAGAAAAAACCATACAGCTTCAAAAATAGAAACAAACATATAAATATTTATTACAAACGATGTACTACACACATACAGGTTAATTAAATACACAAATATATATTTTTAGTTAATTAAACCTTCGTGCTACCAATATTAATTTTCAACATTATTGCTGCTGCATAGGTCACAATAGTCTTTTTTTAACTTATTATTTTTTCAAAACCCCTGTAATAATTTTCATTTACTCCTTTTTGTTGATATGTTTTGTCTTCTTAGTACTTTTACTTAACCTGTTTCTAAATATGTCAATTTTATTATTTAAAAAAACAAGATTTAGTTTTTTAGATTTCTACTGTATTTTTTCTTATCTATTTCATTGCTTTCTTCATTTATTTTTGTTTTTTTCTTCCACTTTCTTATTTTTTTTTTTTTTAGTTTCTTGAGTTAAGACAGATAGAAATTCAGATTACAGATAATCAGCCTGTCATTATATATCTGCAGAGAGAAATATTTGAGGATTTTCTTTTTTTATTTAATTTCCAACTTTAAAGTTCAGGGGTACACTTGCAGCATATAGGATGTGCAGTTTTGTTGCATAGGTAAACGTGTACCATGCTTGTTTGCTGCACGGATCATCCCATCACGCAGGTATGAAGCCCAGCATCCATTAAATATTCTTCCTGATGACCTTCCTCCTCCCACCCCCAACCATCTGACAGGTCCCAGTGTGTGTTGTTTCCCCATGTGTCCACGTGTTCTCATCATTCAGCTCCCACTTGTAAGTAAGAACATGCAGTATTTGTCTTTCTGTTCCTGTGTTAGTTTGCTAACCATAATGGGCTCCAGCTCCATCCGCGTCCCTGCAGAGGACATGATCTCGTTCCTTTTTATGGAGGTAGAGTATTCCATGGTGTATATGTACCACATTTTCTTTATCCAGCCTATCACTGATGGGCATTTAGGTTGATTCCATGTCTTTGCTATTGTGAATAGTGCTACAATGAACATACATGTGAATGTATCTTTATAATAGAACAATTTGTATTCCTTTAGGTACATCCAGTAATGGGATTGCTGGTATGATTCTGCTGTGGTCAGAAACATATTTTCTGCATATAATTTTACTAATTTAAATTTTTTTGGACTAAACTTAAGGCCCAGGATATAGTCCATTTTGGTAAATATTCTTTGTGTACTTGTAAACAATGTGTGCTTTGCAGTTGCTGGATGCAAATTACATGTATTTCAATATATTTACACTTTTTCGTGATTTTATTCAGTTCCTAAAAGTAGGGTGTGTTAAAATATTTAAGTGTGTTGTAGATGTGTCTGTTTATCATATTAGTTCTGTATCTGCTTTTGAATTATTTGTTATTGATGTTACATTCACATAAAATAAAATTAAATCTTTTAAAGTGTACATTTCTATGAGCTTTAATAATGTTGTATAGCTACTACCTATGTGAATTCCAAAATATTTTAGTCACCCCAAGATAAAGTTATTTCTAACATTTTACTTTTATTTCTGATTCAGTAATTGCTGGATTGTTGTGAAAGTTTAATTTTTAAATAAATTTTCAACTTTTATTTTGCATCTAAGGGAAAGAGGTGCAGGTTTGTTACATAGTTACATTGCATGAACCTGGGGTTCGGATATGAATGATCTTGTTACCCAGGTAGTGAACATAGTACCCAATATTTAGTTTTTCCTTCCGTGCCCTACTCCCTGCCATCTTTATGCCCACGAGTACCAATGTTTAGCTCACACTTGACAACAGCAAAAATACCAGAATAGGCAGCTCCAGGGGCCTGTTATTACACAGAAACACCACTCGCTATTTCTAAATAAATATTCTTCAGTTTTTGTTTTAAAATATTTAAAATTTTATATACTTTCTGAAGAAATATACATTATTATTATTATTGTCCTGGACAGACAAGAGAGTCTTTTGTCTTCCAATTTATATGGCTTTAGGTAGCCATGCTTTCCAAATATTACCTTTCAAGTTAGATATGTTAGATGATAGATAGATACATAGAGAGAGAGAGAAAGAGAGAGAGAGAAATAGATACGGGTAAGGCATTTTTAGTTATATTTATAGCTACAAAGGCAGATCTTGTTTTTGTCTGGTACTACTTGACTGTTTTGTAACCATGCCTGCTTATGAATTTTCTTTATACTTCATTTTTCAAAAGCAGTATGCTATGTTTAATACACATATAAAATTAAGAGACGTTTTAAATTTGGAATACATTTAAAACATGGGTTATCTTGACAAAGTTGATTCTGACAGATTGTGCTAAATTTATTAGTGTTTCTGTTGGGGGACGGGCCCTTAGAATTCCCTGTTCTTCCATTTCTGCTGATGTGTTACTACATGCTTTTGTATTTTAAAACTGTATTATGAGCTGTATATACACTGAGAGTTGAAATATCTTTTTGCCTAATTTAATCTTTTATCATTTAGGAATATCTATCCTCATCACTAGTCGCATTTTATAGCCTAAAATCTAATATGTTTGATATGATATATTAACTCTATGTATTAAATATATGTCAGTTTTTCCTTGAGCTTAATTTTTTAGTATATCTTTCCCTTCTTTTACTCTCGAATAGTCATGCTCTTAATCTTTGTATGTCTCTTGTATGTCTCATATTATTTGTAGTGTATCTTATTCAGTCTAAAAATATTTGCTTTGAAAAGAAAGTAGAGGACACCTATATAAATAGTAGAATTTATTATATTTGTGGTTTGGAAGGCCCAAACTTGTAGTTGTTATATTTTCCCAAATTGATTTACATATTCACTGCTTTTTCAATACAAATTTGAGTATTGGAAAGAAAAGTTACTCACAAGCTGATTTTTAAAATGTAGACTTTTTCCTTGTTCCTTTGGAGTTTTGCTGTGCATTTGTCTAAATGTGATTTCCTTTCTACTTATCTATTTATTCTGCTTGGAGTTCATAGAACGTGATGAATCTTTGGCATTTTGTCCATCAATTTTTCAGTATATCTTCAACTATTGCCATTGACACCTTCATTCTACTGCCTCTTCTGGTGCTCCCATAATGTATATGTCAGACGTTGTCACTGATTCCCATGTGTCTGGTAGAATATTTTTCTGTATTTTATCTTTTTTTTTTTCCCTGTGTGATTCAGAAAAAATATGTTTTCTGTCAACCTGTATTTTAGCTTAAACATCTTTTTTTCCTGTTATCTACTGTTGAAATACAATACTTTTAACTTCGGTAATGATCTTTATAACTTTTAGTATTTCTATTTTATTTCATTTTCCATTTATCAATTGAGCATTTTGATTGAATTTCTTTCCTTAACATGTAAATTATACTTCTTTTTGCCACTTTTTATTTTTATTTATTTATTTATTTAATTAATTTTTTTTTTTGAGACGGACTCTTGCTCTGTCACCCAGGCTGGAGTGCAGTGGCACAATCTCGGCTCACTGCAAGCTCTGCCTCCCGGGTTCATGCCATTCTCCTGCCTCAGCCTCTGGAGTAGTTGGGACTACAGGCGCCCGCCACCATGCTGGCTAATTTTTTTGTATTTTTAGTAGAGACAGGGTTTCACTGTGTTAGCCAGGATAGTCTCGGTATCTTGACCTCATGATCTGCCTATCTCGGCCTCCCAAAGTGCTGGGATTACAGGCATGAGCCACCACTCCCTGCCCTTTTTGCCACTTTTTAAAAATGTTTGTCCTAGACTTTGCAATATACAACTACTCCAAGTCTATTTTTAAATAAAATTGTACAACTTCATGGATAATACAAGTACCCTATAATACAGGTAACAATGTATTTCCAGTTCCTTCTTCTATATATTATTCCTGTCATTCATTTCACTTATCCATAAGCTATAAAGCTATAATCACAGAATACATTGTTTTATTATTTTGAACCAAACATTATTTGGTAGATCAATTACTAATAAAAATAACAGTTTTTCAGCCGGGCGCAGTGGCTCACGCCTGTAATCCCAGCACTTTGGGAGGCCGAGATGGGCGGATCACGAGGTCAGGAGATCGAGACCATCCTGGCTAACACGGTGAAACTCCGTCTCTATTAAAAATACAAAAAATTAGCCAGGTGAAGTGGCGGGTGCCTGTAGTCCCAGCTACTCGGGAGGCTGAGGCAGGAGAATGGCGTGAACCTGGGAGGCGGAGCTTGCAGTGAGCCGAGATTGTGCCACTGCACTCCAGCCTGGGTGACAGAGCGAGACTCCATCTCAAAAAAAAAAAAAAAAATAGTTTTTCTTTTACTCTCACTCATTACTTCACTTATGCTCTTCCTTTATGTAGACCCTTCTTCTGTCTCTCTGGCAACTTCTAGTCAACCTGCCCATAGACAAATTTTCATAAGTTGAAAGCTAAAATGATACATAATTCCACTGTATATATATATTATTTTTGATAATTTTGTCTTCAAAATATTGAAAACTGATTTACTTTCCCCTACTAAGTTACCTGTAAGAAAGTGAACATAAATCTTCATTGTAATTGTCTTTTTAAATACAGAATATGGCTACTGTATCAGGAAAGGGTTTGGCCAGATTCTGTTTTGATTACTTTCAGGGTCTGTAATATCAATATAATGAATTTCATATTTTCTTTGTGTGTAAGTTCAAATAGAGGCACTTACTGACAAGCTCTGCATATTTCAGTATTACAATGCCTCTCTAAAACTATTTTCTACGCTATAAAAAGAATAATAATATTATATACCTCACTTGCTTTTTGTTAGTATTTAACTTATACCATATACTGTATTTAGTTACTGCTTGACTGTACTTAGCATACTTCTTGACAAGTATTACTCAATAAGTAGCCAATTTATGAATATTACTATAATTATATTCATTGCTAATTGCAGAACATTTTTAGGATCTTTTAAATTGCATGGCATCATTAGTGTTGATGAGCCAATTTTACTAACTTAAAATAAGAGCTCCCACCTATTTATTAAATTATTGCTAAAATTACTCTGAGATAGTTCTGCATCTGACATCAGGGATTTTACTATTATAACTTGTGTTTGTGTCACCTTGGACTATTATAAATAGGAGGTGACAAATATGTAAACTATATATTATGTTTTATGCTTGTTCTTTTCAGTTTCTTTAACATTTCATACAGTGCCAGACTGAATTAGCTATTTCTGTCTAATTGACAAATGCAACAATGTATTGGGCTAAGTGCTTAGAGAGTTGCAACAAGAGAGACTTTTTACTTCATTGTCAAGATCCTGTCACTGCTGCAGGCTATTTACCTTGTTTCAATAGCAAGGTCACCATCAGAATCACCTGCCTTTTTGGATATGAAAAACTTGTTGGCAGAAAAGACGTTTGGAATTCTTACAGCTGGTCGAGAGGGACAGAAGATTTCAATATGCTGCATATAACAAAAAATAGATTTTGTTTTTTTTTTTTCCACTACATAGCTAACTTTGTTTTAGCTAGTGTTGTTAACTTTGCCTCTGCCAATATTTACCCCTTGGATAATGACAGAACAGGCCCATGTCTCAGCGTTTCAGCCATTTTTAGCCAGGGCACATATGCAATACAATTTCATCAATGTGTTTTGCCTTATACTGGCTAATGATGTTTATTTTCCTTATATTGGCTCACAAGATTCTTTTTGTTTCATTTTTACTCATCTGTACATCTTTTTTTTTTTTTACAAAATTTAACTTTCTGTTACGTAATTTTATTTTGACCAAATATATGTGTAATCTTTCTCCAAAATTCATTTTTCAGTTTTCACTTTCCTCATATTTGTACATATAAAAGAACTAATATCCTTCACACCAAGGCTTCATCGGGTTCTGATTTATGACAAACACCAGGAGGCACAAAATTGAAAAAGGGCATCAGCCTCTGCAGCCTATAAAGATTGGGATACATTTTTGTTGGCTGTAGACTCCATATTTTGTAGGTCACGTTTAAACTCCATTGCAGATCCTTAGCCTTTGGTTTCTAATCTCCCTGTTTACCGTATTGGGTAGGTTGACTCAGGCTATCACCTTGTGTTTTTGCCTTGTTTTGCTGTTCCTTTTGATGATAAGTTCTCTCTAAAATTGTAACTTTCCTATGAATATCAGCACAAACAAAAAATAAAATATTTCTCTCTGGCACACTGCAGTTTAGATTTTTTTACACTTGAATACCTTTAGTTCCTGAGAGAGCTTCTCCTAAATTGAGGAAGAACAAGTTTGGGTGTCTGTCTCAGGATGTGATATGAGAGGACACTGAAAATCAGGTATATGTAAGCTGAAAAATGTTTCAAAAAAGAGAGAAGATTGAGTATAACCAAGAATGTCAAAGGAAAATGTTTCACACTGGTTGTGTGCTCACTAAATCCCTAGTCCTTTCCGCTTGTGAACTTTCACACCTTTATAATTAAATAGGCACCATTCTTAACCCCATTTCATAAGTGAGTAAATCAAGTCACAGAGAGGATAAGTAACTTAAGGTCTTGCAGTCAACAAGTGGTCACAACAAAATTTGAACCCTAGCAGTTTGCCTGCCCCACAGCACACACTGTTATTGTTATATTATATCATTATACTAGAAGTGCTACCAAGTATCAGGTGGGATAGCAAAAGTGAGTGCAAAAGAGATACCTGTATGTGCCTAACATTGATAAGGCTGAAAAATTACTTGAGTTGGTAACTGTGATAGTTAAGACAATAACCTCTTATGAATAACGAAGTTGACAATATAAATTTATCATCCAGACCTGAACACTTTTGAGGATGAAAAGGGACTATTAATAATTATTCTGAGACAACAGGCTTAATTCAGGGCCATCTTTAGTAATCTGGACATTAGATCAGCTAATGTATGAGTGGCTTCCCCAATAGTTGAGGTGCAGCAAATAGGGCTAACCCAGAAGATTGTTACACTGATCTAGCCAGTGGGAGTAAGCCAGGAAATAACTGTTTTGTACCAATTTTTATGTAAACATTTCCTGCCATGGGCAGGTTACTTACTACATTTATTATACGTTTTCAGAAAGTAATATTACACCTTGCAGAATATCCTTTACAGAATTTCATTTTAAAATGCTGCTCGCTTGATTTCTATTTCGGAATATGACAAAAAATAACCATATGAAATCCCTTGCTGCACCTGTTCCAAGATGGGTTTGTGACAAGTGTACATTATATCATCCAGTATCCTTTCTAAAAATGTGACACATGAAATATTTCATTTAGAAATCAATGTTAGAAAAATGTTTTCTCTAAAATAGATAGGTTTACTTTTCTTTAATTATGAAAATTAGTTCATTCTGTTTTAATTTGGCCTGCAAAATATGTTGTCTCTTCTAATCTGCATACTTGTCTTCTCAAGTACTTGGTCTTCAGTATCTATGTATATTTATATTTTTTCTTGTCTGGATTTTCTATTTCAATTTTCTGTTTTTAAAATATTATAAGTACTTTTTTTGTACACAGCTTTAAATCCTTCATAAATGGGATTGAACAAAGTATTGTAGATACATTTATGTTGTAGCAAACCAGTACAATCTAAACATAGCTTTAACAGTGATCCTTCTGTAGACAACTATCGACAATGTTTTTTGTTTAATTTCTTTAAAGGAAAATACCTAAACTAATGTCCACTGATTGCATCATCAGTGTTTCTGAATAGCTAATTTATGTATAGTTTATCCTCTAAACCAAAATAAAGGCAGCTCTGTTCAGAAATGCTTCAATTCTTGCCACTAGCTCCCCTAAGTGGGGAAGGCTGGCATAACACTGATTAAATACTTAGGTGTCAAACCTTCTGCACAAAAGCCAGCGAGAGTCGTACCTACACCAAAGATCTCTTATTACATTTCTTAAAATGCTGTCAAAATGAAAATATGGCAGGCCATATAAGAAAACAGGTCCTGGTATATTTAATATAAAAATTCATAGCAAAGGAATTTTGTAAGCATTGAAATTTGGAAGAGCATAGACCTGTGCCTGATTAGATGTGTTATATATTAAACCTAATGAACAAAGAGTTGCCACATTATCCCTGATTCTAGAACAACCACAACTTGAAAGGAGCTTGCCCCATTGTGTTCCTCCTCAATATAATGAATTACTTTTAGACATAGAAATTTACTTGGTAAAAGTCATTAATATCTGTACTATAACTAAATGTGAATATAAAGACCATAATTTAAAGCATACTAGATAAAAAAGGATTGGAGAATAGAGAAGAGACTAAGAAACTCCTCCAAAACTGGGTAAAGGAAACATAGGGCCTAGATTGATTTGCCATCAGTCAAAGGAACATAAGTAAATTTTAAGTGCTCTCATCACAAATAACTGATAAGTATGTGAAGTATATGACATGTTAAGGAGCTTGACTTATTCTACAATGTATACCTATTTCAAAAGATAAAGGTGCATACTATAAATGCATACAGTTTTATTGTCAATGTTAAAAAGACAAGTATAGATTCAATAAATAAATTTGAAACTGCTGGAAAAAGAATAGTGTCTTCCAAGATCTAGAGGAAGTGCACAATTTAAAAATATTTTCTGTGGCAAACACAAAGTAATATGACAGTAATTTTTTCTCTAAAGATTCTGAGGCACACACCTATTTCTTTCTAATTATAATACTAAGCAATTTGGTAAACATGATAGACGGATGCATAGATTGATTAAATTGTGTTTCCCAAAATGATACCTCACGTCCTCACCTCTGGTAACTGTGAATGTAACCTTATTGTGAAATGAGGTCCTTTCAGGTGTAATCAAGTTAGGATGAGGTCAGACTGGATTAATGTCTACCCTAATCCAGTGATTGGTGCCATTATAGAAGACATAAAGAGGGGAGAATGCCATGTGAAGATACACAGACATGAACACAGGCAAGAAGGCATGAAAAGATAGAGGCAGAGATTTGAAGTGGCAAACACCAAAAGCTAAGAAGAGGCAATAAACTATTTTTATCTTCTGTCTTTAGAAAGAACATGGCCCTGCTGCCACCATAATTTTGAACTTACAGCCCCCCAAACTGTGAGATAATAAATTTGTTCTTTTAAGCCAACCAGTTTGTTTCATTTTGTAAAAGCTGACCCAACAAACCAATACAGACAATTAGACAATAAACTAGAGAGATAAATTCTATACATACAGGAGGCATGTAACCTTGCCCTGAGTTTCATACCTGGATAAAATAAAGTCCTGTCCCTTTCAGTATTATTTAATGAGGCTATATTTGCTTTGCTCCCTTGGGACTCTTTCTGGGGAGCCATGAATTCTTTGCAATATTTGATAGATAGTGGAGGCACAGTTCTTAAGCAAAAATTACTATTGCTCTTACCCTAATTGATATGGTTTGGCTCTGTCCTCACCCAAATCTCATCTTGAATTGTAATTCCCATAATCCCCACATGTCACAAAAGGGACTACATGGGAGGTAATTGAATCATGGGGGCTGTTTTCCCCATGCTGTTCTTGTGATGGTGAGTGAATTTTCACGAGACCTGATGGCTTTGTAAGCATCTGGCATTTCCCCCGCTGGCATTCATTCTTTTTCCTGCCGCCCTGTAAAGAGGTGTCTTTTGCCATGATCGTAAGTTTCCTGAGGCCTCCTCAGCCATGCTGAACTGTGGGTCAATTAAACCTCTTTTTTTTTTTTATTAAGTCACTGTCTCGATTATATCTTTATTAGCAGTGTGAGAACGGACTAATACACACTAGTCTACGATGTAACTGAGAGTATAAAAACATGACCACAGAAACATCATTCAAAAAGTCAAGCTTCACCTTAATTCAGAAAATGTATTAGGCAGGAAAATGCCTTTATTAAAGGATACCTCTCGGACACCATTTTTTTTAACTTTTGTTTTAGGTTCAGGTGTACACGTGAAGGTTGCTACATAGGTAAACTAGCGTCATGGGGGTTTGTTGTGCAGGTTATTTCATAACCCAAATATTAAACCCAGCACCCAATAGTTATATTTTCTGCTCCTCTCTCTCCTCTTACCCTCCACCTTCTAGTTGACCCCAGTGGTCTGTTCTTTCCTTCTTTGAGACATCAAAATTTAAATGTCTTTTTTCTTTGCATCTATTTACATTCTAGATGGGTGAGAAATATTTTTATGTATATATGTGGATAGGTACATATATATGTATGTATATGTTTATGTGTAGGTAGGCATGCATATATGCATTTATGTATTTATGTATGCATGTAGAACTCTATGTATGCATTTAAAAATATAGATTAGGCAGTCTCTTTAGGAAAAAGAAGACATAGAAGTTGGATATCTGGAAACATTCTCTTCAAATGATCTGTGCCTGCATATTTCCTTGGAAATGATTTGGGTACAGCAGAGGTAACATTATTTAACCTAATTTGAAAATTAATGCCCCTAATTATATGTGGGAGTCCCCATTTATTCACAGAGGATACTTTCCAAGATCCCCAGTGGATACCTGAAACCACGGATAGAACTGAATCCTATATATGTAAAAATTTCTTTTTTCTTCTTCACAATTTTATGGATAGAAGATTCATTCCAACCATAGATCTTAGCAGCCTCAGCATACATTTATTTATTTATGTTTTTACTAAGTCAAAAATTTCACCTTGTCCACTCTAGGAAGCACTTTGGCATATCTAAATTGTCAGCATCACTATTCTTGCTCTGTGGGGTCATTACTAAGTAAAATAAAGGTTACTTGAACAAAAGCTCTAAAAAAAAAATACAGTTGATCTGGTAACTGAGCTGGCTACTCAGTGGCTAACCTGTGGGGAGTGTTTACAACATGGATACACTAGACAAAGGGCTGACTCACATGCTGAGCCAGACAGAGCAGGACTGCCTAAGATTTCATCATACTACCCAGAATGGCTTGCAATTTAAAACTTATTAATTGTTTATTTCAGAAATTTTCCATTAATTTTTTCAGATCTCAGTTGATTACATGTAACTGATAACATGGAAAGCAAAATTGCTAATAAGAAAGGACTACTGTAATTTGAAATTTTTAGCATCATATAAAAAAAGGTGTCCTTAATCTGATAAAGAATAGCTAAAAATTTCTGTAGCAAATGTCTTAATTAATCATGAACTATTGATGTTCTCCTATCTGAAGTATGGCATGAAAGAAGTTGTTCATTATTATTTTTATTCAACATGACATTGGAATTTTCACACAATTTGAAAACAAGAACTGACAAAATCATTTGAGAAGGAAGAAATATAGCTGAGATTATTTGCAGAAAACTTTATGTGTAGATAGAAAGCCCAAAGAATCAAATATTAGAATTAATAAACAAATTCAGCAAGAATTCTGAATCCAAGTAAAAATTTAAAACATTTATTAGAGCCAGGCGCGGTGGCTCACGCTTGTAATCCCAGCACTTTGGGAGGCCGAGACGGGCGGATCACGAGGTCAGGAGATCGAGACCACGGTGAAACCCCGTCTCTACTAAAAATACAAAAAATTAGCCGGGCGTGGTGGCGGGCGCCTGTAGTCCCAGCTACTCGGAGAGGCTGAGGCAGGAGAATGGCGTGAACCCGGGAGGCGGAGCTTGCAGTGAGCCGAGACTGCGCCACTGAACTCTGGCCTGGGCGACAGAGCGAGACTCCGTTTAAAAAAAAAAAAAAAAAAAAATTATTAGAGCAGAAACTATAAAATAAAATTAAAGGATATCCTTTTTGGTACTATACAAATCAATTTAGAAATAAATCTGACAATGATATGAAAATCTATAAAACTTTGCTGAATATAGTAAGTCTTAAGTGAATGGATTGCATTACTAAGAGATGTTCATTAGAATATTCTTTCAAAATTGATCTGCATTTCCAACATAATTTCACTCAAAATCTCATCAGTGTATTGCCAATCCTAGTATATTCTATAATGTACATATTAAAAAATCAAGAAAACCCCCGGGTAATCTTGAATTTAAAAAACCAGATTGGAGAATTTACATTATAAAATATGTTGACCTACTAAAACTATAGTAATTAAGGCATTACTTAGTTACTAAAAGTATTTGTGAAGAGATAGAAAATTGTACATAAAAGTACAGAAACTAACACATTATTTATACCAAAGAAGAAACTGTAGAGTAGTGGAGAAATTATGTGCTTTTGATAAATGTTACTAGATCAAGTCAGTTGGGGGAATAATATTTGCTCTATGTATGTATATTTGTATGAAACTGAAAGCATGTATACATACATATGTGTGTGTGTGTGTGTGTGTACAAGTGAATGTATATAAAGAATTCCTATATATAAATAGCAGGTAGTATCTCAATAAAATAAATTCACTTTTGAATTTATTTGTAAATTATCAGTTCACAATTTAACTTTTGTAATTGAATTCAGCACTATATATTTTTAGTTAACTTCTTTACCAATACTTTCATTTATATGTTTTCCTAGTCATTAATTAAAATTCTCAAGAACATTGGTGGTGGTGCCAGGAATTGCATTTGAAAAAAAAAAAAAAACATAAAAATATATTAAGCTTCACCATGGTGTCATCAGGAAGTTTTTGACAAGGCTATTTGTAATCTTAGACATTCTCTGTACTACCATCTTCATTTTACTATCTTTCCCTTAGAAGATAGAAGACTTCTATATATAAAGGTAGGCCAGAACTCACCCTCCATTTCTGGAAACTATTCATTAATAAGTTGTACTCTTAGTAAAATGATCTAGTGGTGGTCACAATTTCCGCTTTTTTTTTTTTAGCACTAAGTCAAATCAAGTGACATGTTTTTTACTGTGGATTTGTATCTGTCATACAATCATGTGTAGATTGACACTCATTAGCAATGTATCACATACCAAAAATGATTTTCAACAAAAAATGCATTTATATTTGTTGCCTTCATCTAAGTGCAGCTTTTCTTATGTAACCATGGCACACAAACATATGCTAACCAAACAATAAGCTTATTCCACTCTGGTATGGTTTCCATCTATACAGAGAATAAGAAGGTGATTGTGCTCTCTGTCTTATCTGCTACTGGTATGTGAAGAACTGATTCATATAATGAAAATCAGTGAGACTAGACCCCCCATAAAGTGAAACAAATGCTAGCATGAATAGTTGATAGTAATTCTTCTAACATTTAAGTCCTTTGTATATGTTACATCTAACATGCAAAGATTAAAGATCATTGATTTCCCAAGACTCTTGACAATTGGCTCAGTTGTGCATTTGTATTAAAAATAAAATTGGAACCATTCGAAAGCATTTTGGTTGGATTTGTTATTTTTCATTTGTCATACTTAGTTTATCTCAAGAAAGTTTTCAGAGAAATGGTACAAGAATGTGGAACATTGAGATACAACTCCAACCATGGGGAAGATTTTAAACTTTGGCCAACTGGACTACTTTGTGCTTAAATACTGTCTGCTTTATGCTGTAGTGAAAAGAATATTAGGCTGATAGCATCACTACACATACTTTTATAAAAGATTATCTGACCAAAGGAGCAACTTTCGACTCTGTTTTTAAAAACTTCTAAACTATTACTTAAGATAACTCTGAACAGAAATGGTGTTATTGTCAAAAATAATCAATAAATAAATTGTGCTAGTTTGTTTTGTATTGTTGTAGCAGAATACCTGAGGCTGGGTAATAATTGATAAAGAAAATAGATTTATTTAACTCACAGTTCTGCAGACTGAGAAGTACCAAAAACATTGCACTGGCATCTGTTCAGCTTCTGGTGAGAGAAAGAGCCACATTTTAGGTCAAAACATAGTGAGAAGTTCAAAGGGGAAGCCGACACAGAACCTCATGAAAAGAGAAGCTCCTGGCTTTATAATAACTCACTCTCAAGAGGGAACGAATCCACTCCCACAAGAACTAGTCCAGTCTTGCCAGAGTGAGAACTTGCTTACCACCGTAAGAATGGCACCAAACCAATTATTTGTAAACCATTCCCATGAACCAACACCTCCCACCAGGCCCCCTCTCGCAAGATCACCAAATTGGGATCAAATTTCAACATGAGTTTTGGTGGGGACAAACAAACCATATCCAAACCATAACAGGAATCATACTTAAGAAATGGCCAACCATAGCATTATCAGTGGTAGCTAACCAGATATTTTATGCATTTGAGGTCATGCGATATTGATTATACAAGCTAATGAGAAGATGCTGGGTATAGATTTTTTAAAATGTGATAAGTGAGGCTGCGTTACACATTAAAATTTAAAGCCTAGCATAGTTAGATTTTGCAAATACTGGGTGTACATTCTATTAGGGGAAGCACAATAAGAAAATCAGCTGAGGCACATTATAGCAAATATACGGTGTGCCGAGTTCTGATAAGTAAAAATTTAAAATGTGAAATCTTTACGTCATCGGAACTATGTGTATTCACATAGTTTTGTAGACCCTGCTCCAGTTCTTTTTTAGTACATGTAGATCTAGCCAAAATACTCACACTAGAGCTCAAAAACAAGTATAAGCTGATACAATTCAAGTTGTATGATGTGAAAGTATTGAGGAGTGACATGGTGTGGCTCTGTGTCCCTACCCAATTCTCATTTTGTAGCTTACATTATTTCCACATGTTGTGCGAGGGACCCGGTGGGAGATGACTGAATCATGGGGGAGGTTCTTTCTGATGCTGTTCTCGTGATAGTGAGTACGTCTCACCAGATCTGATGGCTTTGAAAACGGGAGTTTGCCTACACAAGCTCTCTTTGCCTGCTGCCATTTACCCAAGATGTGACTTGCTCCTCCTTACCTTCTGCCATTACTGTGAGGCCTCCCCAGCCATGTGGAACTGTAAGTTTAATAAGCCTCTTTCTTTTGTAAATTGTCCAGTCTTGGGTATATCTTTATCAGCAGCGTGAAAACGAACTAATACAAGTAGATCATCTAAAAATAATCAGTAATTTATGTTGAAATTTTCAAACTTTATTTCTTATTGAATAACAACATTTATGATTAGCCCCTAAAAAGCTTTACATGCTTAAAATAATACTTGGAAGGCACTCTTCCCAAAACAGTGACTGAGAGCTCCATGTATTATATATTGCTCACAAATATTACAGTAATTAACAATAAAAATATGTATTAAGCTCTTAATATATGTCATAATTTCCATAACAATCTTTTGAATTATATACCATTATTATCCACTTTTGTACATAAAAACCCTACACATAGGTTCATTAGGAAGTACCATGCCTAAGGTCATGCAGTAAGTGGCAGAGCTAGAATCCAAACACAGGGATTTTGGCTCATATTTCTATTCATATTTTTAGAAAAATAAAACCATTAAACAGTAAGTACCAAATGCAGACAATTTCTGAGGCAAATAGGATAATTGGTGAATAAATCAGTATATTAGATTTAAAAAATGATGTTTTGACATAACCGGTTTGTTACATATTATTGTTAATTTATAAAATAGAAATATATATATTGTGTGCCATATTAAAGTGATTTTTCTTGTTAAAGTGAGTATGCATATTCTTGTTAATGTGAGCATGAATGTTCTGTTTTGTTAATGCCAATGGTATTTTTCCATCCTGATTTGTTTTTAATATATAGGAAAAAATGAATTTTTCAAGGGAACTCTGACTTCCTATTTTACAGGCACAGGTAGTGTCATTGTTTGCTTTGAGATGATGGGCTATCTCACAGTCAACTTCTGAGCATAATGCAATGTTTGCCTCTTTTTAGTTATACATTTCATCTTTGGTCTTTTGAAAATACTTACATGCCTATAAAAATGGTAAGAAGAAAAACAGTATCATCCCATGGGCTTTGGTAAGGCCACTCCAAACCTTTCCATGACCTTATAATGTTATAATTTTGCACTGAAATTTTATGATATGTAAAAATGATAATTAAAGACACTGACAATTCAATACTTATATATCCCATTTTAATTCTGCTTAGTTTTGTTTTTCACATATTAATTTTACAATCCAATGTAAACTAATTTTTTGTTGATTACCAGTAACTGACAATGTTATCAAATCACACAGAATCACAGATGTGTTGTAGCCAAGCTGAAAGCAGTTGTAATTATTTGAAATAATCTATGTGTTCACTGGTGTATATAAAACATTTGTAAGGAAATAAATGCTGTGAATTTGTGATTATTACTAAGGCTGGGGTGTTGTATAAATTAATAAAATTCTACACTGAAGAAAAAAATTAGCTGGAAAAATACTGGCAAACCTGAATATAAAATGACACAGTCGCTTTATTAACAACATATTTTGTTAGAAAACATTCCCCCAAAGAAACATTATTTGAAATTTACAAATAATTCATTTTGATTTAATGAAATCCATAAAAATAAATTAACAAATAAATTAATAACAGTCTTGGATACATAAAAGTATAATAGTATATAATTTTTTTCAGTGAGAATCTTTTGCAGGAGTACATTTTTGACACTTTATGGTAAGAAGAACTCCAAAGAGAAATATTGGGAAAACCTTTTAGTTTCGTGAAGTCTATGACATATAGTTTTGCAAACATGACTTGCTATTCTTGATGAACTTTTGACTAATTTTCTAACCACACCTCTTTGCATTTTGGTTGAGAACAGCATGGCAAAAATTATATAAATAAGAGGTCCTATATCATAAATAGCATCTTTAAAAAAATAATAGTTTGCTTAAACAAAGCAGATCATTTCCATATCTGCACTGTTTCAACCTTTAAGAAAACTTCATCTTTCCTTCAGTTGTGGTCTTGTAATAAAAAAAGTTAAAGTGTCTTAATTAAAAATATTTTACAAACCTCTTTCATTTGCTGTAAGTCAGTTTGTGGAATATGTTTATTACTTAAACCAAAAGCAGCAGATTTGTAGTGCACTCATCACTGAGCAGAATGGTTGTTTTTCTTTGCTTATTCAAGTTGTATTTTGCTGTACTCTACAAAAATGGTAAATAATTACAGTCTTTGCAATTTAGACTTCATTTCAAAAAGGACAACTATTTCAAAATTATTCATTCATCCAGGTTGGATAGTAAGAAATATAAGAAATTAACTATCAATTTTTAACATTAAATGTTATCATCTTCATTGAAAATGTAAGCACAATTTTCATTGAGTTACCAAACCAAAGGCAATTCACACTTAAAATTAGATGTTTACTACTCAATTAAAAAACACCAGAAGAAGATAATTGATGAAAGCAATGTGATGATAAAATATATCTGGTATTTCTGTGGAAAATCCTCTATCTTTTTCAAATTGAAAAGTAAAGTGTCTGTATTAGACTTACTAATAGCAAGCTCTTCAACTCCTTGTTGATTATATCATTATACTTTTTGTATAAAGTTGAATAAACCCAACCAATGGACAGAGGAAAGTTTCATATCAACTCAACTAGCTCATAATTTCTTTAAAAATATATGCTTATTTGTGGTTTGGACAATAGTATATAGAGTAGTACAATTATAAACTCTGAAAATGACACAAAAACAATCAAATGAGAGATCTGAAAGGTAGTAAGGCAGGCCACTGTAGGACTGAAGAAAGATTAGTGTCAGAAGGTTTTTACATGCCCTTGCAAACCCGAAGAAGGAAACCCTGACATGGCACTTCCTGTCCCCAACTTACCAACAAAAGGCAGCAATATAGGCTGATTCCTCCCCTGATTCCACCATGACACCCTCTGCAACACCAGGTGAAACAAAGGATTGATAGACTCTGCTAAACCTTAACACCAGGGAAGCTCTCAGGTAGAGATATCTAGCTAGCCTGGAAAAGCTTATCCAACACGATCAAGTTGGCTTCATACCTGGGATGCAAGGCTGATTCAACATACACAAATCAATAAACGTAATCCATTACATAAACAAAACCAATGGCAAAAACCACATGATTATCTCAATAGATGCTGAAAAGGCCTTTGACAAAATTCAACAGCCCTTCATGCTAAAAACGCTCGATAAACTAAGTGTCAATGGAACGTATCTCAAAATAATAAGAGCTATTTATGACAAACCCACAGCCAATATCATACTGAATGGGCAAAAACTGGAAGTATTCCTTTTGAAAACCAGCACAAGACAGTGATGCGCTCTCTGACCACTCCTACTGAACATAGCATTGAAATTTCTGGCCAGGGAAATCAGGCAAGAGAAAGAATAAAGGGTATTCAAATAAGAAGAGAGAAAGTCAGATTGTCTCTGTTTACAGATGACATGATTGTATATTTAGAAAACGCCACTGTCTCAGCCCAAAATCTCCTCAAGCTAATAAGCAACTTCAGCAAAGTCTCAGGATACAAAATCAATGTACAAAAATCACAAACATTCCTATACACCAATAACAGACAAACAGAGAGCCAAATCATGAGTGAACTCTGATTCACTATTGCTATAAAGAGAATAAAATACCTGGATATCCAACTTACAAGGGATGTGAAGGACCTCTTCAAGGAGAACTACAAACCACTACTCAAGGAAATAAGAGAGGACACAAACAAATGGAAAAACATTCCATGCTCATAGATAGGAAAAATTAATATCATGAAAATGGCCATACTATCCAAAGTAATTTATAGATTCATTGCTATCCCCATCAAGCTACCACTGACTTTCTTCACAGAATTGTAAAAACCTACTTTAAACTTTATATGGAACCAAATAAGAGTCTACATAGCCAAGACAATCCTAAACCAAAAGAACAAAGCTGGATGCATCACGATACCTGACTTCAAACTATACTACAAGGCTACCATAACCAAAACAGCATGGTACTGGTACCAAAACAGATATATAGACCAATGGAACAGAATGGAGATCTCAGAAATAACACCGCACATCTACAACCATCTGATCTTTGACAAACCTGACACAAACAAGCAATGGGGAAAATATTTCCTATTTAGTAAATGGTGTTGGGAAAACTGGCTAGCCATATGCAGAAAACCGAAACTGGACTCTTTCCTTACATCTTATACAAAAATCAACTCAAGATGGATTAAAGACCTAAACGTAAGACCTAAAACCATAAAAATTCTATAAGAAAACCTGGGCAATACCATTCAGGACAAATGGATGGTCAAAGACTTCATGTCTAAAACACTAAAAGCAATGGAAACAAAAGCCAAAATTGGCAAATGGGATCTAATTGAACTAAAGAGCTTCTGCACAGCAAAAGAAACTATCATCAGAGTGAACAAGCAACCTACAGAATGGGAGAAAATTTTTGTAATCTATCCGTCTGACAAGGGGCTAATATCCAGAATCTACAAAGAACTTAAACAAATTTACAAGAAAAAAAAAAAAAACAGAAAAAAGTGGGCAAGTATATGAAGAGACACTTCTCAAAAGAAGACATTTATGCAGCCAATAAACATATGAAAACATACTCATCATCACTGGTCATTAGAGAAATGCAAATCAAAATCACAATGAGATACCATCTCATGCCAGTTAGAATGGCAATCATTAAAAAGTCAGGAAACAACAGATGCTGGAGAGGATGTGGAGAAATCGGAATGGTATTAAACTGTTAGTGGGAGTGTGAATTAGTTCAACCATTGTGGAAGACAGCGTGGCAATTCCTCAAGAATCTAAAACTAGAACCAGTTGACCCAGCAATCTCATTATTGGGTATATACCCAAAAGATTATAAATCAGTCTACTATAAAGACACATGCACACATATGTTTAGTGCAGCACTATTCACAATAGCAAAGACTCGGAACCAACCCAAATGCCCAACAATCATAGACTGGATGAAGAAAATGTGGCACATATACACCATGGAATACTATGCAACCATAAAAAAGAATGAGTTCATGTCCTTTGCAGGGACAAGGATGAAGATGGAAACCATCATTCTCAGCAAACTATCACAAGAACAAAAACCAAACACTGCAGGTTCTCATTCATAAGTGGAAGTTGAACAAGGAGAACACATGGACACAGGGAGGGGAACATCACACACTGAGGCCTGTCGGGGGTGGGGGGGCTAGGGGAGGATAACATTAGGAGAAATACCTAATGTAGGTGAGGGGTTGATGAGTGCAGGAAACCATCATGACACGTGTATACCTATGTAACAAACCTGCACATTCTGCACATGTACCTCAGAACTTAAAGTATAATAAACAAAATAAATTTAAAAAAAAAATAAACCAAAAAAGACAAAAAGAGAAAACCGTACTCCTGCAACAAAAAGTGAGTCCTGTAGACTTCAGAATACAATATATGAGATCAACACATAAATATGTATATATTTCTGTATTTTAGCTATTAAGAAGTACAGTAATATCCCCAATTGCTTGAAAAAATAAATATTTCAGTAGACACTTAACAAAATATGTACAGTATCTGTAGGCTGAAAATTACAGTGCTGATCAAAGGAATCAAAAACCTAAACAAATGTAGAGACATATCATGTTCAAGTGTTTTTTCTTCAAGAGCATCTCAGTTGTTTTGACCTTTTGTATTTACACGTAAATTTTAGAATCAGCTTGTTAAGTTCCATTAAAAAAATCTGTTGGGAAAAAAAAAAGAATTGGAAGACTCAACAGAGTAAACATGTTACTTTTTTTCAAACTGATCTTTTTCAGATTTTAATACAATTTCTATTAAAAGCCAAGCAAGGATTGTATAGACATAAAAAAGCTTATATAATTTTTATGGCAATGCATATACCCTCCAATAGCCAAAACAATCTTGACAAAGAAAAAACTCTGGGGGGAATTATCTTAAAATTATGTTAAGGCTTACTATGTAGCTACATTAATCAAGATAGTGTGGTATTGATGGAAGGATAAACTTAATCTAAGAAACAGAATGAACAACTCTAAAATAGACCTACACAAATATGATTAACAAATTTTGATAGATGGACAAAAATAATTCATTAGAGGATGAAGCTATTCAAGTAAATAAATAGGTATCAGAACAAAGACAATTACCTGGAATAAACATGATAATTTTTTAAGGATAAAAGGATTAATTTATCAAAAGGACATAAAAATCTTAAGTATGTGTGCCTTTAGTAAGAGAATTTGAAATAACTTACAGGAAAAGACGATGGAACTGCTAGAAGAAATAGAGAAATTAATAATTATATCCAAAGATTTAAATAGACCTATTTCAATAATTGGTGGAACAAACAGACAGAAAATCAACAGGAACATAGTTGAATATGAAACCTACCCAAATGTCCCATAGATCTTTTTTTGCAAATGTAGAAATTGACCCTTCTGGTCTTAAAATTTGAGATTTATATTTGTTTTATCTGAGTTATTTTCTCAGAAAACAACCAACCTTCATACCTCTCAAAAAAAGTAGCAAAGAACTAAAACTCACCAGATAAAAACACTTCCAGACAATTAGATGCCAGACCCCTCATTCATTATGATTGCTTCCTTAGGCCCTCTGGGTTCCTATTTTCTTACAAATTGTTACATTTCTTCCCTGCTGATTAAAACCCCTAGTTTTAGGGGGTCAGGGAGATGGATTTGAGACTGATCTCCCATCTCCTTGGCTGCAGCACCCAATTAAAGCCTTCTTTCTTGGCAATACTCATGGTCTCAGTGACTGGCTTTCTCTGTGGTGAGCAGCAGGACCTAGATGGAACTTCTGGTGTTTCCATAACAATTAGAATATTACTATTGACCAATTTAATCAAGCTGACATTCATTGAACATTCCACCTAACAACAACAGAATATGTATTGTTATCAATTGCAAGTGGAACAATCATCAAGCCAGAAAATATTCTGGGTTATAAAACAAATCTCGATAAATTTGAAATGATTAAATTCTTACAAATATTTTATCTGACCCCAACTAAATTCATTAGAAGCCAATAACAAAGGTGTCTTCGGAAAACCCACAGATATTTGGAAATCAAATAATGAACTTTAATTAGGTACCCATGAGTAAAAGGAAAAACCTGAAGTATTTTGAACTGAATAGAAATACTACATATCAGAAGTTTTGAAATGGCATTGAAACATTACTTACGGGGATATTATAGTATGAGATGCCTACAAAAAAAATTTAAAAATACTCTCAAGTCAATAATATCAGCTTCTGTGTTTTAAAAAAGGAGAAAGAAGTGGAAAACAGGAACAGAAAATAATTGGAAGAAATAATATAATAAACGAAGCAGAATACAGCAAAATATAAAATAAAAATGTGTATAAAACCTGACTCTTTGAGAAACAAAAATCAGTAAAAATGATACAATTTCAACCTGACTAACTATGAAAATGGAAGAGCAAAAGTGGCCAAGACCAGTTAAGAGCTAGGAGGTGACATTACTAAAAACTCTACATAAATTAAAAGAATAATAAGATAAAATTATGAACAACTGTATGCCTAAAAGTTGGACAACTTAGGTTAAATAGATAAATGCTTTACTTTGAAAGACACAACCTATTAAAATTTATATAAGATGATATAAATAACCTGAATGGTCATATATTAAATTTATTTAAAACCTTCCGACAAGGTATCTTCTGCCCCAGATTGCTTCAGTGGTAAATTCTACCAAATTTTTCAAGAAGAAATAATAGTAGTTATACCAAAATAGATTGAGAAAATTGAAAATGAATTAATTCTACCCCACTCTTCTAAGAAGCAGGTTTTACCCTAATAGTAAAACCAGAAAATTTATTGTAATAAAAGAATATTGCACAAGTCATAAACATTGTGTAAAATTTATTTAAAAATTAGGATTTTTGAGTTTAATAATATATAAAAAGGATAAAATATTTGATGAAGCCTTTCTAGGGATAAAGGGATCGTTTAGCATATGAAAATCAATCAATGGAATTTACCATATTAATATTTTTAATTATATTATCATCTACATATATTCAGAAAAAGCATCAACAGAATCGTACATCGATTCCACATAAAAATCTTCACAGAATAGAAATTGATTTATTTAACCTCATACAGACATCTTCAGAAATTATCAGGCTTAATAATGAAAGAATGAATGTGTTCCTGCTAAGATTAAGGACAAGGTAAGAATTCTTTTCTCATCACTTCTATTCAACATTCCCATGGAAGTTATGGCATCCCTGTGGGCTTTGCTCCTATATATTTTTTTCATGTTTTAGAAGAATATGGCCAGATAAACTTCATAAGGACATCTCTTTTGCTCAACAGGTTGTATTCATTATATGTCCAGTACCAAAATTTTTTCTGACATCTAGAAAGTAGCAAATAAATATCAGTCAAATGGCTGAACAAATAGACAGACACATGAATGAACGAATGAAGGAATGAATGAATCAATCGGTAGGGATCATGCTTCTGTGGTTAAGTCACTAGTCTTGCCATGAACCTTATACCTTTGATGAATATCATAAAATCTTTTGTCTATAGGAAAGGAAAATAAAATTATGGGTACATATTTTCCTTTCTTTCAAATACTTATGTGATATTTATATTATTTATGGTAAATGATTGCTTGCTTAATTTATTTAAAAAAACAAAAATTTAAATGAATTGTGTATAACATTTACACTAAAATGTAAGTTAATTTAAATATATTATGTCAGCTAATATTATTCTTTGATAAAATTAATAGTCTATTTTTAGACTAAAATATTAAATTATTATGAAATCACTTCACTCGAGCCCAAAGTGTCATGCAAAGTAAAATGAAAAATCTGCCTTACTTCTGTTACCCAAGTTTAACGCCTAGAAGGAAACAGGCATGGCAGATGGCAATGCAGGGCCCTGGTGATGTTTGGTTGCCACTGAGACTGACTGTGCAAATTCAAAGTCAGAGAAAGACACACTCCTGCCAATCTTCAGCTTAGTTGATCCTCACATATTAACTGTCTTTCTCTTTCCCTGGAACAAAAGTACAACAAAATATTTTAATAATAATTTAAAAATCTAGGTAAATGAATGTTGAATATAATGTTTGTAATACTTACTGACTTAGTTATGCCTTACCTGTTGTTGTTGACGTTTGAGAAGAAAATCATTCTTGTTAGTCCAGACTATTTAAAAGTGACATTTTATTTTCCAAAATAAAGAAATGATCCGCCTTCTGGTGATTATATTCAAAATGCCTTATTCTCTGGATTAGGAGCTTTTCATTGCAAAATAGGGGGTCTAATAGTGAAAACAGGCCAATTAAATTGTAGTGAAATTATACTCTCAGACATATTTTCACAGCTTCTGATTATTTTAAGTAAAGAAGCTTCTATGTGCTACTTGTAGGACCCAAAAGTTTAGCTTATTTTCAATCATTTTTTAGTTGTCATAGAAGCAAATGGTACAGAAGCAAAGTCAAAATAACGAGTTTAACAACTCTCGCTTGTTGTATCTAAGCTGTTCTATTTAATTATGGAAAACATAAGCTGTTTAAAAAATACAAAGAAATCTTTGCTAGCTTTCAGAATATAGACTTTCGATTATATTTCTAGAGTCTAAAATGTGTTTTTGTTGCATATAGGTAATGCATATTCCAATTGAATACTGCTTTTTAAAATTAGTTATTATCATTGCCTTTTAACTAATGAATACAAGGCTTTTGAGGTCAAATTCTTTTAGAACTTATTTATTCATTTATAAAAACAGGCTTTAATCTATTTTAGGTTATTACCCCCAAATGTTAGGGTATTTCCCTCAAATGATTCTTTGAGAATTTAGAAACTATATTAATGATTATTGTCTACCTCTACTCTTTCTAATAAAAGAGATTCGGCAATGATATCCAAAATATCTCTTTTTATTTGAATTGAATGTTCTTTAAATAAGTTTTATTTTAAATCACAAGAGTGCAGCAAGTAAAAGTGAAGGAAAAACATCTATTTCTAACACTAAATCATACTTAACTACAGAGTTAAGGAGTCATATTTCAAGAGGACAGAAAGCATTATTTTATATAATCTAAAATTTTGGTATTAATTTTTAAAAAGCTTTTCCTTTTCTTATTGAAATTCTATTATCAAGTAACTATAAAAATACTCCTGAAGAATATCAACCCCATTCATGAGATTATGTTTGGTACAAATGATTTCTTGTGCAGTATGTGGAAATAGAACTCCACATGTATTGGAACCACAAATTACAAATGTGGAAATATAGAAGTTCCCACAGTTTAACTGCAGTGAGCCTGACATCTGGCAGCTACACTGCTGAGACTCTCCACTTGAGGGCAATTCGCTGCTCATTTTTGGGTTATTGTAACATTTTCCCTGTGCAGCAACTTGCTATGTCCATAATATAAATTGTCCTGAGGTAGAAAAGAAAAGCCAATCATGAAGCGATGGCCAGGTGAAGTAGCTCACAAATAAAGCCATTCCTTCTTATTCTTTCCCTTTCCAAGAGGAGCACATGTCATATGTAGCATAGCACTTTTAGATGGCATGGAGTGTGGAAGACTGCCAAGTTTTCCTCACTATAGATTATAATTTAGTTCTAGAATTTAATATTCTCCTAACATTGATTCATCGTATATTTTATAGCTTTGATTATAATTATTTTCAATAATTTCAGAAAATTTTAAATGAATAAGTCAACACTCAAAGATTCTAGTTGCAAAAGATGTTGCATGAATTAGTTGCCCCAAGATCCAATAACCTTGGAATACACTGTTATTTTATAGCCCCTTTGGAAATTCACAATGATTAGCCTAATACCATCTATGAGAAATCTGAGGTTAAAATTATGGTTTATTTTTTAACCAGGATTTCTTAAATTCAGTGGTTCTTCTGACATCTATAAGCAATATATGGAAGCAATTGGGAAATGCTTAAGTGAAAGATTTGGTTCATTATGATTAAATAAATATACATATTTTAACATGATAGACTAAATTGGTGGTGAAATTTCATACAAATTTTAATAAGGATAGTAAATAATATCAAATGACTTCAGGCCATCTGCTTTGCATGACATATCCATGGGAAATGCTGGAAGCCAGGCTGATATTTTCACTTCCTTGAATGTTCTCTACAGGTATTGTCATTACAGTTCTTATTAAACCAGATGGAGTCATAAAGACAAATAATAGTATCTTTTAAAAATACGTTTAATACAATGCTTTTGTGTGGGCATAGATTCTTAAAAATAATCAACAACATAGAATTAAGTGATGTGTTATACTCAAGATCCAGAGGCAAAAATCTTCACTTTCTCATCTAATAGTAGGATTGGAGTGCAAACATGCAATTTTAAATTGTAAGAATGCCTTTTAGTGATTGTGTGTTCCATCTGTCACAGTCTCCACATTTCATCATTGACAACATTTGTGATGCGATCCAAGAAATTGTTCCCAGCATGTTCTATCGTATCGAATAATGGTGTTTTTTTATATGGGCAGGTTGTTAAATCAGCAGCATTCTCAATTTCAGACTGGAAATGAAAATCAACACTAAACATAGCAAATAAGTGAAACTAATGTATACTTATAGATAATTTTATGTGTGAATTTAAAAATGTAGTTAATACAATGTAGACCATATGAAAGTATAATAAAATGAAATAATAAAATAAAAGGGATTCTTCAGGCTCTCTACAAAATATGACTCAATTATAGAAAGAAAAAAAAGTGACCCCTCTCCTATGCATTTTACTTAATTTGATAATTAAACCAATATGTGTTTCTTTGTTGGTTCAGACCCACTTGAATCCCTAAAGAAAATGTCTGCTGTAAACTATTGGAATACAAGAAGTGTGGTAGTATCTGCTTTGTTTTGGTTATCTTCTGCTTCTTAACCAACAACCCAAAAATGTGATGGATTAAAATAATAATGATTTCATTACATCTAGTATTGTTGTGGGTGAGTAATTCAGACAAGTCTCACCAGATCTATTTTCCTGTATATGGTAGCTATGGGGTCACCCAGTAGATTTCAGCTGTCAGTTGGGTAAAGGGTCTAAGATAGCATCACTCATGTTTGATGCATGCTGGGAATTCTGGAAGGCTAGGCTCAGCTAAGCTCTTTTCCATCTACTGGTAGTATCATTGCCTCTCCAAATGTCCTTTCCAGCAGGATAGTCTGAATTATATAGGGGCTCAGAACTCTAAAGTAAAAAGAAAGAGTGTGTAGTCCTCTAAAGGACTAGATCTGGAATGTATTTATTCAAAGTAGTAATAAAAGAAGGGAAAATAGACCTTAATTTTTGATGAAGGAAATATCAAAGAATTTGTGGACATTTTTAATCTACCACAGTCCAATATCTAGTCACAAAACATTTTCATTCTTCCACATATAAAATATACTCACCCCCTTTACTATGGACTGAATTGTTGTCTCTCCCCAGTTCATAGGTTGAAGCCTCAACCTCCAGTGTGGTTGTATTTGGAAAAGAGGTCCTTGGGAAATAGATGTGGTCATAAGGGTGAGGTTTTCATGATGGAATAATTATTATACTTATTAGAAGAAGAAACACAAGAGCTTGCTGTCTCCACCGTACAAGAACACAGTGAGAAGGCTGCCATCTGCAATCCAGGAAGAGGTCTCTCACCAAAAACACACCATGCTGGCAGCCTAAGCTGATATTTCTAGCAGTACTATGAGATATACATTTTCGTTGTTTCATCCACCCTATTTTATACTGTTACGGCAACCCAAGCTGACTAAGACATTCTCCAAAGTCTCCTAAAGTCTCACGTTTTTAGGAGGTTGGCTCAAATTCCAGATTCTCACCTTCTAAATCAGGTCTAGGTGCAGATGAATCTTCTTGACTGGGGTTCATCAAGTACAACATCTCTCCTTTAGAAAATGTATGATGTAAAGAGACAAGATATTTGATGTAAAGAGACAAGATATTTGCCACTGACATACCCAGCACACAATGAATGAACATAGAGAGGCACTACTGTCATGAATGGGGGATATGGGAAGAAGAGAACAATAATTGATCCATATCAATTCTGAAATTCACCAGAGTACACAATGCTGGTTCCTTAATTAGGGGCTTATTCTACTTTATGGATGTAGTTCTTCATTGCTTGTAACTTCATATTATGGAGTCTTGGCTACAGTCCCTGAGTTATCTTTTCTTTTCCATAAAGATGGTCTGTGTTTGCAGATGGTCTGAGTATTTTCTCAGCCTATTTCCTGTATATTAAAATATTAAAGGTTGAGGAATTGAGGGTGATTTTCATTAATCAGTCTTTCAAACCAAATAATGTTTCTGCAAAGATATATATGTATATATATGCATATACATATATATATACATATATATACACATACATATATATGTATCTGCTTTGACTGAGTCACATACTGTGGAACAATGACAATAAGAATCTTTACAGCTCTAATGGGCATTTCCTTAATATTTATCTGAGATGTCAACAAAGTATCTTGAAACTGTATCCTTGAAATATTTATCTAGCTGCCATACTATATAAAATGTGTCCTGGATTTTATGTTTGCCTTGAGTGTATTTCTTATTTTACAAGTCTTTTGCCATCTAGAGGGACTGGGTCTTAGAAACAGTTTTATTTTAATCTAGAAAATTCTGGCTCTTTTATATTTCCTGTAAGCTCTGCTAAAAACTGACAATTCTTCCCTTAGCAAATATCTTGTTTCTCATATTTTAACATAGGAAGTTAGAATAAGCATTTAAACTTTGTATATTCTGCTTGGGAATCTTTCCAGTAAAATTCATGAGTTTTTGTCATCAGCAAGCAAGGAAGAGTGTACTCACAAGGACCCAGCCATGTTGGAACCCTGATCTAAGACTTCCAGCCTCCAAAGCTGGGGGAGAGAAAATAAATTTCTGTTGTTTTAAGCTACCTACTTTATGGAATTTTGTTATGGTAGCCTGAGCAGACTAAGACAGATTTTAGTACCAAGAAGTGGGGTGCTGTTGTAACAAATACTTAAATGTGGTAGCAGTTTTGGAATTGAATGATGGGTAAAGGCTGGAAGAATTTTTGAAGTGCATTCTAGAAATACGGACTTTAAAGGACATTCTTATGAGGGTTCAGAAAGAAAAGACAAGGGCTGGAGAGACAGCTTTTTAAAGAATATGCAGGTCTGTGGGAGTTTGCTAGAGGTCCACTCCAGACCCTGTTTGGCTGCGTGTCAGCAGTGGTGGCTGCAGAACAGCAGATTTTCATGAACCGCAATTCATCTGTCTGATCGTTCCTCTGGAAGTTTTGTCTCAGAGGAGTACCCGGCTGAGTGAGGTGTCAGTCTGTCCCTACTGGGGGGTGCTTCCCAGTTAGGCTGCTTGGGGCTCAGGGACCCACTTTAGGAGGCAGTTTGCCCATTCTCAGATCTCCAGCTGTGTGCTGGGAGAACCACTACTCTCTTCAAAGCTGTCAGACAAGGACATTTAAGTCTGCAAAGGTTACTGCTGACTTTTTGTTTGTCTGTGCCCTGCCCCAGAGGTGGAGCCTACAGAGGCAGGCAGGCCTCCTTGAGCTGTGGTGGGCTCCACCCAGTTCCAGCTTCCTTGCTGCTTTGTTTACCTAAGCAAGCCTGGGAAATGGCGGGCGACCCTCCCCCAGCCTCCCTGTCGCCTTGCAGTTTGATCTCAGACTGCTGTGCTAGCAATCAGTGAGACTCTGTGGGTGTAGGACCCTCCGAGACAGGTGTGTGACACAATCTCCTGGTGTGCCATTTTCCAAGCCCCTTGGAAAAGCACAGTATTAGGGTGGGAGTGACCTGATTTTCCAGGTGCCAAAACAAAAACCACAAGATTATCTCAATAGATGCAGAAAAGGCCTTTGACAAAATTCAACAACCCTTCATCTAAAAACTCTCAATAAATTAGGTATTGATGGGATGTATCTCAAAATAATAAGAGCTATCTATGACAAACCCACAGCCAATATCATACTGAATGGGCAAAAACTGGAAGCATTCCCTTTGAAAACTGGCACAAGACAGGGATGCCCTCTCTCACCACTCCTATTCAACATAGTGCTGGAAGTTCTGGCCAGGGCGATCAGGCAGGAGAAGGAAATAAAGGGTATTCAATTAGGAAAAGAGGAAGTCAAATTGTCCCTGTTTGCAGATGACATGATTGTATATCTAGAAAACCCCATTGTCTCAGCCCAAAATCTCCTTAAGCTGATAAGCAACTTGAGCAAAGTCTCAGAATACAAAATCAATGTACAAAAATCACAAGCATTCTTGTACACCAATCACAGACAAACAGAGAGCCAAATCATGAGTGAACTCCCATTCACAATTGCTTCAAAGAGAATAAAATACCTAGGAATCCAAATTACAAGGGATGTGAAGGACCTCTTCAAGGAGAACTACAAACTACTACTCAATGAAATAAAAGAGGACACAAACAAATGGAAGAACATTTCATGCTCATGGGTTGGAAGAATCAATATCATGAAAATGGCCATACTGCCCAAGGTAATTTATACATTCAATGCCATCCTCATCAAGCTACCAATGACTTTCTTCATAGAATTGGAAAAAACTACTTTAAAGTTCATATGGACCAAAAAAGATCCTGCATCGCCAAGTCAATCCTAATCCAAAAGAACAAAGCTGGAGGCATCACGCTACCTGACTTCAACCTATACTACAAGGCTACAGTAACCAAAACAGCATGGTACTAGTACCACAACAGAGACATAGATCAATGGAACAGAACAGAGACCTCAGAAATAATGCCGCATATCTACAACTATCTGATCTTTGACAAACCTGACAAAAACAAGAAATGGGGAAAGGATTCCCTATTTAATAAATGGTGCTGGGAAAACTGGCTAGCCATATGTAGAAAGCTGAAACTGGGTCCCTTCCTTACACCTTATACAAAAATTAATTCAAGATGGATTAAAGACTTACATGTTAGACCTAAAACCATAAAAACCCTAGAAGAAAACCTAGGCAGTACCATTCAGGACATAGGCGTGGGCAAGGACTTCATGTCTAAAACACCAAAGGCAATGGCAACAAAAGCCAAAATTGACAAATGGGATCTAATTAAACTAAAGAGCTTCTGCATAGCAAAAGAAACTACCACCACAGTGAACAGGCAACCTACAAAATGGGAGAAAATTTTTGCAACCTATTTATCTGACAAAGGGCTAATATCCAGAATCTACAATGAACTCAAACAAATTTACAAGAAAAAAACAAACAACCCCATCAAGAAGTGGGCGAAGGACATGAACAGACACTTCTCAAAAGAAGACATTTATGCAGCCAAAAAACACATGAAAAAATGCTCATCATCACTGGCCATCAGAGAAATGCAAATCAAAACCACAATGAGATACCATCTCACACCTGTTAGAATGGCCATCATTAAAAAGTCAGGAAACAACAGGTGCTGGAGAGGATGTGGAGAAATAGGAATACTTTTACACTGTTGGTGGGACTGTAAACTAGTTCAACCATTGTGGAAGTCAGTGTGGCCATTCCTCAGGGATCTAGAACTAGAAATACCATTTGACCCAGCCATCCCATTACTGGGTATATACCCAAAGGGCTATAAATCATGCTGCTATAAAGACACATGCACACGTATGTTTATTGCGGCACTATTCACAATAGCAAAGACTTGGAACCAACCCAAATGTCCAACAACGATAGACTGGATTAAGAAACTGTGGCACATATACACCATGGAATACTATGCAGCCATAAAAAATGATGAGTTCATGTCCTTTGTGGGGACATGGATGAAACTGGAAACCATCATTCTCAGCAAACTGTTGCAAGGACAAAAAACCAAACACCACATGTTCTCACTCATAGGTGGGAATTGAATGATGAGAACATGTGGACACAGGAAGGGGAACATCACACTCCAGGGACTGTTGTGGGGTGGGGGGAGGGGGGAGGGACAACATTAGGAGATATACCTAATGCTAAATGATGAGTTACTGGGTGCAGCACACCAACATGGCACATGGATACATATGTAACAAACCTGCACATTGTGCACATGTACCCTAAAACTTAAAGTATAATAATAAAAAAAAAGAAAGAAAAGAATATGTAAATAATCATGAATTGAATGTGAGTGACCTATGGACATTAAGGGACATTCTCGTCAGGTTTCAGACAGAAATGAGAAACATGTTATTGGAAACAAGTAAAAGCAATCTTTGTAATAAAGGGGCAAAGGACTTGACTGACTTGTTCTTTAATGTTTTATGGAAGGTAGAACTTGTTAGAGGTGAAATTGGGTATGTAGCTGAGGAGATCTCTAAACAAATTATTGAGGGAGTGACTTTGTTCCTTCTGACAGCTTACAGTAAAATGCAAGAAAAGGGCAATTGATTGGATAATTAATTATTAAGCAAAAAGAAACTAGGACTTGGAGATGTGAAAAATTCTCAGCATACCTACCTTGCAAAAAAATGAGAAAGCTTGTTCTAAAGAGAACACTAAGGACATGGCTGAGCAACCATTTTATAAAGAGATCATGAGAGTGACTCAGGAACATAAACAGCATGTCACTGAAAGCCAGGAATAGAGATGGGATTATATCAGCACAAACACTGCCAGTTGGAAGTAAAGGAGAACGAGAAAGTGAGCTGGAATGAAGGAAGACTGGCAGACTTCTTGGCTTCTACAAGACAGGACCATGCAGTGACTTGGCTGCAAACATGTGCTATTTTTTGATAAGTGAACTGTGACCCCAAAGGTGATTCTGAGATCATCAGAACTGTCTCCTTAATTTCAATGAGTGGGGCTACCGCCCCGGTATCAACAGGCCAAATGGTATTCACCTAAAGCCTTGAGGCAGAATTCCCCTGTAGAACTGTGAAGAGTAGGACTACCCAGCAGAGACTCAGGGTCTCAACCTTCACTCTGCAGAGCTATGGGGCCAGGATCACCATGACAGTGGGTCCAGAAGGTGGGACTGCTGCATTAGTGGGCCTGGAGGGTAAGACATTGAGACAAAGATGGCTATCCTCCTCAAAACTTAAGATCTAATAAAATTTGCCTTGCTAGGTTTTGAATTTGATTGAAACTCATAATCTCTTATTTCTTTTCTATTTCTCCCTTTTGAAATAGGAATATGTATCCTACGCCTGTCCCATCATTATATTTTGGAAATCCATAACTTGTCTTTTTTCACATATTCATATCTGGAGAGGAATTGAATTGTGCCTTAGGATGAATCATACCCTGAATGTCACCCATATCTGATTTAGATCATACAAATTTAGATGAGACTTTAGACTTGGACTTTAGAGTGGGTGCTGGAATGGGTTAAGACTGTGGGGCTGTTGGGATAGAATGAATGTATTTTGCATGTGAGAAGAACATACATTTTAAGAGGCTGAAACAAAGTGCTATTAATTAACTTGTGTCTCCTTAAAATTCATCTGTTTAAGTACTGACAACCTATCTGGTATTAGAGATAAGGCCTTTAAGGATGTTATTACAGATAACTGAGTTCATAAGCATGGAGCCCTGAACAAATAGAACTAGTGCCCTTATAAGAAGTGAAAAAGGATATCAGAGCTCTCGCTCTCCACCATATGAAGACACAGAGAGAAGGCAGCAGTCTGCAATCTAGATATGGATGGAATGGATCCCTCACAGAACATGATCATGCTGGCACTCTAATCTTGGACATCTAGCCTCCCAAATTGTGAGAAAAAAAGTCTTGTTGTTTACATCACCCAGTCTATGGTATTTTATTATGGTGGCCCAAGTGAATACAAGAAGCTTTGGTTTATTGCATGGGTAATTAAACATTAAGTTGTAGTGTGCAGTAATTCCAAGATATAGCAACGTAATTTTGTGACTAATGTTTGCTTAAAAATATCAGAGGCAAATTTTTAAATTTATTTGGGGAGGAGTATTCAGGAGAAAAAACATGAAGGATTCGGAGAAAAATGGACTAATGTGACTAATCTAAATATTTGCTATGCTTCGCCTTACTTGTTTAAATAATGATATTCACAGAAACAACGTTCTTATATTTTGTGGTTTACTACAGATAGCTGGGTTTTCAAGATCTTTATTGAACTGAACAGCCAGAGCATAAGACATGATGGCATATGGGTAGTATGTGATTTAGTTCATGTTAGGAGAGGAAAACATGTGATGTTCGGTTGGCAGAAGGCTGCATGATAGTGAATATTCCTGTATATCAAGTCATGTGTGAGACCTGCTTTTACTTTTATTTCTCAATAATCCTAATTTATAGGAATTCTATTTCTGTTTTTCCTATAGTAATTATGTGATAGGATCATGGCTCTCACAAGGCAAAGACACAAAGATCTTCAGTTACAGCATGTGAGCAGGTACTATATCCTTCAGCTCCAGCAGAAAATTTGCTTTGGTTTTTAGAAGGAAGCATAAATTTTATTTCTGGGGCCAAATATTTAGAGCATTTAGATATCTTTATGTAAAAAGGTGTTAAAATATGTTACTGGCTACATTTGAAAGGGGTTTGAATTGTACAAGTGTCTATTAGTTTGGTGCAAAAGTCATTGCGGTTTTTGCCATTACTTTCAATGGCAAAAAACAGCAATGACTTTTGCACCAAACTAACAGCGATATGTGCAGATGATGGAGGCTCTGTGGCTCTTTCTACCAACTAGAATAACTAAACTCTAAAGAAATAACTTTTCAGGAGAATTTAAACCATAATTGTCACTAACAATAATTATTTTACACAATAGATGGAGTTTGTTATTTGCAACTTCTACATGATATTTTAAGAAAATTCTTTCTTTTCATTTAGCACCTCATTGTTGGTTTAAATAAATGCAAAGTAACCGTTCATTTCCAGAAAGTTGGCAACAATGAAAAGAGAAGTAATTCTGAATGTTAAGCAATAATATCCATATTCAAAATCTATATAAAACACTCTCTTTAATTGTTTTCCAGTAAAAGGACATCAATCAATTAACTAAACAAAATAGCAGGATATGCAAACCTCATTGAATATATTTTAGTTTAGATAAAATTCTACTAAAGGTAATTATATAATATATTATTTAGAGTTGTGGTAAATAAACTGTAGAAGCACGGAAAAGTAAAGATTGTAAAAGTACACATTAGCAGAGCCTATCAAGGAATTCTCCAGGAATATAAAAATATGGTAAAACAATCTACAAGGACATGTCTCTTGAAGATGTTGATGTATCAATACATTTGAATATAATTCCATTTATAGTCACAAAAATATATTACTGTATATTTTTTCTTTCTATGTTTTAATCTTCTAATTATAGCTTGACTTCCCACTTAGAGAAAGAATAAGTGAAGCTGACTTTATTATTCCTCTTAATTGGTGGTGATATATCTTATTGAAAAATAAGAAGTTGGCTTTCTGGTTTACATTTCAATCTCTGGGATGTTGTTTAATGTAATTCTGCCATGGAATAATGGATTTAGTTTTGTTTGGCTTAATAGTTAAATTGTGAAGCTTCTTTATTAGTGGATTCATGTCAGCAATGCTACCCTGTAAGGTCCATGATGAATGCCCAGCAGCTATCTTTTCCTGATGAGTCTCAGATAAGTTCTTGCATTTTTTTTCATTAAGCTATTCTATTATCATTAATTTTCACTACTTAGTGAGAAAAGTCAGATGTCAATTTTGGAAGCTTTGATGTACGCTTATTCTGTAGAAAGACGCAAAAATAGTTCAACAGAGAAAATGAGCACAGGCAATAACAGACATATTTTTCTATACTTTTGTAAACTTATCATTTTATAGAGAACAAGTGTTTTATTGTTTTTATTTCAGGAGTATAACAGTAATTCATGTTCATGTATTAATATTTTAGAGGAAGTATGATAAGGAAAACACAAGGTAATACTCACGAATAATTCTAATTTCAGAGATAAATTGTGATCTACACATTTCAATATATTGTGCATAACGTTGATTAATATGGTTGCATTATATTCCAGAAAGAAAGTGAAATGTATAATTATGAAATCCTCTCATTTATTTTATTTATTCTTTTTTGTATTATTCTCTGTAAGCTTATAAATCTGCTTCTGTTATCTAATGCTAAGTTAATATAAATAACATTTTAAAGGTTATTATGCATACAGTAGAAAGCCTTCTAAGTGACTTTTAACTAACTTGACAGGTTACTGCTTTCAATTATCTTGAAATAAGTACATACTAATGCTCAAACTAAATATTTGCAGCTAATGAGCTACCCTTTCATCTGCATGTGTACTTACATTTCTAGGTATGGAGTTAATCACATTTGTTTCCAAACCAGTTATTTCATTTATACATGTTTTTATAACTACACAATTTAATTAAAACTAACCAAGCTAATGAAATAAGTGTGAAGGATATATCTTTGATAATATTGTTGAATAATTCAAAAACATGGTAAATTCAAATAATCATTAGAAACATATTTAATTATTGGTAGGCATATCATCTATAAAGAATCATAGGAATTTGAAAAGCATCCCTGAGATTTTTTGAAAGTTGCTTTAGCACACTTTTAAGGCTTTGGTATTAGAATTTGCAGCCTACATATAGAAGTATCATTTTCATGTGAAGAAGAAAAGAGAGAAGAAACAACTCAGCAAGAGTAGGCTCCAATCTGTTCTGTAAATTCAAGGAACCCTTACATGAAGAAACAGTGTTGTTCCTACATCTGAGCTGACTTATAAACATAGCTTGTGCTTTTGCTTAAAATAAAACTGTTAAAATAGGAAAGTCAAATACTTGCTCAATTAACCTACTGATTAGTGATCGACATCATGTCAGGCAAGAGAGTATTTAGTCATGCCAAACTGTCCTCCAGAAAGTTTGAACAGATGCACACTCCCTGCAGTAGTACACAAAATTGTCTGTTTCCCATGCAACTGCCAACTCCCAGCATTGGCATAGTTGAACATTTGTGGATTGCATGAATGAAATAAATTTACATGTATAAATATGCATTTTATTTACAATAAAATTTTACATTAAAATATCTGTACTAGTCAATCATACTCCATTGTATTGCCTATTTATTTCCTTTACTAATGTTTTAATATGAATTTTGATATTTCCTAATATATATATATTCATTTTATATTAAAATTTTACAATAAACTATTTCAGAAATGAATAGTTTATTCTTTATTTTGGAATTTACTGTTTTAAATGTTGACATTGTTTTAGTTATAAAGGGATGTTTATATTATAAAGTAAATGCACCCATGTTTTCTGATTTGGTGTCTTGCTTTGAAAGACTTTTGCTACAACCAGCTTATATAAATACTAATTCTTATCTATTTCTGTTTCTTTATATTTAAATACCTGATATTCTGTAATTTATTCTAACAAGGTTAACTAATTTTGGAAGTTACTATTTGAATTCCTATCTTTCTATTACAATAACATTACAAACAAAATATACATAAACACTTACGTGCACACACACATGCACTTATTTGCTGTGATTGCTCCACTGAGTATAATTTTCTTGCCAGGCTTTATAATGTTTTTTAATACTGTGAAGTGGGTGGCTTCACATTGCTTTTTATTTTTAATTTATTTCTTGCTATCTTCTTTCAGTTGTTATTCAGATATTTTTAGCACTTAGGGAGGCTGAGGCGGGTGGATCACATGAGGTCAGCAGTTTGAGACTAGCCTGGCCAACATGGTGAAACCCTGTCTCTACTAAAAATATGAAAGTTAGCTGGGCGGGACGGCATATGCCTGTGATCTCAGCTACTCGGGAGGCTGAGGCAGGAGAATCACTTGAACCTGGGAGGTGGAGGTTGCAGTGAGCTGAGATTGTGCCACTGCACTCCAGCCTGGGTGACAGAGCGAGACTCCATTTCAAAAAACAAAAACAAAAAAAATATTCTATCAACTTTGTCAAGATCAGTTTGGGTAAAATTGACCACTCTATAATACGAACCAACATTCCAAGGGATGTTACTCTTCTATATATGTTCTCTTCTCTTTCTTTAACATCTTATTTATATCTTTTACATTAAATGTAATATTGATCTTCCTATATATCCTTTTCATTTTATTTTGATTAAATTTATTCTTGGTTACGTGAATTGTACTTGCTAAAGAATTACCTTATAATTTTCATATTTTCTATGTTAGTTTTGTATTTATTGTCCCAAATTTTAACATATATTTCATTCATTTAGATTTTTCAGACATATAATTATATCACATGCACACAATTAATGAAAATGTTTGTTTTCTTTGTATTATTTATTAGCCATACATTTTTCTTGACAATTTGCGTTAGTTAAACCCTACAAAGCCCCCAAAAACTAATGAAATAAATACAGGCATACCTTTATTGTGCTTCACTTTATTGCACTTTGCAAATACTGTTTTTTTTTTTTCTTTTTATGAATTAAAGGCTTGTGGCAACTCTGCAGGCAGCAAGAGTATCTACAGTAATTTTTTTTTAAAACAAGATATGCAAGATGTGCTCATTTTTTGTCTCTGTGTCACATTTTGGGAATTCTCACATTTCAAACTTTATCACTACTATTTTATCTGTTATGGTGATCTCTGATTAGTAATATTTGAAATTACTATTGTAAATTCTTCGGAAGTACCACAGACCATGCCATATAAGATGGCAAACTTAATTAATAGATGTGCCTGTTCTGACTACTCCACTGATCAGGTATTCCCCTGTTTCTCTCTCTCTTTAGACCTCCCTATTCCCAGAAACACAAAAATATTGAAATCAGGCCCATTAATAACCCTATAATGGCCTCTCTAGGTGAAAAAAAGAATGAAAAAAGTGAAAAAAGTCACAGACCTCTTATTATGAATCAAAAGCTAGAAATGATTAAGTTTAGTCAGGAAGTCATGCCAAAAGCCTCGATAAGCTGAAAGCTAAACCTCATGTGACAAACAGCCAAGTGTGAATGCAAAGGAAGAGTTCTTGAAGAAAATTTAAAATGCTACTCCAGTGAATACACAAATGATAAGAATTTTTTTAAAAAAGCCCTGTTGCTGATATGGAGAAAGTTTTAGTGGTCTAAATATAAGATCAAAACAGCCACGTTACCTTAAGTCAAAGCCCAGTCCAGAGCAAGGCTCTAACTGTCTTCAACTCTATGAAGGCTTAGAGAGGTGAGGAAACTACTGAAGAAAAGTTTGAAACTAGCACAGCTTGGTTCATGGCATTGAAGGAAGAAAGCCATCTACATAATAAAAAATACTGCAAGGTGAAGTAGCAAGTGCTGATGTAGAAGCTGCAGCAAACAATCCAAAAGATGTAACTAAGGTCATTGAAGATGGTAACTACACAAAACAGCTGCTTTTCAATGTAGATAAAACATTCTAATGGAAAAAGATGCCCTCTAGGGCCTTCATAGCTAGAGAGAAAAAGTCAATGCCTTGCTTTAAAACTTCAAAAGACAGGCCGTTTCTTGTGTTAGGGGCTAATGCAGCTGGTGACTTTAATTTAAAGCCAATGTTCATTTACCATTCCAAAAATACTGAGAGCCTTTAAGAATTATGCTAAATATACTCTCTCTGTGTTATATAAACAGAATAACAAAGTCTGGATGACAACTCATCTGTTTACAGTACGGTTTAGTGAGTATTTTAAGCCCACTTTTGAAACCTACTGCTCAGGAAAAAAGATGTTTTCAATATATTGCTGTTCATTGACAATTCGCTTTTTCATTCAAAACCTCTGATGAAGATGTACAAAAAGATTAACTTTTTTTGCCTGCTAACAAAACTTTCATTCTCCAGCCTATGAATCAAAAAGTACTTTCTACTTCCAAGTCTTATTTAACAAGTACATTTTTAAAGCTATTGTTGCCATAAATAGTGATTCCCCTGATGGATCTGAGTGAAGTAAACTGAAAACCTTCTTGAAAGAATTAACCGTTCTTGATGCCATTGAAAACATTCATGATTCATGGGAAAAGGTTATATTAGCAACATGAACAGGAATTTGGAAGAAGTTGATTCCAACCCCCATAGACGACTTTGAGGGACTCAAGACTTCAGCGGAGGAAGTAACTGCAGATGTGGTGGAAAAAGCAAGAGAAATAGAATTAGAAGTGACACCTGAGGAAGTGATTGAATTTTTGCAATCTCATGTTAAAACTTGAACGGATGAGGAATTGCTTCCTGTGGATGAGCAAAGAAAGTAACTTATTGAAATGGAATCTACTCCTGGAAATGTTGTGAACATTGTTGAGAGGACTGAAAATATTAAGAATATTTCAAAAACTTAGTTGATAAAACAGTGGCAAGTTTTAAGAGGAAAGACTTCAATTTTGAAAGAAGTTCTGTGGGTGAGATGCTATCAAACAACATCACATGCTACAAAGAAATCTTTTATGAAAGGAAGAGTCACTCAATGAAGCAAATTCATTGTTGTCGATTTTAAGAAATTGGAACAGCCACCCCAGCCTTCAGCAACCACCATTCTGATCAGTCAGCAGCTATTGGTAACAAGGTAAGATCTTCCACCAGCTAAACAATTACCAACTTGCCAAAGGCTCCAATGTTCGTTAGCATTTTTAGCAATTGATTATTTTTAATTAAAGTATGTGGATTGCTATTTAGACATAATGCTTTGCACACTTATTAGACTACCACAGTGCATAAACATAACTTTTATATACACTGGGAAATCAAAACAATTGTGTTCCTTTCTTTATTGCAATTTTTGCTTAATTGTGGTAGTTTGAAATAGAACCTGCAAATGTCTTTTAGTTATGACTGTATAGTCAACCCTTTGCATGAGTTGGTTACACATCCATGGATTCAATCAACCACAGATCAAAGATATTGAAGAAAATAAAAGGATGATTGTGTATGTACCAAGCATGCACAAACTTACATTCATGTCATTATTCTCTAAGAAATATGGTACATAGTATTCCATGGTGTATATGTGCCACATTTTCTTAATCCAGTTGTGCACATGTACCCTAAAACTTAAAGTATAATAATAAAAAAAGAATCAAATACCAGAGGGGAAAAAAAGAAAAATTAAGTATCTCTTTAAGATGTTGAGAAATAAACAATCTGATCAAGAAAAAAGAAGAAATGTGGTACAAAAACCATTTATATAGTATTTACATAGGATTGGTGTTATAAGTAATCTAAAGATGAGTTAAAATGCATGGTAAGATGTGTATATGTTATGTGTACATACTCCACTATTTTATATGCTTGAGCATCTGTGGATTTTTCTATTTGTGGGAGTACTGGAATCAATGCCCTATAGATTCCTAGAGATGACTAGGTATTTCATAGTATATATATATTCAATGTATATAATTCATAATATACGTATTATAAAACACAGTAGTATTGTAGACAGAGTGAAGTCTTCTTTTTCTTTTCTTCCAATCTTAACATGGTCTTCGTAAGAGACTTCCAAAATGGTGAATATGTATAAATCCTTTAAGCCAAGTGTATGTATGTATGTATGTATGTTTGTGCATATAAAAGTGTGTGTACATTCTTGAGCAATATACAATACTATTTTCTGTGTTTTTGTCAATTCTTACAAAATTAGCGAGTGTGTGTTTGTGTGTTTTAGCTATTGGCTTTTTTATTGTTTTCAAATTTCTATGTTGTAAAATATAGAACTACTTTTTTATGTTATTACTGTATATTATTTATTTAATTAAATGCTACAGAATTTAATTTTACTATACTATGTTGACAGATATACTGTTTATTTCCAAATATTCACTATTACAAAATGCTTTAATTAACATCATTTGACATGATTACTGGTGCATGGCTAATATATTGATAGCTTACAAACCCAAAGAATAAAGTACCTCAAGAATACATTCACTCTAAAAGAAAAATGGTACATTAGATTACAGGTCTCACGGGAACAAAAGTTTTGGAATAGATACATTAATAATTATAAGAAAAAGTGTGCAATTTATAAAAAATAAAAAGGCAAATTATTAGATGTAAGCATACAGTAGTTGAAATTGTGTATATTAAAGACACATTTAAGAGCAAAGTGATCACAAATAGAAATAAATTAAGAAACGGAAAGAGACTTAAAATTTCCCAAAGATTAAGTGAAACAAATAGAAAATATAAAAACAAGAGTTATTACAATTGAGAAATGGAATTAGAAGTGCTATTATCCATTTCTAAAGAGTTTTAGAAAGTGGAAAAAATTAAAATGGACAAAGAAAACTTTTCATAAAATATTTTGAATAATAAATGGATGTCAATTTTCCATAATTAAAAAACTGGTGAAAGAATTCATACTGAAAGATACTTGAGTAGCAAAGAGAGGGATCTGGAAAAGAAACAACATATCTAGACATAATAGTGAAATTTTAATGAATCAATGACAAGGCGAATCCTAAATTATATCAAAGATAAAATGGATCAGCTGAAAAGGGATAAAGGTCAAATCAACATCATTTTTTCCACAAAAATAATGATTACAGGACAATATTGGGATCGTATTGGAAGAAGAGAAACAACTTAGAATTTTTTATTCAGCCAGCTGCCATTCAGAAAAAAAGTATATGATGAAAACATTCTCAGGCATATAGGCAGAAGGAAGCTTGCCAAAGAAAATAAAGAACATTGAAAATTGTTGGAAATGAGTAGAAATAGGAAGAGAGAAGTCCTTTAGATACTATAAAAATATTTTTAAAAAATCACAAAATTTGATATTTGTTATCTTTTTCCTTTTTTTCTTGAACATTTAAAAAATGTTGAGAAAAGTGTAGATTTGCATGCAGTTGTAAAGAAGTAATATAGAGAAATTCTATGTATCCTATACCCAGTTTTCCCCTGTGATTAAACAACTACATAATTAAAAAAAAATTTTAAATACAAGAGAACAATTATTTGCATGGCATTTAAATTATCTTAGATATTATAAGTAATTCAAAATGTTTTAAAGTATAGGGAAGATGTACATAGGTTAAATACTATATCATTTTATATAAGGGACTTCAGTATCCTGAGACTTTGATATCCATAGGGGTCCTGGAACCAATTCCCCACAAATACCAAGGTAGAAGGGACACATGTATATAACTTTTGGGCTTGGCTCTTTAAATTCAGTATGTTTCTTTGGCTATTCATCCAGGTTTTTGCATGTATCAATAGTTACTTCCTTTTGGGAGTTGAGAAATATTCTATGATGTGGAAGTCCCACTTGTTTATTTAACCATTCACTCATTAAATGACTTTTGGGTTGTTTCTAGTTTTGGGCTACTAATAATTAATTTCTATAAACATTTATGTACAGGTTTTGGTGTGAAAATAAGTTTTTATTTCTCTGAGATAATTACGGGAAGTGCAATTTCTGGGTTTTGGTGTTGCTACATGTTTAGTTTTGTTTGTATATCTGTTTTTTTCAGAAACTGGCAAATTGTTTTATAGAGTGGCTGCAACATTTTACATTCTTGACAGCAATCTGTAAGTGGCAGTTTCCTCACATCCTAGTCAGCGTTTGATGATTTGCTTATTTTTATTTTAGCTAATTTCAGAAGTGTGTTGTAATATTTCATTATGATTTTAATTTGAAATGTATGTAAAAGGTTTATGTGATTATTTGCCATCTATGTGTCTTTTTAGGGTAAATGTCTCTTCTTGCATTTTTTCCACGCTTACTTGTTTTTACAGCCGAGGTTTAAGAGTTCTTTACAGCTGAGTTTTAAGAGCTTTTTAAATTATAGTTATTAAATTTTTGGATATTTGGTTTAAAAATATTTCCCCCTATCTATAAACAAGATTAATCTAAAATTCATCTGGAAAGGCAAAGGAACTAAAACAGTGAAAAAACTTTGAAAAAAAGGAAGAATAAGTTCAGAGTTTCAATTAATCTAATTTCAAGATACTATTATATCTTGAAATTATATAATTAGAGTAATCAATGTGGTATGATATTAGTGAAGACACAAGGATAAACAGAATAGGCAATTAATAAACAGACACACACAAACATGACCAACTGATATTTATTGAAAATGCAAGAGTAATTTAATGGGGAAAAATAGCCTTTCAGAAAAATAAAAATTAAAAAAAAACACACCTTATACAAAATTTAAGACAAAATGCATTATGGATGTAAATGTAAAATTGAAATTATAAAAGTTTTAGAAACATAAATCATGTAAACATAGGAGACAGTCTTCAGGATCTAGTGATGGGCAAACAGTTCTTATGCTTACTATTAAAACCACAGTAAAAGAAAACATTGATAACTTAGACTTCATTAAAATTAAATATTTTTCCTCTAAAGAAATATAACACGAGTAGGAAAAGACAATCTACAGAATCTTATCTTAAAAAAATGTGTAATCACAAATTAAAAGAGAAATTGTCTCTGTAATCTAACATTTATGATAAAAATATAGACATCAATTCAAATATATGTTTAAAAAAGAATAAACAGATGAGGGTACCTGCCTGTGTATATGCGTGAAGTAAGGTTAGAGAAACAGTAAGAGAAAATTGCAAAGAGAATAGATCTTAAATGTCCTCACCACACACACAAAAAAGGAATAACTATGTATATCAGTACTACATTAAGCATAAATTGATTAAACAAGTAGAAGATAAAGTTTGACAAATTGAATATAAAATATAAATATGAGTTTCTTAAAATAATCATCTCTATAATATAAGCACATACAAAATTTGAAAATTAAAGGAAGGAAAATATTCAGGTAAATACTTAAATGAAATATGGATTACTTGGATTAGCATTAGATAAAATAGGCTGTAAGATTGGTTATGGATGGTGAAGAGCATCATATAATCATACCAGTGTTCATGAGAAAAAGTATAACACTCTGATGAAAATTTTCAACCAAGAAAATAGCTTCAAATCACAAGTATATGAGAAATTGATAAACCCATTAGCCTACTGAGAAATCATCAACCAATTGCACTTGATAATTAATAGGTTAAGGAAATGTTCAGTTAAATTATAGAAGATCTGAATACCAAGATCAACAGGTGTAGTATTGTGTCTGGAATTTGGTGGGTTCTTGGTCTCAGTGACTTCAAGAATGAAGCCACGGACCCTCGCAGTGAGTGTTATAGTTGTTAAAGATGGTGTGTCCGGAGTTTGTTCCTTCTGATGTTCAGACATGTTCAGTTTCTTCCTTCTGGTGGGTTCATGGTCTCACTGGCTTCAGGAGTGAAGCTGCATACCTTCGTGGTGAGTGTCATAGCTCTTAAGGCAGTGTGTCTGGAGTTGTTTGTTCCTCCCATCTGGAGTTGTTCATTCCTCCTGGTGGGTTCGTGGTCTCGCTGGCCTCAGGAGTGAAGCTGCAAACCTTCACGGTGAGTGTTACAGCTCATAAAGGCAGTGCGGACCCAAAGAGTGAGCAGCAGCAAGAGTTATTGCAAAGAGCAAAAGAACAAAGCTTCCACAGGCGGAAGGGGACCCTAGCGGGTTGCCACTGTTGGCTGGGGCAGCCTGCTTTTCTTCCCTTATCTGGCCCCACACACATCCTGCTGATTGGTTCATTTTACAGAGAGGTGATTGGTCTGTTTTACAGAGAGCTGATTGGTCTGTTTTGACAGGGTGCTGATTGGTGTGTTTACAATCCCTGAGCTAGACACAAAAGTTCTCAAAGTCCTCACTAGATTAGCTAGACACAAAGCACTGATTGGTGCATTTACAAACCTTGAGCTAGACACAGAGTGCTGATTGGTGTATTTACAATCCCTTAACTAGATATAAAGGTTCTCCAAGTCCCCACTAGATTAGCTAGACACAGAGCACTGATGGGTGCATTTACAAACCTTGAGCTAGACACAGGGTGCTGATTGGTGTGTTTACAAACCTTGAGCTAGACAGAGTGCTGATTGGTGTATTTACAATCCCTTGGCTAGATATAAAGGTTCTCCAAGTCCCCACTAGATTAGCTAGACACAGAGCACTGATTGGTGCATTTACAAACCTTGAGCTAGACACAGGGTGTTGATTGGTGCATTTACAAACCTAGAGTGCTGATTAGTGCATTTATAAACCTTGAGCTAGACACAGGGTGCTGATTGGTGTGTATACAATCCTCAGCTAGACATAAAGGTTCTCCAAGTCCCCACTAGACTCAGGAGCCCAGCTGGCTTCACCTAGTGGATCCCGCACTGGGGCTGCAGGTGGAGCTGCCTGCCAGTCCTGCACTGCGTGCCTGCACTCCTCAGTCCTTGGGTGGTCAATGGGAGGCTCAGGCTGTACAGTGTACAGGAGCCCACACTGGGTGGGGGAGGCTCGGGCATGGCAGGCTACAGATCCTGAGCCCTACCCCAGGGGGAGGCAGCTGAGGCCCAATAAGAATTTGAGTGCAGCACCAGTGGGCCAACACTGCTGGGGGTTCTGGCACACCCTCCACAGCTAGCCCAAGTGCTAAGCCCCTTACTGCCTGGGGCTGGCAGCACTGGCCGGCCGCTCTGAGTGCAGGGCTCGCTGAGCCCACGCCCACCCAGAACCAGCACTGGCCCACAAGTGCTGTGTGCAGCCCTGATTCCTGCCAGTGCCTCTCCCTCCACACCTCCTTGTAAGTAGAGGGAGCCTGCTCCAGCCTCAGCAAGCCCAGAGAGGGGCTCCCACAGTGTAGTGGCAGGCTGAAGGGCTCCTTAAGCATGGCCAGAGTGGGCACCGAGGCTGAGGAGGCACCAAGAGCGAGCGAGGGCTGCGAGGGCTGCCAGCACACTGTCACCTCTCAGTATTGTATACTTGAAAATTGCTAAGAGAATAGATCTTAAATGTCCTCACCACACACACAAAAAGGCATAAGTTTATCAGATGATAGATATGTAAATTAGCTTTATTGTAATCATTTCACAAAGTATACATCTATCAAACATCACATTATACAGCATAGATATATACCATTTTTATTGTCAATTATATATTAGGGAGGTGGTATATTAGTCCATTTTCACACTGCTGATAAATACATATCTGAGACTGGGAAGAAAAAGAGATTTACTTGGATTTACAGTTCCACATGCCTGGGAGGCCTCAGAATCATGGCAGGAGGCTAAAAGGACTTCTTACATGGTGGTGGCAAGAGAAAATTAGAGAGATGCAAAAGTGGAATCCCCAGATAAAACCATCAGATCTTGTGAGACTTATTCACTATCAAGAGAAAAGTATGGGGGAACCACCCCTATGATTCAAATTATCAATTTATCAAATAAATAAAGTGTTTGGAAAAAAATTAAATTGCCAGGCTAACTAGATAGTACTGCAATTCTTTAAATATAAAATAGAAATTAATATCACTAATATATTAAAGCTTAACCTTTTATAAACTATTTAAGAACAATAAATATGCTCATAATAGGAAAGAAGTAATTCGATTGTCCCTGCTTAAACTAAAACAAAAACCACAAAAAAATTTTACTTTTGCAAATTCAGCTGAGGCAAATATTTTTGTTGAGAGAATTTGTTATTCAACCTTCTCAATGAAATGCTTTCCCTTACTCATCATCTGACAGAATTTCGAATCATACATTTGCCAGGTCACCTTTAAGTTGTGCCAGTGAATATTAGTGGGGCGTCAGATAGTCACACATGTTCTATACACAACAACCGTATTGTGTAAGAAAGCTAAGGCATATAAACATGAAACACTGACTACAACTTTGTAACATTATGTAGGCTCTGAAAAGATATTAACAGCCTGAAGTGCAATCCATACACTCAGACTAAGAGATTCTCACTAAAGTAGAAATTAAACTATAGTGAAGAACATTGAAAGGAATTAGTGTTGCTTAAACAAATGAGGGAAATTTCTTTTTCTGAGTGTTCTGGGGGAATAAGTGTGAGAAAGCTGTCTTCAGATAGCCCTTCCATGTATTCTCTAGAAAATCTCTGTGGCTCAGTAGGTAAAATGGATACAAACAGGGAAACCATCATTATAGCAATACAGGAAGAATAATTAAATTATAACAATAATTTTAAAGAAAAATACACTTATCTATCACATTTTATTTTTTCTATAAAGCTTCTTACATTACCTTCAGCATTGTCCAAGGATGGCATTTTCTACTTTGGGCTATGATGGATGAATTGCTGCCAATTGAGTATGTTACCATACTGACTTAATGACCACTTGGCAAATGTGTTTCTGAGAAAAATCTAATAATCAGTATAAGAAGAGTGGTGGGGCAACATATATTTTAGAAAATATTACAAGATCTGTACTTCATAATGGTATATAGTTGAATAGGGATTTTTTGCATTATTTGCATAATTTTAAAGGTTTCCTCTTAACATATGACAGATCTTTTGAAGAATGCTTCTAATTCTAGATTATCTAGAAATAATATGTGATGAGTCTTTGCACTTTCCATTCATATTGCATATAATGCTTCTAAAAAAAATGGGCAGCCGTATGTTATAATTTCTTCTTCTGTAAGGAAAAGGAATGCATATGACTCATAGCAGTTATAAAGGTTGAATTACTAATTCTGAAATTTCAAACCATAGTTAAATTAACATTTTTGATGTGAAAGTCAGATTGTGATGCAATTAATGTTAAATGAGGTTTTAAAGAGCTTAAACCTTCGAACTCAGGAATCTGTACCAAAAAAAAAAAAAACTTCTGATTTTTTTAATTTAAAAATTCAATAAAATTTTGTGGCAATTATTTTGAAATTGCTAACATAATTCTTGAATAGAAGAATCACTTATCATTGTGTTTTCCATTACATTTTTTTATGTAATGTCACAGTAACACAAAACTTTTCTTTGAGATTTTCATACATTATAATTTTAAGATTTTAAGATTTCTCAAAGACCAAAAATCTGATCTGTCACACTTTATTTTATCTGGAAAACTTTTAAATGCAATTTTTCTGTTTTCGGGGATTAAATTAACTTTGAGTTGCATTTTTGGATTTATAATTTAGGTTATTCCAATTCAACAGTTTAATTAAATTAGATCATTTTTCCTTCTTTAGAAAAATGTCAAGATACTATAATTCACACACAGAAAGCATTACAAGTAGTTTAATATAAAAATAAAGATGTGATGTTGCTCACGTAGTGTTTTTAAAAATTCTCCTTCTGTTCAATTATTTTTCTCTAAATGTTCATTATGTGATTATAAAAGCTGCCATATTTTAGGGGAATATAACAAATTCTTACATTTCACTGGCTAATTTAGATTGGAAAACTTAGAGCTAGGCAACTATTTTGTGTACAAGCTTTGTAAATTCAAGTCTCAGCTTTCTTATATATGAAATACGAGATACAACAGTGCATTCTTTAAATGTTGTTCTAAGAAATAATTAAGAAAGCATATGTAAATGCTAGGCATTATATCATATGCTAACATTTTATTGAATATTCAATTAACTTACTAACTTCAAATTTACTTTACACTAATGAAATTGGCAAATGTGGGAAGATAGTCTAAATTGCATATACTTAGGTGAGCAACAGGAGCTCTCTTGAGATAGTGGTGGGAGAAAAAGAGCTTGTATGCATTTTAAAGAGCAATCTGGTAACATTCTGTGAAATTAAGTACCTGTGTCTCATTGCCCTGTTATTCTGATCATGTGAAACTTTCACTTGGCCTTCTAAAAAAACCCTGAATTAGGAAAGTCACTGTGGCATTTAGGGAATAAAGGAGTTTGAGGCTGCCTAGGTGTATATAACTGAAGAAACCAATACAAAATATTTATTGCATGAGAAGTATATAGTACAATGCAATAGTCTGAAAAATAAACAAACTAAATATTAATAATATTCAACATCATTTTGAGAATTTCAATGTCTGTATGAGGACACATGAGCATTGTTTTGTAATATCTCTTATAATGCATTGTGTTGAAAAACAGCTAGCTGACATTCCATTGTAATTTTGAGGCACTTTATTTATTATGTTGCATGTAATATCTAATCTTCACAACAACTCACATTTAACAGTATGTAAACTGAAATACAACAAAGGTGAAATAATTTACACAAGTCCTATACCTAATAAATAGTAAGGTCAAACTTGATATAATGATTCATTTGATTCAGGGTCGGGTGTGGTGTCTCACGTCTGTAATCCCAGCATTTTGGAAGGCTGAGGTGGGTGGACCACCTGAGGTCGGGAGTTCGAGACCACCCTGACCAACATGGTGAAACCCTGTCTCTGCTAAAATTACAAAATTAGCCAGGCATGGTGGCACATGCCTGTATCCCAGCTACCTGGGAGGCTGAAACAGGAGAATCACTTGAACCCAGAAGGAGGAGGTTGCAGTGAGCTGAGATTGCACCATTGCATTCCAGCCTGAGCAACAAGAGGAAAACAATCTCACCAAAAAAAAAAAAAAACTGTCTGATTCAAAAGCCCATGTTCTTAACAGCCAAGAATTCCTTTGGCCTATTAATTTCTTCAAGCAACATTATATCTATCCTTTGTTCGGAATACAAGGCATATGTAACACAAAGTGTATCAATCATTGTCTGATCTGCAGGGAATATCAGAGAGTCATTCAGACCCAAGTATGGTTAAAAATTTATTTGTTTCTGATTTCAGAAAATTAATAGTAAGAAATATAATTGCTAAAGGAAATAATGTATGTAATTCCAGATTTCCACATTGGCTTTTTACACAAAAACCAAGAAAATAAATTTTAATAATTGGGTTTCATGGTTAGCTTCTAGAAACTGAATAATTGACTCCATGTCTACAGTTGGTTTGAAAATCCAGAAATATTTACTACTACTACCCCTAGAACTCCACAGGAAAGTTATACTTCCTTGTCTTATTGCTACTGGACTTAATATGTAACTTGCTTTGGCCAATGGAATACTAGGACTTGTGACATGACTGGTGAATTGAATGTACTAGTTCAATTGGATTAGTAGTCTTGAATTTCTGCCTTTCCCCATAAGAATATAGCTCAGATATTCACCAGTGTTAGTATTTAAGGCACATGGAGCATACTTGATCCAAACTTATAGTCTGAGACAAAGTTAAGTCCAGATTATATCAACTAAATGCTAGCTAACACACAGATGTGTGCAAAAAGAAAATGAACAATTAAATGATCATTGTTGTATGTTGCAGAATTTTTGAGATGAATCCCTTACATAATATTTGTAGGACAATGCAAAATAATTCATAATTTGGTGCAAGGTGTGGGGTAAAATGTATGTGACATTGTCTTGATAACTGGCATCAGGAAACTGTTATAGAAGATCAGAAAAATGCTAATGGATGTCAAACAGTAGCGAAACATTTTGTAAAAGTAGAAATAGTGGACACTTAGTTAATGAACTTGTAGCGTTAGTGGTAACTTCTTGGTCAAATATTAAAAGTGTAACTGGTTTATGTAGCAGCAAAACAGGAAACAGAGTCTAAAAAGAATTTGCCAGTTTATAAGCAGAATTTAGAGGAAATATGGATAGACTAAAAATTCAGAGGTGGAAAATAAAACTATTTCTCAACAACTCAAATTTCTGGCTATGAAGAGAAAGTTTCATGGGAATACAAAATCAACAGTATGGCTGTGACACCCTTTTCTAAGACCTCTGAAGCTGCGTAGTGAATTTTTCTAGCTCCACAAAAGAGCTTCTAAAAAGCTTGAGGACATTGTGCTGTAGAATCTTGATATGACAAAATTCTGTATAATTAAGTCTAGAGGACAGATTATCGAGAGAGAAAGAGTGAGAGAAAGATCACAATACTTGATTGTAGCATAATAAGAAGAAAATATGTATTAAAGAGAGTAGAGCAGATAGTTTTAAGTATGCACATCATCCTTTCCCCAACTCCAGGCAGTACAACATAGAGAGTGTATTAGTCCATTTTCATGCTGCTGATAAAGACATACCCAGGACTGGGCAATTTACAAAAGAAAGCGGTTTAATGGACTCACAGTTCCACATGGCTGGGGAGAACTTCATAATTATGATGGAAGGCAAAAGGCACATCTCACATGGTGGCTGACAAGAGAAGAAAATGAGAGCCAAATGAAAGGGGTTTCCTCTGATAAAACCATCAGATCTCATGGGACTTAATCACTACCATGAGAACAGTATGAGGGAACCTGTCCCATGATTCAATAATTTCCCACTGGGTCCCTCTCACAACAGGAGCAAATTATGGAGCTACAATTCAAAATGAGATTTGGGTGGGGACACAGCCAAACAATATCAGAGACAGACCCATTTGCTTGAGGGAAAGAGAAGGTAGTGAGCATAGGACTTTGCTTTGGTACCAAACACTGGGCCCACCACAGTAAAATCCAGTGCCAGGCAGACCCCTACAGTTCCAGAATCCAGACAGGTACACATAAACAGAGTCTCCTGTGCTTCCCCACAATCAGGTGAGAACCCATAGTCCCTGCAAAATGGACTCAATCTCTGGCCCAAATCCTCACCAACTGACTGCAGTGGACTTGGGTTCCAGACAAACCTCAGCAAGAGACAAGCCTCAAAGGATTTGCGTGTACCCCAGTGCTACATGAGCTCTGGGGGCCACAGGATTACAACCCTGGGCTACTCCAAATGCAGTGATCATGGGCTTAGTGCTCCCACTAGCACTGTAACAGCTGCTGTGGTCACAAGCTTAGAGATCACATCAGAAAACCTGCCCAGAATCTGTGCATATGCTTACTGTTAACGGTAATTCCCAGACAAAGCTTAACTGTAAAAATTGGAATAATTACCTACTTCTCCAATGAACAGACATAGATGCACAATGACAAGAATCAAGAACAGTGAGGCAAACATGAACATAAAAAAATGAACAAAATAAAGTGGCAGTGACTGATCCAAAATAAATGGAGATGTATAAACTTCTTGACAAATAATTCAAAATTGCTGTGTTAGGTAAGCTCAGCAAACCTCAAGAGAATATAGATAAAATATTTAACAAATAAGAAAAAGAAGGAAGTGATCAGAACAAGAAATTTAATAGAGAATTCGAGTTTTACAAAAATAAATTCTGGTGCTGAAAAATACAATGAACAGAAGGAAAAATGCAATAGACAGCATCAACAAAGTACAGATTAAAGAGAAGAGTTTGTTGAATACAGGTTATTTGAAAATATAGTCAGAGAAGAAAAGAAATTAATGATAAAGAGGAATAAAGAAAGGTTACGAGATGTATAGGATAGCACCAAAAGAGATAATATTTGCATTATTGGAGTGTAAGACATAGTAAAGAAAGATAAAGTGGTAGAAACGTCATTAAAAGAAAACAATAGCAGAAAACTTTTCAAACCTGAAAAAAGGCGTAAATATACAGATACAGGAAGGTCAAAGGTCACCAGCCGAATTCAATACAAATAAAACTATGTAAGACATATTTTAATCAAACTGTCAAAGATCAAATACAAAGAGAGGATTCTGAAAGCAGTCAGAACAAAGAAACAACATATAAGGGAATGCTTCCATTTTTTTTGTCCATTCAGTATGATATTGGCTGTGGGTTTGTCATAGATAGCTCTTATTATTTTTAGATATGTCCCATCAGTACCTAATTTATTGAGAGTTTTTAGCATGAAGCGTTGTTGAATTTTGTCAAAGGCCTTTTCTGCATCTATTGGGATAATCATGTGGTTTTTGTCTTTGGTTCTGTTTATATGCTGGATTATGTTTATCGATTTGCGTATGTTGAACCAGCCTTACATCCCAGGGATGAAGCCCACTTTATCATGGTGGATAAGCTTTTTGATGTACTGCTGGATTCGGTTTGCCAGTATTTTATTGAGGATTTTGCATCGATGTTCATCAGGGATATTGGTCAAAAATTCTCTTTTTTTTGTTGTGTCTCTTCCCGGCTTTGGTATCAGGATGATGCTGACCTCATAAAATGAGTTAGGGAGGATTCCGTCTTTTTCTATTGATTGGAATACTTTCAGAAGGAATGGTAGCAGCTCCTCCTTGTACCTCTGGTAGAATGCGGCTGTGAATCCTTCTGGTCCTGGACATTTTTTGGTTGGTAAGCTATTAATAATTGCCTCAATTTCAGAGCCTTCTATTAGTCTATTCAGAGATTCAACTCCTTCCTAGTTTAGTTTTGGAAGGGCGTATGTGTCAAGGAATTTATCCATTTCTTCTAGATTTTCTAGTTTATTTGCATAGAGATGTTTGTAGGAATTTCTGATGGTAGTTTGTATTTCTGTGGGATCAGTGGTGATCCCCTTTATCGTTTTTTATTGCATCTATTTGATTCTTCTCTCCTTTCTTCTTTATTAGTCTTGTTAGCAGTCTATCAATTTTGTTGATCTTTTCAAACACCCAGCTCCTGGATTCATTGATTTTTTGAAGGGTTTTTTTGTGTCTCTATCTCCTTCAGTTCTGCTCTGATATCAGTTATTTCTTCCTTTCTGTTAGTTTTTGAATGTGTTTGCTCTTGCTTCTCTAGTTCTTTTAATTGTGATGTTAGGGTGTCAACTTTAGATCTTTCCTGCTTTCTCTTGTGGGCATTTAGTGCTATAAATTTCCCTCTACACATTGCTTTAAATGTGTCCCAGAGATTCTGGTATGTTGTGTCTTTGTTCTCATTGGTTTCAAAGAACATCTTTATTTCTGCCTTCATTTCGTTATGTACCCAGTAGTCATTCAGGAGCAGGTTGTTCAGTTTCCATGTAGTTGAGTGGTTTTGAGTGAGTTTCTTAATCCTGAGTTCTAGTTTGATTGCACTGTGGTCTGAGAGACAGTTTGTTATAATTTCTCTTCTTTTATGCTGCTATAAAGACACATGCACATGTATGTTTATTGCAGCACTATTCACAGTAGCAAAGACTTGGAACCAACCCAAATGTCCAACAATGATAGACTGGATTAAGAAAATGTGGCACATATACACCATGGAATACTATGCAGCCATAAAAAATGATGAGTTCATGTCCTTTGTAGGGACATGGATGAAGCTGGAAACCATCATTCTCAGCAAACTATCGCAAGGACAAAAAACCAAACACCGCATGTTCTCACTCATAGGTGGGAATTGAACAATGTGAACACTTGGACACAGGAAGGGGAACATCACACACCAGGGCCTGTTGTAGGGTTGGGGGATGGGGAAGGGATAGCATTAGGAGATATACCTAATGTAAATGATGAGTTAATGGGTGTAGCACACCAACATGGCACATGTATGCATATGTAACAAACCTACACATTGTGCACATGTACCCTAGAACTTAAAGTATAATAAAAAAATATATATAACAAAAACAAAAACAAACAAACAAAAAGAAACAACATGTAAGTAATTCCAATATACCTTGCAGCAGGCTTCCCAGCAGAAACCTTACAGGCTAAGAGGGAGTGGAATGATAAATTCAAAGTACTGAAGCATAAAGCTTGCCAGTCAAGAATATTGTATCCAGAAGCTGTTCTTCCAAAATGAGGGAGAGATAAAGACTCACGGACAAACAAAAGCTAAGGGAATTTATCATTATAAGAACTCTCTTACAAGAAATACTAAAGAGTGTTCTTAAAGTTAAAAAAAAAAAATGCTAAAGAGCAACTCAAAACATCTCATCTGAAAGTACAAAACTCATTGATAAAAGTAAATACACAGTGAAATTTAGAATTTTCTAAGTCTATAATGGTGGTATGTAAATCACAGATCTTTAGTGTGAAGGATAAAAACAAAACTATTAAAACATAAAAACTACAAAAACTTAAGGAATATGCAATAGAAAAAAATATGTAAATTGTTACATCAAAAATTCAAAATGGACTGGGTGTGGTGGCTCAAAAACCTGACAAAAAGAAGCTATGGGTAAAGGATTCCCTATTCAATAAATGGTTCTGGGATAACCTGATATCCATATACATCCATATACAGAAAATTAAAAATGAATCTCTTTCTTACACATTATATAAAAATTAACTCAAGATGGATTAAAAACATAAATGTAAAACCCAAAGCTATAAAAACACTAGAAAAAAAAAACACCTATGTAAGACCGTTCAGGACATAGGCTTAATCAAAGATTTCATGACTGATATGCCAAAAGCAATTGCAAGAAAAAGAAAATTGACAAATGGGATCTAATTACAGTTTCCACATAGTGAAAAAACTATAAACAAAATAAACAGACAACCTACAACATGGGAGACAATTTTTGCAAACTATGCATCTGACAAAGGTCTAATATCCAACATCTATAAGGAACTTAAACAAATGTACAAGAAAAAAAAAACAACTCCATTAAAAAGTGGGCAAAGTACATAGACACTTCTCAAAAAAAAAAAATAAAAAAGACATACACGTGGCCAACAATCATACGAAAAAAATTCAACATCACTGATTATTAGAGAAACACAAATCAAAACCACAATTAGATACCATCTCACACCAGTCAGAATGGCTATTATTAAAAAAACAAAAAGAATTGCAGATGCTGGTGAGGTTTTGGAGAAAAGAGAATACTTTTACACCATTGGTGGGAGTGTAAATTAGTTCTACTATTTTGGAAGACAGTTCCTCAAAGACCTAAAGACAGAAATACCATTTGACCAGCAATCCCATTACTGAGTGTATACTTAATGGAATATAACTTTATTTTATTATAAAGACACATGCATGGGAATATTCACTGCAGCACTATTCACAATACCAAAGACATGGAATCAACGTAAATGTCCATCAATAATAGACTGAATAAAGAAAATGTAGTACAAATACAACACAGAATACTATGCAGCCACAAAAAAGAATGAGATCATTTCCTTTGCAGGAACATGGATAGGGCTGGTGGCCATTAGCCTTAGCAAATTAATGCACGAACAGAAAACCAAATACCACATATTCTCACTTGTAAGTGGGAGCTAAATAATGAGAACACGTGGACACATAGAAACAACACACACAGAAACCTATTGGCGGGTGGAGGGTGGGAGGAGAGAAAGGATGAAGAAAAATAACTAACAGGTATGACTAAATACCTGTGTGATGAAATGATCTGTACAACACCCCCATGACACAATTTTGCCTATATAAGAAACCTCACATGTAACCCAAAATTTAAAATAAAAGTTAATAAATAAGTAAATAAATAATCTCCAACTCTACAACAGTAGGAGATTCTTCCAATTTTAAAGTGGGATAAGGAAATAAAAATTACCATTACACATTTTATTTTAAATTTTAAGTATTATACCAGAAAATATTTAAAAATATTTATGCACCTTATTTAATGTATTAAATTGTGTAGTTAGCCATAAAACCTACATGAAAATTAACATTATTTAACAATTATTTAAAGCATCCATTTTCTGAATTATTAATACTTTTCTTACTTTTTAATTTCTTTTTAAAGATGGGGTCTCGCTATGTTACTCAAGCTAGTCTCAAACCCCTGGCCTCAAGCAATCTTTTTACCATGGCCACCCAGAGTGTTGGGATTACTGATTTGAGCCATAATGCTCAGCCAATACTTATTTTTAAAACAGGATAATTAACATGATAATGCATCCATGTCATTTGCAAAATTAATGCATTCCTCAATTTTCTATTACATTACCTATCTTTACTCTTCACCATATATTGTAAAGATTTACTTGATTTATTTTTATTACTAATTTTACATACATCCTTAGCCATTTACAGTTAAATATAGATCATGCTTTCACATAATAATTGTAAATCATTAAAAATAGATATGGAAAATACTGTAAAATTTCAATACATTAACAATTACAGACCAAATATTGTAAAGAAGTGATATGGGTTGGCTGTGTCCCCACTCAAATCTCATCTTGACTTGTAGCTCCCCTAAATTCCACTTGTCATGAGAGGGACCCCAATAGGATGTAACTGAATCATGGGGTTGGATCTTTCCCATGCTGTTCTCATGATAGTGAATAAATATCATGAAATCTGATGGTTTTATAAAGGGGGGGGTTCCCCTACACAGGCTCTCTTTTGCCTGCTGCCAAGTAAGACATGACTTTGCTCCTCCTTTGCCTCCCACCATGATTCTGAGCCCTCTCCAGCCACATGGATCTCTGAGTCCCTTAAGCATCTTTTTCTTTATAAATTACCCAGTCTTGGGTATGTCTTTATTAGCAACATGAGAATGGACTAATACAAAGGAGAATGGCGATTTAAAAGTCATAATGTTGGGAGGAGTGGGGAAATCCATAGAAAATCAAATTTTTCAAGAATTTAAAAATTACTCTAATTTTCTACTATCCTTACTGGACAGTTCATTTAGCTCTTGGATTCCAGGTGACTGACACTTTCATTGATTAATTTGATTTTGTCGACATACATATCTCCTTAATATATAAAAGCCCTTACATTGGTTATTATGAATTACTAACTGAAAACAGCTTCAGGGTAGAAGATTTAAAACAAAATCAATATTGAGTTGCCTGTTGATATATATCACCTTGCTGACCTCCACTACTCTGAATGGCTTTTTTTTTTTTTTTCTTCTGTTTGGCAAATACAGCACAGGGGCTAAAGGACACTCATGGTCAAACACTGTTGGCTCCTGGGGGTCAATAGAAAAATGAAGGTAGTCAAAGAGACACCACCAGCTCACATGCCACACTAGCAAGATTCCAGATTTAGGTTAAGTTTAGGTGACATTTATCTAATAAGCAAAGCCAAGCAGAATGATAAATGCTTTTCACTGTGTCTGAGTAGAAATGGGTTTATAAACAAGCACCTGCCATAAATCACAAAAACGGTTTGTCAAAAGTAACTAGAGATTAGATGCATCTTTATAATTACTTGAGATATCTTGTGTCCTGCTTTCGAATCTTTCACTCTGCTCTCAAATCAACTATTCTATGCTGCTTTAAGCCTGAATTATTTCCATTCCATTTAAAACATGGGCTTATGGCCACAATGCTTTTAAGATAGCTCCATGACTCCTGCAGTACTGTCCATAAATATATCTGAGAATAATTGCTAGATGCCCAACAATAAAATACCACAGATGAGCTACCACCTTCTCTCCGACTTTCCAGCTCTTTCTTCCTCATTACATATTAGTTTTTTACTTTAACACATTTGATGCTTACATACATGTGTAGTAAGCTAGTGATTTTCAGTTTTGAAAGAGAATGGTTTAAAGAAATTAATACTATTTTTCGACATAATGGCAAATAGTTTTTATTTGAAAGTTTTATCCATGTTACACAATATATGCAAAAATAGAACAAAAGAATGCTTCATAATATAAATGACACAGGAAGGGTCAAAATGTTTCTTTTGAAAAGTATATTATGTTGAAAAGTAGTAGATCAAGTCCTACAAGTTTTCACTCTACAGTATTATTAGCCATCAGTAAATGGTCCGAGTGCAAGAAAATACCCAATTTACAGCATAAAAATAAAAGATTAGATAGGACAACAGCTTGGACATAACAACACATTGAATTAGACTTCCTTTTAAAATGTATTTGTGTTTCTTCCTGTAGCTACAATACTTAATTGATGCACAATTGCTCTAATAGTGTGCCTTCATATTGGTTTACAAAAGATCTTTGCAGTAATCATAGAATAAAAAGTGTGGAGCAACACAATAAATGTCTCAGCACTTGGGTCAGCCCATTTAATTTCCCTTTCATATTCAATTGTTCACCTGCTGTGCTTATTAAATACGAGCATACTATCTGTATTTGAATGCACTGGCTGTGTCATTTTGGCTCTTTCTACCTACTGCTTTTGCCATTTCTAATGAGAGCTGCCTGTGTAGAGCATATCCTCAGAATTTAAATTAGGTATGCTTTTCCACACACAATTTTCAGTATTTAAATTACCACATAACTAATTTATAATCATAGTATTTCTACTGGCTAATCAACATATTATCTTTATAGTAGTTTGAGGAACAACATACATTGCCAAAGGGAACATTTTAAATTAGAAAGTTATGTGAGTTGCTTAGTAAATTATGACCACTTAGAGATGCTTTTAGATTTCAATACATTTAATGTTTGGGTGCTCAGATATTTGTTGATTGATTGGTAGAATTAATTAGCATGTGTAAAAATAGAACTTATTGTCTCTGTCTATAGCGATATTTTTGTAATGACTTACGTGACAGCTTTTATTCAATTATTTAATAATACAATTCTAATATTTTCATAAATAAATAAAAAGAACCAGTTGAAATTGAAAAAAGAAAAGTGGAATATTTGGCTATGCAGAATTTTAATAACACATATGATTATGCAGCTGAAAAATAATATATATTTTTATATTACTTAGATATTTCAGATTCATATATGTACCAAATAATTCATGTTAACACTAGAAATTTCATCACTATAGAAATGAATAACAGTAAAAAAAAGAAATAAAAATCGAAATTAATGAATTATAGTATCTTTCAATATTAAATTTTTAAAAAGTGTTAGGTCTTAAATAGAAAATCAATGGAAACAAGGGCTCACTTTAACCCATTAAATTATTTTTTTTAAGTGGAAATTATTCATAATAGTTTTAAACTAGATAACTATACTTTGACTTTTACACAGTGCCTCCTATATAACTATTATTCAATAACTGATGGGAGTAATATACATTTATAATAAAAACATGTTATATAATATATGACATCAAAATATAAACACAGCTATATCATATATGATATTCCACAATATATGTGATATTACATACTATAATAAAAGTTAGCATGTTATACATATGTGTGTATATACACATGTGGTTATACATATGTGTATATGTGTATACATATGTGTGTGTATACACACACATACATACACATAGATTCTTAGTTGCTTTTATTAAACTTTGACTACTCTTTTAAGAGCCTGTGGCCAGGCGCAGTGGCTCATGCTTGTAATCCCAGCACTTTGGGAGGCCGAGGCGGGTGGATCACGAGGTCAGGAGATCAAGACCACGATGAAACCCCATCTCTACTAAAAGTACAAAAATTAACTGGGCATGGTGGTGGGCACCTGTAGTCCCAGCTACTCGGAGAGGCTGAGGCAGGAGAACGGTGTGAACCCGGGAGGCGGAGCTTGCAGTGAGCCGAGATTGCGCCACTGCACTCCAGCCTGGGTGACAGAGCGAGACTCTGTCTCAAAAAAAAAAAAAAAAAACTCAATAAAGTAGTTAAAACAGAATATTTGCTAAATTCTGAGTTTTAAATAGTCAATGAACAATTTGTTCATGTTCACGTTATCAAAGCTTTATTTTCTCTGGATCAGTGAGAAATTATGGAGCTAAACTCTGAAAGTAAAAGAAAATCTAGAAAGTTGAGTTCATTACTTGAAACTAAGAAGTTAAACTGAGGTTTTAAAACCTCATTGATATGAAAAGAAATGTACATGTCATGGTTTATACAGCAAATGGAAAAAATAATTATTATTGGACTTGGTTTGGGACCTCTAGTTTACACCATAACTATAAAACTGGAATCTAGATAAACCAGCTCTAGTGACTAAAATTCTGTTTAAATTACGTTATTCCTTCATGAGATTAAATAATTATACAATGTTGATGATCTTAGTCTATTTGTCTGCTAGATGTGAATTGAAGTCTCTGAAGTAAGATTTCATCATTGAGAAAATTAAATTTTATGTAATTTGTTATATCCAATGTGTGGCACTTAACCAAACCTAACTAGAACTACAAAGAGAGAAAACAATTGATCAAAAGTCAAGAACATTCAACAGAAATAACTGAAATACGATAAGACAATGCAGTCATCATATATGGACACTGAAATAACTATTCTTCTTATATTCATTTAAATAGCAGACAAGATAGGTAACTTTATCGCAGAACTGAGATGTTACAAAATAGAAAAAATAATAATAAAATACAAAAAATACAAAAAAAATGAAATATATTGGGGAAACCTGCCCCCAATATTTCAACGTAGGTTCTTTCTATTTTCCCTAAGTGTTGACTGGCTGAGAAATAAAGAGAGATAGTATAAAGAGAGGAATTTTACAGCTGGGCCGCCAGGGGTGACATCACATATCGGTAGGATCGTGATGCCCACCTGAGCCTCAAACCAGCAAGTTTTTTTTAAGGTTTTCATAAGGGGAGGGGGTGTAAGAACAGGGAGTAGGTACAAAGATCACATGCTTCAAAGGGCAAAAAGCAGAACTAGTACTAAAGGTCTAACAAAGATCACATGCTTCTGAGGGAACAGGACAAAGGGCAAAAGCAGAACTACTGATAAGGGTCCAACAAAGATCACAAGGCAAAGGGCAAAAGCAGAACCACTGATCAGGGTCTATGTTCAGCGGTGCACGTAGTGTCTTGATAAACATCTTAAACAACAGAAAACATTGTTCAAGAGCAGAGAACTGGTCTGACCACAAATTTACCAGGGCAGAGTTTTCCCCTCCCTGGTAAGCCTGAGGGTTCTGCAGGAGACCAGGGTGTATCTCAGTCCTTATCTCAACTGCATAAGACAGACATTCCCAGAGTGGCCATTTACAGACTTCCACCCCAGAATGCATTCCTTTCCCAGAGTATTAATATTAACATTGCTTGCTAGGAAAATAATTTAGCTATGTGTCTCCTACTTGCACGTCTGTTTATAGGGTCTCTGCAAGAAGAAAAATATGGCTCTTTTTGCCCGACCCCGCAGGCAGTCAGACTTTATGGTTGCCTTCCCTTTTTCCTTAAAAATCACTGTTATTCTGTTCTTTTTCAAGGTGCACTGATTTCATATTGTTCAAACACGTTTTACATTCAATTTGTACAGTTAACACAATTATCACAGTGGTCCTGAGGTGACATACATCCTCAGCTTAGGAAGATAACAGGATTAAGAGATTAAAGTAAAGACAGGCATAAGAAATTATAAAAGTATTATTTGGGAACTGATAACTGTTCACATTAATATAAAATGTTGCAATTTATGTTCCTCTGCCATGGCTCCAGCTGGTCCGTCTGTTCGGGGTTCCTGACTTCCTGCAACAGAAATATTTTTCTATTTTCTCAAAATAGGAAAAAAATACAAATAATAAAACAGTAGAAGTCATATTTGAAATTCATTGAGTGGTTTAACAACGTATTAGTCTCAGCTTATGAGAAAATTAGTGATCTCTATATGTGACATGAAAATGTCCAGAGAAAAAATAGCAGATAATATAGAGGAAAGGAGACTAGACAAGTCTTTTGCAATATAAGAAAATATTATGATATATATTTTTTAGTTTTCCAAGATAAAGGTAAAAAAAGGGGGTGGGTAGAAAATATGAGGAGATAATGGCTGAAAATTTTACAAAATGAGCAAGTTACAAACTACACATTTAAAAGTTTAATGAACCCTACAGTTTATTTATAGCTCCTAGAGGACAAAAAAATATATATATTTATTTATTTATTGAGACAGAGCCTCACTCTGTCACCCAGGCTGAAGTGTAGTAGTGCAATCTCAGCTCGCTGTAACCTCCGCCTCCTGGATTCAAGCAATTATGCTGCCTCAGCCTCTCAAGTAACTGGGATTACAGGCACCCACCACCATGCCTAATTTTTGTATTTTTAGTGAAGACAGGTTTCCACTCTGTTGCCCATGCCAGTCTTAAACTTCTGAACTCAAGCTATCTGCCCTCCTCAACCTCCCAAACTGCTGGGATTACACCATGCCCGGCCATATTTATATTTATAATCATGAAAGAAACAACAATTATATATGACTTCTCAATATAGAAAATGGAAGCCAGAAGACAATGGAACATTATCTTCAAAGTTTGGAAAAAAATATAATTGCCAACCTAGAATAGCATGACTTTTCTAGTAAACACAACAAAATGAATTCATCCCTATTAAAACAATTTTAATTAAAATACATAAGAATGATTTGGGCTGAAGAAAATATGCAAGAAGTAAGCTTAGGGATAAACAAAACAACAGAAATGGAAGAGCAAAATACGTGGGAAATGTAAATAAATATTATTAATAATTGCATAAGACAATAATAATTCTTTTGGTGTTTAAAATATGAAGAAGGATAAAATGTAGTATAAGACTAAGGCATAAACCTGTGTGTCATATATACAATTTATGTGTTCTGAGGTCTTATAAAATACGGGAATTTGTGAAAGGATAATTTGTATTAGCAAGAATGCATTATTTAATTACTCAGTATTCTCTAAAATTAGTAAAAGAAGGTCCAAATAAAAGGATAGTAAGGCTGGGTGCAGTGGCTCACAATTGTAATCCCAGCACTTTGAGAGGCCTAGGCAGGTGGATCACAAGGTCAGGAGATCGAGATCATTCTGGCCAACATGGTGAAACCCTGTCTTTACGAAACATACAAAAATTAGCCAGGTGTGATGGTGCACACCTGTAATCCCAGCTATTTGGAAGACTGAGGCAGGAGAATCATTTGAACTCGGGAGGCAGAGATTGCAGTGAGCTGAGATAGCACCACTGCACTCCAGCCTGTTGACAGAGTGAGGCTCTGTCCCCCCCCCCAAAAAAAAAGTAAAAAAGACAAAAACTGCAAAGAAGGGGAGAAGGAAAAGATTTAATATTATAAAATAGTAAAACATTGAATAAAAGAAAAAATTAGGCTACAGGAAATGAAATATTGGATATTTAAAAAGTAAATGGTGATATGAAAGACTTAAATTCAAAATATATACAATAAAAATAGTTTGGATGCTCCCAATCAAAGATGATACTTTCAGACTAGATTAAGAAATAAAGTCAAGGGGCATGGCTGAGGCTGGAAACCATGATTCTCAGCAAACTATCACAAGAACAGAAAACCAAACACCGTGGCTGGGCGTGGTGGCTCATGCCTGTAATCCCAGCACTTTGGGAGGCCAAGGCGGGCAGACCACGAGGTCAGGAGATCGAGACCATCCTGGCTAACACTGTGAAACCCCGTCTCTACTAAAAAAAAATACAAAAAATTAGCCGGGCAAGGTGGTGGGCACCTGTGGTCCCAGCTACTCGGGAGGCTGAGGGAGGAGAATGGTGTGAACCCGGGAGGTGGAGCTTGCAGTGAGCCGAGATTGCGCCACTGCACTCCAGCCTGGGCGACAGAGCGAGACTCCATCTCAAAAAAAAAAAAAAAGAAAGAAAACCAAACACCACATGTTTTCACTCATAGGTGGGAATTGAACAATGAGAAAACTTGGACACAGGGTGGTGAATATCACACACTGGTGTCTGTCATGGGGTGGGAGGAGGGGGGAGGGATAACATTAGGAGATACACCTAAGGTAAAAGATGAGTTAATGGGTGCAGCACACCAACATGGCACATGTATACATATGTAACAAACATGCACATTGTGCACATATACCCTAGAACTTAAAGTATAATAAAAAAGTAAATAAAATTAAAAAAAGAAATACAGTCACAAGGGAAAAAATATGTGAAATTTAAGAATGTAAAAAGTTTTTAAAATAAACAAGAATGGATAGTTTGTAATAATAAATGGGCAATCTACCAGAAAGATGTAATAATTCTGAATTTATGTGTATAGAATAATACACTCTAAATCACATGAAGCAAAAGTTGACAGCTAAAAACTTAAAGAAATTATCACACTGATCCCTAGGTGTATTGGTCTGTTCTCACTCTATTGTGAAGAAATATCCAGGACTGGGTAATTTATAAAGAAAAGAGGATTGACTCACCATTCTGCATGGCTGTGAAGGCCTCAGGAAACTTCCAATTGAGGCCAAAGGTGAAGGGGAAAAATGGCACCTTCTTCATAGGATGGCAGGAAGAAATGCCAAGCAAATGGGGAAAAGCCCCTTATAAAACCATCAGATCTCATGAGAACTCACTGACTATCACTAGAACAGCATGAGGGTAACTGGCCCCATGATTCAATAACCTACCACCAGGCCCCTCCCATGACACTTGGAAATTATGGGAACTACAATTCAAGATGAGATCTGAATGAGGACACAGCCAAACCATTTCAATAGGTATCTATGGGGGATTGGTTCCAGGATCTCTCAAGAATACCAAATACATGATGCTCAAGTCTATGATATAAAATGGCATAGTATTTTCATATAGCCCATGCACATCTTTCTGTATATTTTAGATATCTGTAGATAACTTATAATATCTAATAAAATGTAAATGCTGTATGCATAGTTGTTATGCTGCATTGATTGGGGGATAATAATGAGGAAAAACTCTGTACATGTTCACTACATATATAATTACTATTATTTTAAATATTTTTTATCTATGGTTGGTTTAACCCACCAATGCAAAGCTCATAGATATGTAAGGGCAACTGTAGAAAAAGAAAGATTTTTAACAAAATTCTATCAATTACTAATAAAAGGAGCATACAAAAGTAAGTACATGTGCATATATAGGTGTATTGAAAAACTAAAGAATGCACATTCTTTTTAGATGCACATGTTATGGACTATATACAAAAAGCACAATTTCCATATGCTGGACACCAAACAAGATTCACTACATTTTAAATGCTTAAAATCATAAGGACCTAAAACTAACAGTATTAAACAAAAATAGATTGCCTTGGATATGTGAAAAGTATAAAGTACATTTTTCAATCACTTGTGGCTTCTAGAAGAAAATAAGAAGAACTTCAAGACTTTTGCAAAGGTAAAGATTTCTTAAATAGAAACAAAAGTACTAAACAAAAGAAAATAGTATTTAGTTTAAGAATCTTTAAAAATGTATCTTCTTCAAAATAAGCCATTAAGAAATAGTGATCATAATAATCATCATTATTATTATTACTGATCTGAACATTTCAAATATTTTTTAAAATCTCTGACATGAAAAATACTAATTAAATATTATTGTAGAATATTATCAAACTAATAAGCTAAATCAATATTTTGGAAACAGGAAAATGAAATAGTTAAGTATTCTTTCTACATTTCCTAGATGAAATATGTCATTGCCTAAGAAAAAGAGAGTATCAATTTTCTCTTTAGAAAATAACATTAGCTAGTAAATGCAGAAGAAATTTAAAAATTAGAAATTAAGAATTGAGAAATTTAAAAAATCACCAATTTGTAACTCTAATAATTGAGTGGACTTGGATGTTGGTCATCAAGAATTGCTAACACAATAAAAAGGTAGACAAGCATGCATTTTTTTTCTCTAAGCACAATATGACTTGTATAACATAATATTTTGTATGTCATATTTTCTATTTATTGGCAAAATTTTGATATCTCATTTTGTAATGTTCGAAGTACTATTATGTGCAGTAAAAAACCAGAAACAATTCAAATTTTCATCAATGGTAGAAATAATATCTGTCCTATAGTATATTAGTTAATAATAATTGAGTGGCCTTGTTTTCTGCCTTTGTCTTGTTGTGCTGACACTGCCCAGCTCTCATCAACTCATGAGACCAAACACCATGCCTTCATGGTGCTGAAGTTGATGCGGAAATTGCCAAACAATTTGTGACTATCAAGAACATGTTATAAGATTTGGGAATGGTTGATGGAGATTTTTACTTATCTCCTTTACCAAGTGTTAATTCAGCAATCTTAAAAAAAAGTCATTTAGTGGTGTAGCCACCACAAAGATGATTCTCCTCCATCTGAAGATAACAAGAACAAAGAAAAGTGAACAGGTGATATCCCTGTTTGGGAACAGGAATTTCTGAAAATTTGACCAAGGAATACTTTTTGAACTTCTTTTGGCTGAAAACTACTTCTCAACAGTTTCTTGATGTTACATGTGAGACAGTCACCAATATAATCAAGAAAAACAAAACAAAACAAAAACTAGTGAGGAGATTCATGAGAATGAGTTTAGTAACTTTTTGTTTTTAGAAAGACAGCAGATAGGAGACAGGGCTAACATACAGCTCCCACATAGATAAACGGAACAGCATGTGGACACTCACACTGAACTTTTGCTCCAATAACTTGTATCAGGAAAACTGAAAGAACTCACAGATGCTTTGAAAGAATGGCATGTTGCTGCAAATTCTATGAGACAGGTGAAAAACTGTGAGTTCCCAAAGTGTGAGAGGGGAATAACCTGCCACCAAACACATATTCTTACTGGGGAATCTGAAAATCCAGATCTCAAGGGAAAGATTTAACCTTACCTAGAGCTGAAATGGATTTAGGGAGCCATGTGAAATATAAAAGTAGAAGCAGCAGTGGGAAGAGCCTTGTAGGTGCTCCCAGTCTCCAGCTTGAGCCCAGGGAAGCCATTCCTGGCCTAATCTCATAAGACCCTTTGGATAAAGCAGCCAGCAGAATCAGAGAACTGTCACAGGGTGAAAGAAGCTTCCAACCGAAATTTGTACTAATTGCAACAGGGCACAAATTTTTCTCAAGCAGAGTCTGGGGCAAATGGGAACTGCTGCAAATACAAGGGCAGGATATGCCACAGATGGTGTAGGCAGATGGGGAGGTGTGAGGCCTAAAACCCCTGCTTTCTTTCTCAGCAGGGAAGCTTACAGCCTAGGGCAAAGTCTGAGTGGGGCACTGCAGGAACGAGACTGACCTCAACAACAGTATGGGAACTGGGTGGGGCTTTTCACTACCAGCTATCCCCTACTTCCATAGCAAACTATGTGACACAGCAGAGGCAGCCATAATTCTCTCTGGATCAGAACCTCATTGAACTGAGAATCACCTGCTAACCTCCGTAGTGAAGAGTCTGAGACCAGACCTGCATAACCCTGCCCCCTCCTGATGGTATTCCCTTATCTTCCCTGGTAGCTGAACACAAAAGACACAAATTTTTCTGAGCTTTATGGGACTCCCCATTGCCTAAGGAAACAGAATATGCACCTGGCCAACTTAGGGCAAGTTTAGATCCCCCTATTACTACCGCAGCTGATGCTGTCTCGAAAGTACCACCTCCTGGCTGGAGGTTAACCAACTCAGGCCATTACAGCAACTCATGACAGAATAACCCTGCTCCCAGGAAAAGGAAAACAATAGCTAATACCACTGCCTTCAACATCCTGGCTAACCAGAGGTCCTGAGTCTGTTTATGTGATAACTTCCCTGCTAACATAACCAGCATTTGAGAAAACTAGCACACTAAACATATCTACAACCAGGACTCTCACAAAGTCTACTTCATTCCCTTTCCACTTCCACCAGAGCAGGTGCTGGTATCCACAGCTGGGAGACCTGGTGATGGATCATATCACAGGATGCTTTGCAGACATTCCCCAGCACAAGTCCAGAGCCTGGTAGTCCACTAGGTGGCTAGGCCCAGAAAAGCAATACCAATCACCAATCACTGCAGTCCAGCTCTCAACAAACCCCATCCCTGGGGGGAAGGGAGAGCATAACACATCAAGAGACCACCCCATGGAACAAAAGAATGTGAACAACAGGCCTTGACTTCCAGACCCTTCCAGTGAGATAGTCTACCCAAATGAGAAGGAATTAGACAAGTAATTCTGATAATATGAAAAAACAGGGTTCTATAACACCCCCAAAAGATGACACTAGCTCCCCAGCAATGGATCTAAACCGAGAAGAAATTGAAGAATTGCCAGATAAAAAATTCAGAGGGTTTATTATTAAGCTACTCAAGGAGCTACCAGATAAAGGTGAAAACCAACTTAAAGAAATTAATAAACACTATATGGGTTATGGATAAAAATTATCCAAAGGAATGGATATCAAAGAAAAAACAATGACAACTTTTGAAAATGAAAGATACACTTAGAGAAATAAAAAATGCAATGCAAAGTTTCAACAATAGACTAGAACAAAATGAAAAAAGAACTTCAGAGACCAAAGACAAGGATTTTGAATTAACTAAATCAGACAAAGAAAAAAAAAGAAAAAAAAAATGAACAAAACTTCCAAGGAATTTGGGATTATGTTAAATGGCCAAACCTAACAATAATTGATGTTCCTGAGGACGAAGAGAAATCTAAAAGTTTGGAAAACTTATTTGAGAAAATAATTGAGGAAGACTTCCCTGGCCTTGCTAGAGAACTAGATATTCAAATACATAAAGGTCAAGAAACACCTGGGAAAATCATTGCAAAAAATCTTATCAACTAGGCACACAATCACCAGGTTATCTAAAGTCAAGATGAAGGAAAGAATCTTAAAACCTGTGAGACAAATATCATCAGGTAATCTATGAAAGAAAATCTGTCAGACTAACAGCAGATTTCTCAGCAGAAGCTTTATGAGTGAGAAGGGATTAGGTTTTTATCTTTAGCCTCCTGAAAGAAAATAATTGTCAGCCAAGAATTTTGTACCTAGCAAACTAAGCTTCATGAATGAAGAGGAGATAAAGTTTTTTTTCTTTTTTTCAGACAAACAAATGCTGAGAGAATTTGCCATTACCTAGCCAGCACTACAAGAGTTGCTAAAAGGAGTTTCTAATTTTAAAATGAAACCTCAAAATACACCAAAATAGAACCTTCTTAAAGCATAAATCTCACAGAGCCTATAAAACAACAACATAATAATACTTCACATCTCAATACTAACTAGTTTCTAGTTTGTGTGCATAAAGGTACAAACTAGAAACTATCTTCATTAAAAGATATGGAATGGCAGATTGGCTAAAAATTCACCAACCAAGTATCTTCTGTCTTAAAGAGATTCACCTGACACATGAGGACTCACATAAACTTAAGGTAAAAGGGTGGAAAAAGATATTCCACACAAATAGAAACTAAAAGTGAGCAGGAGTAGCTATTCTTATATTAGGCAAAACAAACTTTAAGGCAACAAGAGTTTAAAAAGACAAAGAGGGACATTATATAATGATAAAAGGATTCATCCAGCAGGACAATATCATAATCTTAAATATATATGCACCTAACACTAGAGTTCCGAAATTTATAAAATAATTACTACTAGACCCAATAAATGAAATAGATGGCAACATAATAATAGTAGGGGACTTCAATATTCCACTGAAAGCACTAGAGAGGTCATCAAGACAGAAAGTCAACAACAAAAAAATGGACTTAATCTATACTCTAGAACAAATGAACATAACAGATATTTACAGAACATTCCACCCAACAACTGCAAAATATACCTCCTTTTCATAAGTACATGTAACATTTTCCAAGATAAACCATACGATAGGCAACAAAACAAGTCTCAATAAATTTAAGAAAATTGAAATTGTATCAAGTATCCTGTCAGACCACAGCTAAATAGAACTGGAAATTAACTCCAAAAGGAATCCTCAAAACTATACATGATAATTAAGTAATCTGCTCTTGAATGATCTTTGGGTAAAGGATGAAATCAAGAAGGAAATTTAAAAATTCTTTTAACTGAAAAATAATGGTGACACAACCTATCAAATCTCTAAGATACAGTAAAAGGGGTGCTACGAGGAAAGTTTACAGCATTAAATATCTACACTATAAAGTCTAAAAGAGCACTAATAGGCAATCTAAGGTCACACCCCAAGGAATTAGTGAAACAAGAACAAACCAAATCCAAACCCAGCAGAAGAAATGAAATAACAAAAATTAGAGCATAAATAAAATGGTAACCATGGATAAATGAAATGAAAATCTTGTTTTTGAAAAGATAAACAAAATTGATAGAACATTAGCATGATTAACAAAGAAAAGATAGAAAATCCAAATAAGTTCAATTTGAAACAAAATGCAAGATGTTTCAACCAATACCACAGAAATGCAAGAGATCATTCAAGGCTACTATGAACACCTTTATGCACACAAACTAGAAAATCTAAGGATATGGACACATTCCTGGAAACATATAACACTCCTAGAATAAATCAGGAGGAAATAGAAACTCTGAACAGACCAATAAGAAGTAGCAAAATTAAAACAGTAACAAAAAAAAATTGCCAACAAAATAAAGTCCAGGACCAGGTGGATTCATGGTTGAATTCTCTCAGACATTCAAAGAAGAATTGGTGCCAATCTTACTGAAATTATTGCAAAAGAGAAAGAAAGATGGACTCCTCCCTAAATTGTCCTATGAAGCCAGCATCACCATGAAACCAAAACCAGACAAGGACATAAAAACAATGAAAAAAACTACAGACTAATATCCCTGATGAACATAGGTGCAAAAATCCTCAACAAAATACTATTAAAACCTAACCAAATCAAACATCATATTAAAAAGATATGCTGTTGGATTCAGTCCAAATCGAACCACATATTAAAAAGACATGCCATTGGATTCAGTCACCTAATGTTTTAAAATAAAAGATAACATACCATGAACAAGTAGGTTTCATAGCAGAGATACAGGGATGGTTTAACATATGCAAGTCAGTAAATGTGATACACCACATAAACAGAATTAAAAACAAATATATAATCATCTCAATAGATGAAGAAAAGGCATTTGACAAAATCCAGCATCCCTTTATGATTAAAACCCTCAGCAAAATTAGCATAGAAGATATATACTTCAAGGTAATAAGAGCCATCTATGTCAGACCCACAGCCACCATAATACTGAATGGGGAAAAGTTGAGAGCATTCCCCCTGAAACCTGAAACAAGACAAGGATGCCCACTTTTATGACTTATGTTCAACACAGTACTGGCCAGATCAATCAGACAAGAGAACAAAATAAAGGACATCAAAATTGGTAAAGAGGAAGTCAGACTGTTGCTGTTTGCTGATGATATAATCGTATACCTAGAAAAAACTTAGACTCATCCAAAAAGCTCCTAGATTTGATGAATGAATTCAGCAAAGTTTCAGGATACTAAATCAATGTACACAAAGCAATAGAACTACTATAGACCAGCAACAAGCAAACTGAGAATCAGATAAAAAACTCAATCCCTTTTACAACATCTGCCAAAATAAAAAGTAAAATACTTAGAAATATACCTAAGTAAGGAGGTGGAGGATCTCTATAAGGAAAACTATAAAACACTACCAAAAGAAATCATTTGATTACACAAATAAATGGAAACACATCCTATCTTCATGGAATAAATATTGTAAAAATGACCATATTGCCAACAGCAATCTACAGATTAAATTCAATTTCCATCAAAATATCTTCATTATTCTTCACAGAACTAGAAAATACTATCCTAAAATTTATATGGAGTCAAAAAAGAGCCTGCATAGCTAAAGCAAGACTGAGCAAAAAGAACAAATCTAGAGGTATCACATGGTCTGACTTCAAATTATTCTACGAGTCTGTAGTTGCCAAAACAACATGCAGTGGTATAAAAATAGACACACAGACCAATGGAACAGAATAGAGAACCCAGACATAAAGCCAAATACTTACAGTCAATTGATCTTCAACAAAGCAAACAAAACATGAGATGGACAAAGGACACCCTATTCAACAATTGGTGTCGGAATTATTGGCAAGCCATAGGTAGAATAATGAAGCTGGATTCTAATCTCTCATATAAAAATTCACTCAAGATGGATCAAGGACTTAAGTCTAAGACCTAAAACCATAAAAATTCTAGAAGATAACATATAGAAAACACTTCTAGATTGACTTAGGCAAAGAGTTAATAAGAAGGAACCCTAAAGCAAATGCAAGAAAAACAAAAGTAAATAGATGGGACCTAATTAATCTATTAATCAAAAAAGCTTCTGCACAGAAATAAAAATCAGCAGAGTAAACAGACATCACACAGAATAGGAGAAAATATTCACAAACTATGCAGCCAACTAAGGGCTAATATCCAGAATCTACAAGAAACTCAAACAAATCAGCAAGAAAAAAAATGTCATCAAAAAGTGAGCAAAGAACATGAATAGAGAATTCTCAAAAGAAGGTATACAAATGGCCCACAAACATGAAAAAATGCTCAACATTGCTAATTATCAGGGAAATGTAAATCAAAATCACAATGAGATACCACCTTTCTCCTGTGAAAAATGACCATAATTAAAAAATCAAAACATAATAATTTTTGCATGGATATCATGAAAAGGGAACACTTTTACACTGCTGATGGCAATGCAAGAAGTACAAAGATTCCTTAAATAACTAAAAGTAGAACTACCATTTGATCCAGCAATTCCACCACTGGGCATCTACTCAGAGGCAAAGAAGTCATTATGTGAAAAAAAAAATTGCACACACATGTTTATAGCAGGACAATTTACAATTGCAAAAATATAGAACTAGCCTAAATGCCCACCAACCAATTAGTGGGTAAAGAAAATGTGATTATATATATATGTACAAACACACACACACACACATACATACATACTATGGAATGCTACTCAGCCATAAAAAGGAATGGAATAATGGCATTTATGGCAACCTGAATGGGGTTGGAGACCATTATTATAAGTGAAGTAACTAAGAAATAGAAAAGCAAATACAGTATATTCCCACTTCAAAGTGGGAATTAAGCTATGAGGACACAAAGGCATAAGAATGATACAATGGACTTTGGAGACTTGGTCGAAGTGGAGTGATGGATAAAAGACTACACATTGGATATCCTAGATGTGGCTTGGGTGACTGGCGAACCAAAATCTCAGAAATCACCACTAAAGAACTTATCTATGTAACCAAAACCAAACACCAGCTGTTACCAAAAACTATTGAAATAAAATTTAAAAATATATAAATAAATATATTATACAACACTAACTATAACAAATGGTAAATTATAAAATAAAAGAGCCATGGAATTTGGCAGAGAAAAAAACAACTTTGTTGAAGAGGTTCACATTGTAAATAACAGAACTTGCAATCAGTTTCCTGAAACAGCATTAACAAAATGTTATCTTTATTCATGAGTTGGAAACTGGGAAAAGGCTACTTGATGTAAATATTCAGAGTGGGGTTTTTCAGAAGTCTTCCAGTCTCCTAGAGTCAAGGAGTACCATTGGTATTGATTAAACTGTATGTAGTAGGACTCCCTTAGTTGCAACTGAGTACTTAACCTTTTATTTTTAATCCTCCTAGCTTTGAATATATTGCCTAGAGACTCATTTACTACCCTGTTTGTATTTTAGGGTAAGGGAAATCTAACTAGATACTTTGTTAACTTTTCAATTAAAAGAGATAATAATGATAATTATAACAAATGATGTTAGCTAAAACTTATAATCACTTTGAACCAGACGGTGTTCTAAATGTTTTTATGTCATTTCATCCTCATCGCCACCTCACAACTACTATAATCTCCATTTTACAAATGAGAGAAATGAGGCATAGGAAAGTTAAGTATCACTCCTATAGATACACAGTTACTCAAGGTAAAAAATGAGATTCTAATTTAGGATTTCCCAGTTCAAAATACATTGTTCTTAGATTCTAATCTCTCCTTAAGATTTAGCAATTGGTAGACATTGGCCTTCTCTAAACAATATTAAAATGCTACTAAATTCCCTGGCAGAAGGAGCAACAATGTAGGAACCATGTCCCCTGCTGCTTCAAGCTCATTAGTGGAAAGCAGTTGATAACTTTTTAGTTGCATCCTTGGCAGTTACAGAGGCAATGGTTTTATAGAAGACACAAGAAAGAAATAACTTTCTATGAGATTTGTGAAAAATCATAATGTGGTTTATAAGTAGCAAATAAAATACCCAAGCATGTTTGGGACCCCCTCTGCTATGGTCTGGAATATTCGTTTCCTCCTAAAATTCATATGGTGAAATCTCAACCCCTCAAAGTGATGGTGTTAGGAGGTGGGGTCTTTGGGAGTTGATAAGGTTGTGAGGGAGGAATCCTCATGAATAGGATTAATATAAAAAAGAAATACCAGAGAGCTTGTTCCTCCTTTCCAACAAATGAGGACAAAGCAAGAAGGTATAATCTATGAAAGAGAAAGTGGATACCAAATCCAATGATGCCTTAATCTTGAATTTCCCAGCCTCAAGAACTTCAAGACAATAAATTTCAGTTGTCTGTATGCTTCCCAGTTTATGGTGTTTTATTACAACAGCCCAAAGATACTACCTTTGGCTGCCTCTAATGAGTCCAAATCTGCTCTATAGATGTCCACTCCCCACATTTCCAGGCTGAATCAGCTGGACTCTCCAAGCAGCAACTAGGAAAGCCAGAAGATGGTGAGCATGTGCAGCAGCAAACACTCAGCTCCACTATAATGTAAACAATGCATAAAAGTTGTTCTTAGGCCTCTTTAAGCCACCAAGCAAGTAAATGCATACATCTGTGGTGGTGATTAATGAGCGTCATATGCTACCATACAATCTACAGGAAATATCTGGATAGAAAAAAATAAAAATTATCTACAGGCCTTCTGGGAGACAGTGAAAAGGTCAGACATGGATTTTCATCTTGCATGCAGTGTATAATCAAGAGGCCCTGAAATCAAGAGAAGGATATCCTCACACCTAGTGCTGTGGACACACTGCCACCATATAACTTTTAACACAAGCGGTGTTCACTTCTGGTATGCATTCACTTCTCAATAATCTACTCTTCACTTCATTCACATGAATACTGACTATATTCCATCTTCCTCCTTGTCTGATCACACAAATATCAGATTGTACTCCCTGGCTTTAACAATAGATTTTAATGGCTCATAAAAAAGGCACCAGGCTGGGCATGGTGGTTCATGCCTTTTGTCCTAGCTACTTGGAAGGCTGAGGCAGGAGAATCAATCACTTGAGCCAGGAGGTGGAGGCTGCAGTGAGCCATGATCACACCCCTGCACTCCAACCTGGGCAATGTTGTGAGACCCTGTCTCAAAAAAAAAAAAAAAAACAAACACACAGATCAAAAAATATTTACAACCAAATAAGAAAATTATCCTTTTTTTCTTCCATGAAACATTTGAAGGAAGTAGAGGATACAGCCATAATTATACTTTGAGGTTCAAGCAGTTGTAATGTGGTTGGTCAAATGACAAAGCGATTATAATAGCTAGTACATTTAGGCAAATATATTCAATTGCAGGAGTAATAAGGAATATGAAAATGCACAAATATGCTTTTACACCCAAAAGTTTACTAACATTTATGTAAGCAAGCATATGGTGAGATGGACACATTTATAAACAATTAGTAAGAATGCAATGTATTAAAACATTTTTGGAAGAATTTGGCAGCGTATGTCAAATTGAAATAGACAAATTCAAGACTACAAACTAAAATAAGCATATGCATAAATGTGTGTTCATGCCTGTGTGTGTGCACAAAAATTACATATATATGTGATTATTGAGTCACAGGATAATATTGATAAAATAAATTGAAATATACTATGTGTGCTTTAAAAGATGACTGATTTTAAATATCATACTATACAAAACTAAACATGCAGCAATTAATCATGGGATAGGTCTATATGAATTGATATGAAATGGTTTCCAAAGAAAATGGTGATGTGATCAAAACAATTTAAAAAAAATTTAGAACTTTCTTTGGGCTTAAAAGTATGCAAATCCCAATCAAAATCCAAGCAAGTTATCTTGTAGACATTGACAAATTGATTCTAAAGTTTACATTTAGAGGCAAAAAATCCAGAATAGCAAACGCAATATTAAAGGAGAAGAACAAAGATGACTGATACTATCCTATTTAAAGGCTTAGTGTAGAGCTGTAGTAATCAAGACAGTGTGGCTTTGACAAAGAAATAGACAAATAGATCAATGGAACAGAATAGAGAGTCCAGTAATAGTCCACATAAAAAGAGTCAACTAATCTTTGACAAAGGACTAAAGGCAGTACAACTTTATATCTACATGCAAAAAACAAAAAGAATCTGGATACAGACCTTATAATTTTCACAAAAATGAACTCATAATGGATCACAGACCCAAATGTAAAAAGCAAAATAATAGAACTCCTGGAAGATAACAGGAGAACATGTAGATGGCCTGAGGTTTAGGATTGACTTTTTAGCTATAACATCAAAGGCATAGTATGTGAAAGAAATAAGCTATACTTTATTAAAATTTAAAAGTCTTCCTCTGTGAAACACATCATCAGGAGAATAAAAAGACAAGCCATGATCTGGGAGAAGATATTTGCAGAATACTTTTCAGATAAAGGATAATTATACAAAATATACAAAGAACTCTTAAGATTCAATATTAAGCAAACAAACAACTCTGTGTAAAAATGCACCAATGATGCTAACAAACACCTCACCAATGAAGACATACTGACAGCAGTAAGCATATGTAAAGATGCTTTAAATTATATGTAATTGGGGAAATGCAAATTAAAACAACAATAAGATACGACTCCACCATGATTCGAATTGCCAAAATTCAGAATACTGACAGCACCAAATACTGACAAGGATGTGGAGCAACAGGAATTGTCATTTATTGCTGGGAGGAATGCAAAATGACAAGACAGTTGGAAGACAGTTTGGCAGTTTCTTATAAAAACTAAACTTACTCTTACCATATGATCCAGCAATCATACTTCTAGATATTTACCCAAACGAGTTGAAAATTTATGTCCTCACAAAAGCTGGCATATTGCTATTTATAGCAGCTTTACTCATATTGCCAAAATATGGAATCAACCAAGATGTCCTTCAGTAGGTGAACAGATAAATAAACTATCCATCTAGTTGGAATATTTATCACTAGAGAAGAAATGAGCAATCAAGCCACATAAAGACATGGAGAAAAGCTAAATGCATATTACTATTGAAAGAAGCCAATTGTACAAAGCTACATGCTACACTTCTCCAACTATATGACACTCTGGAAAAGGCAAAAATATGAAGATCATGTTAATAAAAAGATCAGTATTTGCCAGGATTGGAGACGTAGGGATGAACAGGTAGAGCAGAAGGGATTTTTAAGGCAGTGAAACTACCCTATATGATACGATAATGATTAATATATGTCCTTATAAATTTGTCCAAATGCAAAGAATGTACAATGCCAAGAATGAATCCTAACGTGGACGTTGGGTGAAAATTATGTGTCATCGTAGGTTCACAATTGTAAGGAATGTACTACTCTAGTGGGAGGTGTTGATTATGGGGGAGGCTACACATGTGTGGGGGCAGGTGGTATATGTGAAATCTCTGTACCTTCCTCTCAATTTTTCTGTGAACCTAAAACTGCTCTAAAAAATAATGACCACAAAAAAATGCAGAGCTCCTTTTAGGAGAAAAAAGAAAAAGAAAATACACCACCACCACCAACAACAAAAACAACAAAACAACAAAAACAATAGAAATCTAACTCCTTTTGGTGATTAAACACATATGCTTGCATTTAAGGAAAAGTAATTGGGGTAGAAAGAGTTACAAAGAAACTTCACAATATACAATATGTACTTCTATAATCTTTTATGCAATGAATGTAAATTAACACATTACATATAGAATATTAAAATTGATTAAAGTGCAGAAAAATCAATATAATTAATGCCATGTACACTTTCGAAAACTATGTAGAATTATAAAAAGTAGTTGAATTTTGTTCCTTTTTAAGTCTATGAAAATCAGAGAATAGTGAAGTAACTGTCCAGTTTCTGATACTCAGTGTTTTGTGTTTATGAGTGGAAGTAAACCCTCTAGGTGAATTTCCTGGGAAAAAGTCACCTTCTCTATCAAACAAATATAGACAGCAAATTTTCACCATGATTTACTAAATATATACTTTTAAAATAAATATTATCTTTAAATTTTAAATAAATATTAAGTACACAGATACTAGTGTACAGTGAAACTGACCTTGTATTTTGGGGATAATTAAAACTTGGTCATGATATATAATTCATTTTACATATAACTAGATTTGATTAGTTAATATTTCATTTAAGGTGTTTATTTTTATGTTTGAGAGTAGTCGAAAATTTTGATTTCTTAAAATGTCCTTTTTTTCAACGCTACTGTCACCAGAAAGCAAGTTGCCAGGTCATTTTTATATTCCTACCTTCTGTAATAGTTTGTGTAAGCTTAATTTCTAATAGATGTCAGCAACGAAGTTGTGCTGTTCTGGAGATTTATTTGTTGTAAGATTTAAAAATTACTTGTCTATTTTTTAAGAGATGAATGAATATTCAGACTTTAAATTTATTTTTATGTCTTTATTTTGTTAGTTTTTTATTAACAATTATTCCATTTCATGTAAAATTTTGAAGTTATTGACATAAAGGTGTTCAAATGCACTATTATCTCTTGAATATCTATAAATGTAATAGTAATCTTTGCTTTTTATTCCTGATATTGTGATTTATACCTTCTCTCCCACTGTTTTTAATGATAAATTATGTTCATCTTCTAAAAGTTTTTTTGTCATTTATTTTTGATCTTTATTATTCCTTTATTTCATTTTAGGTAATTTTAATTTACTCTGTTTTCTAACTTCTTAGGATAGACAGAAACAAATAAATATAGATTTTTCAGCCCTTGTTTTTTTCTGTTACATTTACTTAATGCTACATATTTGTTTTCAAGAATAGCTTTAGATGAACCTATAAGATTTGCGAGGACATTCCTTCATGAATATTCAATTCAAAGTATTTTATAATTTCTGTTGTGTTTTTCATAAATTCTCAAACATTTGGACATTTTGTGATTTTCTCTGTTTTTTTTTGTACCTACCTCACACAGTGGTCAGAAAACATACTTTTTTTTTATATGTCACTGTGGTCAGAAACCATGCTTTCTAATATTTTAATCCTTGGATACTTGTCAAAACTTGTTCTATGGACCACACTATATTGTCTATCATGGTAAATGCTCTATAAATTTGAAAAAATTGCTTCTTATCTTTTTTTTTTTTTTTTTTTCTTTTTTATTATACTTTGTGCACAATGTGCAGGTTTGTTACATATGTATCCATGTGCCATGTTGATTTCCTGCACCCATTAACTCGTCCTTTAGCATTAGGTGTATCTCCTAATGCTGTCCCTCCCCCCTCCCCCCACCCCACAACAGTCCCCGGAGTGTGATGTTCCCCTTCCTGTGTCCATGAGTTCTCATTGTTCAATTCCCACCTATGAGTGAGAACATGCGGTGTTTGGTTTTTTGTCCTTGCGATAGTTTACTGAGAATGATGTTTTCCAGTTTCATCCATGTCCCTACAAAGGACACGAACTCATCATTTTTTATGGCTGCATAGTATTCCATGGTGTATATGTGCCACATTTTCTTAATCCAGTCTATCGTTGTTGGACATTTGGGTTGGTTCCAACTCTTTGCTATTGTGAATAGTGCCGCAATAAACATACGTGTGCATGTGTCTTTATAGCAGCATGATTTATAGTCCTTTGGGTATATACCCAGTAATGGGATGGCTGGGTCAAATGGTATTTCTAGTTCGAGATCCCTGAGGAATCGCCACACTGACTTCCACAATGGTTGAACTAGTTTACAGTCCCACCAACAGTGTAAAAGTGTTCCTATTTCTCCACATCCTCTCCAGCACCTGTTGTTTCCTGATTTTTTAATGATGGCCATTCTAACTGGTGTAAGATGGTATCTCACTGTGGTTTTGATTTGCATTTCTCTGATGGCCAGTGATGATGAGCATTTCTTCATGTGTTTTTCGGCTGCATAAATGTCTTCTTTTGAGAAGTGTCTGTTCATGTCCTCTGCCCACTTTTTGATGGGGTTGTTTGTTTTTTTCTTGTAAATTTGTTTGAGTTCATTGTAGATTCTGGATATTAGCCCTTTGTCAGATGAGTAGGTTGCAAAAATTTTCTCCCATTCTGTAGGTTGCCTGTTCACTCTGATGATAGTTTCTTTTGCTGTGCAGAAGCTCTTTAGTTTAATGAGATCCCATTTGTCGATTTTGGCTTTTGTTGCCATTGCTTTTGGTGTTTTAGACATGAAGTCCTTGCCCACGCCTATGTCCTGAATGGTATTGCCTAGGTTTTCTTGTAGGATTTTAATGGTTTTAGGTCTAAGATATAAGTCTTTAATCCATCTTGAATTAATTTTTGTATAAGGTGTAAGGAAGGGATCCAGTTTCAGCTTTCTACATATGGCTAGCCAGTTTTCCCAGCACCATTTATTAAATAGGGAATCCTTTCCCCATTTCTTGTTTTTGTCAGGTTTGTCAAAGATCAGATAGTTGTAGCTATGCGGCATCATTTCTGAGGGCTCTGTTCTGTTCCATTGATCTATGTCTCTGTTGTGGTACCAGTACCATGCTGTTTTGGTTACTGTAGCCTTGTAGTATAGTTTGAAGTCAGGTAGCGTGATGCCTCCAGCTTTGTTCTTTTGGCTTAGGATTGACTTGGCGATGCGGGCTCTTTTTTGGTTCCATATGAACTTTAAAGTAGTTTTTTCCAATTCTGTGAAGAAAGTCATTGGTAGCTTGATGGGGATGGCATTGAATCTATAAATTACCTTGGGCAGTATGGCCATTTTCACGATATTGATTCTTCCAACCCATGAGCATGGAATGTTCTTCCATTTGTTTGTATCCTCTTTTATTTCATTGAGCAGTGGTTTGTAGTTCTCCTTGAAGAGGTCCTTCACATCCCTTGTAAGTTGGATTCCTAGGTATTTTATTCTCTTTGAAGCAATTGTGAATGGGAGTTCACTCATGATTTGGCTCTCTGTTTGTCTGTTATTGGTGTACAAGAATGCTTGTGATTTTTGTACATTAATTTTGTATCCTGAGACTTTGCTGAAGTTGCTAATCAGCTTAAGGAGATTTCGGGCTGAGACAATGGGGTTTTCTAGATATACAATCATGTCATCTGCAAACAGGGACAATTTGACTTCCTCTTTTCCTAATTGAATACCCTTTATTTCCTTCTCCTGCCTGATTGCTCTGGCCAGAACTTCCAGCACTATGTTGAAAAGGAGCGGTGAGAGAGGGCATCCCTGTCTTGTGCCAGTTTTCAGAGGGAATGCTTCCAGTTTTTGCCCATTCAGTATGATATTGGCTGTGGGTTTGTCATAGATAGCTCTTATTATTTTGAGATACGTCCCATCAATACCTAATTTATTGAGAGTTTTTAGCATGAAGAGATGTTGAATTTTGTCAAAGGCCTTTTCTGCATCTATTGAGATAATCATGTGGTTTTTGTCTTTGGTTCTGTTTATATGCTGGATTACATTTATTGATTTGCGTATGTTGAACCAGCCTTGCATCCCAGGGATGAAGCCCACTTGATCATGGTGGATAAGCTTTTTGATGTGCTGCTGGATTCGGTTTGCCAGTATTTTATTGAGGATTTTTGCATCAATGTTCATCAAGGATATTGGTCTGAAATTCTCTTTTTTGGTTATGTCTCTGCCAGGTTTTGGTATCAGGATGATGCTGGCTTCATAAAATGTGTTAGGGAGGATTCCCTCTTTTTCTATTGATTGGAATACTTTCAGAAGGAATGGTACCAGTTCCTCCTTGTACCTCTGGTAGAATTCAGCTGTGAATCCATCAGGTCCTGGACTCTTTTTGGTTGGTAAGCTATTGATTATTGCCACAATTTCAGAAGCTGTTATTGGTCTATTCAGAGATTCAACTTCTTCCTGGTTTAGTCTTGGGAGGGTGTATTTGTCGAGGAATTTATCCATTTCTTCTAGATTTTCTAGCTTATTTGCATAGAGGTGTTTGTAGTATTCTCTGATGGTAGATTGTATTTCTGTGGGATCGGTGGTGATATCCCCTTTTTCGTTTTTTATTGCATCTATTTGATTCTTCTCTCTTTTCTTCTTTATTAGTCTTGCTAGCGGTCCATCAATTTTGTTGATCTTTTCAAAAAACCAGCTCCTGGATTCATTAATTTTTTGAAGGGTTTTTTGTGTCTCTACTTCCTTCAGTTCTGCTCTGATTTTAGTTATTTCTAGCCTTCTGCTAGCTTTTGAATGTGTTTGCTCTTGCTTTTCTAGTTCTTTTAATTGTGATGTTAGGGTGTCAATTTTGGATCTTTCCTGCTTTCTCTTGTGGGCATTTAGTGCTATAAATTTCCCTCTACACACTGCTTTGAATGTGTCCCAGAGATTCTGGTATGTTGTGTCTTTGTTCTCGTTGGTTTCAAAGAACATCTTTATTTCTGCCTTCATTTCATTATGTACCCAATAGTCATTCAGGAGCAGGTTGTTCAGTTTCCATGTAGTTGAGTGGTTTTGAGTGAGTTTCTTAATCCTGAGTTCTAGTTTGATTGCACTGTGGTCTGAGAGACAGTTTGTTATAATTTCTGTTGTTTTACATTTGCTGAGGAGAGCTTTACTTCCAACTATGTGGTCAATTTTGGAATAGGTGTGGTGTGGTGCTGAAAAAAATGTATATTCTGTTGACTTGGGGTGGAGAGTTCTGTAGATGTCTATTAGGTCTGCTTGGTGCAGAGCTGAGTTCAATTCCTGGATATCCTTGTTAACTTTCTGTCTCGTTGATCTGTCTAATGCTGACAGTGGGGTGTTAAAGTCTCCCATTATTATTGTGTGGGAGTTTAAGTCCCTTTGTAGGTCACTGAGGACTTGCTTTATGAATCTGGGTGCTCCTGTGTTGGGTGCATATATATTTAGGATATTTAGCTCTTCTTGTTGAATTGATCCCTTTACCATTATGTAATGGCCTTCTTTGTCTCTTTTGATCTTTGTTGGTTTAAAGTCTATTTTATCAGAGACTAGGATTGCAACCCCTGCCTTTTTTTGTTTTCCAGTTGCTTGATAGATCTTCCTCCATCCCTTTATTTTGAGTCTATGTGTGTCTCTGCACGTGAGATGGGTTTCCTGAATACAGCACACTGATGGGTCCTGACTCCTTATCCAGTTTGCCAGTCTGTGTCTTTTGATTGGAGCATTTAGCCCATTTACATTTAACGTTAATATTGTTATGTGTGAATCTGATCCTGTCATTATGATGTTAGTTGGTTATTTTGCTCGTTAGTTGCTATAGTTTCTTCCTAGCCTCGATGGTCTTTACAATTTGGCATGTTTTTGCAGTGGCTGGAACCGGTTGTTCCTTTCCATGTTTAGTGCTTCCTTCAGGAGCTCTTTTAGGGCAGGCCTGGTGGTGACAAAATCACTCAGCGTTTGCTTGTCTGTAAAGTATTTTATTTCTCCTTCACTTATGAAGCTTAGTTTGGCAGGATAGCAAATTCTGGGTTGAAAATTCTTTTCTTTAAGAATGTTGAATATCGGCCCCCACTCTCTTCTGGCTTGTAGAGTTTCTGCTGAGAGATCAGCTGTTAGTCTGATGGGCTTCCCTTTGTGGGTAACCCGACCTTTCTCTCTGGCTGCCCTTAACATTTTTTCCTTCATTTCAACTTTGGTGAATCTGACAATTATGTGTCTTGGAGTTGCCCTTCTCGAGGAGTATCTTTGTGGCGTTCTCTGTATTTCCTGAATCTGAATGCTGGCCTGCCTTGCTAGATTGGGGAAGTTCTCCTGGATAATATCTTGCAGAGTGTTTTCCAACTTGGTTCCATCCTCCCCATCATTTTCAGGTACACCAATCAGACGTAGGTTTGGTCTTTTCACATAGTCCCAAATTTCTTGGAGGCTTTGTTCATTTCTTTTTATTCTTTTTTCTCTAAACTTCCCTTCTCTCTTCATTTCATTCATTTCATCTTCCATCAGTGATACCCTTTCTTCCAGTTGATCGCATCTGCTACTGAGGCTTCTGCAATCTTCGCGTAGTTCTCGAAACTTGGCTTTCAGCTCCATCAGCTCCTTTAATCCCTTCTCTCCATTGGTTATTCTAGTTATCCATCCTTCTAATTTTTTTTCAAAGTTTTTAACTTCTTTGCTATTGTTTTGAATTTCCTCTCGTAGCTCAGAGTAGTTTGATCGTCTGAAGCCTTCTTCTCTCAACTCATCAAAGTCATCCTCCATCCAGCTTTGTTCCATTGCTGGTGAGGAACTGCGTTCCTTTGGAGGAGGAGAGGTGCTCTGTTGTTTAGAGTTTCCAGTGTTTCTGCTCTGTTTTTTCCCCATCTTTGTGGTTTTATCTACTTTTTGTCTTTGGTGATGGTGATGTACAGATGGGTTTTTGGTGTTGAAGTCCTTTCTGTTTGTTAGTTTTCCTTCTACCAGAAAGGACCCTCAGCTGCAGGTCTGTTGGAGTTTACTAGAGGTCCACTCCAGACCCTGTTTGGCTGGGTGTCAGCAGCGGTGGCTGCAGAACAGCGGATTTTCGTGAGACCACAAATTCAGCTGTCTGATAGTTCCTCTGAAAGTTTTGTCTCAGGGGAGTACCCGGTTGAATGAGGTGTCAGTCTGACCCTACTGGGGGGGTGCCTCCCAGTTAGGCTGCTCAGGGGTGAGGGACCCACTTTAGGAGGCAGTCTGTCTGTTCTCAGATCTCCAGCTGCGTGCTGGGAGAACCACTACTCTCTTCAAAGCTGTCAGTCAGACAGGGGCATTTAAGTCTGTGGAGGTTCTTTGCTGAGTTTTTGTTTGTCTGTGCCCTGCCCCCAGAGGTGGAGCCTACAGAGGCAGGCAGGCCTCCTTGAGCTGTGGTGGGCTCCACCCAGTTCGAGCTTCCTGGCTGCTTTGTTTACCTAAGCAAGCCTGGGCAATGGCGGGCGCCCCTCCCCCAGCCTCGCTGCCGCCTTGCAGCTTGATCTCAGACTGCTGTGCTAGCAATCAGCGAGACTCCGTGGGCATAGGACCCTCCGAGCCAGGTGCGGGACACAATCTCCTAGTGTGCCGTTTTCCAGGCCCGTTGGAGAAGCGCAGTATTAGGATGGGACTGACCCGATATTCCAGGTGCCGTCTGTTTCCCCTTTCTTTGACTAGGAAAGGGAACTCCCTGACCCCTTGCACTTCCCGAGTGAGGCAATGCCTCGCCCTGCTTCGGCTCGCGCACAGTGCGCTTCACCGTCTGTCCTGCACCCACTGTTAGGCACTCCCTAGTGAGATGAAACCGGTACCTCAAGCAGAAATGCAGAAATCACCAGTCTTCTGTGTCGCTGGGGCTGGGAGCTGGAGACCGGAGCTGTTCCTATTCGGCCATCTTGGCTCCACCCCCTGCCATATTGCTTCTTATCTTGATCTTATTGCATCAATTACTAAGAGACAAGTTGGAAAATCAACCGTGTGTGGAGTTTTATGTCTACTTTTAAATATATATTGAAGCTATTACTAGTGTATAATTTTTACCTATTTTCCTGTTGAATTTATTATTTTATATTCACAAATGATCTCAATATATAGTGATATTTCTTCCTTAAAGTTCATAGCATCTTTCTTTTGTTAAGTGTAAATATACCTTTTCTTTTTACTTTCAATATTTTTATCCTTATATTTTAAAAATATCTTTTATGAAGAATGTATTGTTCTGTTAGGATTTTTTTTTGACAAATATATAAAAAAGGATTTATTAACCCATAGTCTAGAAGAAGGGTAATTCATAAAATAATTAAAACAAAATCTAATGCAATTACAACTTTTATTTTATTGTGAAATTAACATAAGCAGTTAAGGTGAAGTTTAATAGAAACCTTAAGGTGCAGATTCCAATTCTGCAGTTCTTCAGATGAATTAATCCCTCTGCAGCCTTTCTCTCCCACTGATTATAACAAAATTTTGGGCCAAAATGAAACACACACTGCCTGAATACTCTGAAAAGTAACTAAAAGCAGAGGAATTGTGGGGAAAAAGTCAAAATTCAAAGAAATATTAGTACAATGGTGGAGATCTGATTTTTTTTCCTTTCATTTTTCATTTTGCTTCTTTTTTATGTACCAGCTATGGCCAAAGGTGTACTGAATCTATACGACAGGAGGAATCAGGAAAAATGTCAAAGAAGGCCAGTTTTTTCGGATGGGGGATCAGGTATATCAGGTATCAAGGGCTCTGAGAGTAAGAATGTAGAGTAATTCCCATTATTTTTATTATATATCTCTTTTTTCTCTTTTATACCTGCCCTGAATTCAGCTCCAGTCCCAGATCTGTACTACCATTGTCATCACAGAAGCACAGGCACCATTTGAGAAAAATCTGTCCCTCTGGTAGAGAAATCACAGAAAGAGCCCTGGTTGTGCAGAGAGTGTTTGGGAAAATTCCCATTGATTGACTGATTGAATTATTTTATCTCTCTGTTTTTTTCACTATTTTACTCTGAAGAAAGCTGGATTTACTCTGACAGTGCTGGATTCTAAAACAAAACTCAAGAGAAATCAGTCTTTCCGGCCATAGCAATTGATGAAAGATATTCCTCACATGAAGAGAATGTGGAGGAGACTACCAAGAAGAGGGAGGTGGAGGAGATCCCTCAGTTTGTGTATGAATGGACACGTGTTGGGCTCAGCTCCACATTGCACATGCATGGAAGTAATTGAGGGAATTATAAGAAAGACTTTGAGAACTGAATTAAAATAGGAACACTACTGAGTTCAAAACCATATCTTGAGTCTGGTATAGAGCGGCAGACCTAAATAATTAGTACCTGAGAAGCCTTTCGAAATTCAATAGACATTGGAATCCATGCCACAGCAGTCAGACAGAACTGGCATTGTGAATCTAACCTAGTGAATAGCCTGCCAAAATAAAATTATGAAAATTTCCCGTAGGAATTAACCAAGTCCCAGAGGTAAATTAAAACACAGTAGTCACAATGTTCAGAATACCATTCCAGTTCTTGTTAAGAGAAAATAAGCTTTGTTCACATTATTTCTTCCTTGGAAAACAATTTATAAAGCCAAGGCAGAAGGTATGGGAAAAAGTTTATTTTGGGAAATTCTGAAGGAAGTCCTGTGGTGCTGATGGGAAGAGCTCAATAATAGAGTTTTTAGTTTTTGCTTGAGGAGCAAAAAGAGAAACTCCTAAAATTCCGAAAGAGAGTATGGAAATATGCTCCTTCCTCAGTTTTTATTTCTTCTCTTATTTTCACTGTTGTCTCACAAACCAGCAACAGGGTAATTCCTCATTGTCCCTAGGCAGAGGCCATTGACAGGGGCAGCCAAAACTCTGTAGGGAGAATAATTCCCTTCCTCTTGGTGGAACTTTAGGTAGGAAAAACAAGATGGGCCATCACAGAAGCATAAAATTCTTTGGTTTGTTTGAAAAAGACAGAAAATTCAATATGGTATCAAGGGGCAGATTCATTAGAATACAAAATGAACTTCAAAAGGAAATGACCCTGTGTATTAAGAAATGAGATTGAGACATTGTTCTGTAATAATTGGAGCATCAGAATAATGTAATCATTACATGTACTAAGTCAATACAATGTCAACATAAAAGACAAATGAAAACATTTAGTAATGCTTTCTGTCTTCTCTCTACCTACTTTTATTCAGATGTCATTTGATATGGTTTGGCTGTGTCCCCACCCAAATCTCAACTTGAATTGTATCTCCTGGAATTTTCACATGTTGTGGGAGGGACCCAGGGGAAGGTAATTGAATCATGTACTATTCTCATGATAGTGAATAAGTCTCACGAGATCTGATGGTTTTATCAGGGGTTTCTGCTTTTGCTTCTTCCTCATTCTTTCTTGCTGTCGCCATGTAAGAAGTACCTTTCACCTCCTGCCATGATTCTGAGGCCTCCCCAGCCATGTAGAACTGTAAGTCCAATTAAATCTCATTTTCTTCCTAATCTCAGGTATGTCTTTATCAGCAGCGTGAAAACAGAAAAATAGAGTAAGTTGGTACCAGTAGAGTGAAGCGTTGCTAAAAAGACACCCAAAAATGTGGAAGCGACTTTGGAACTGGGTAACACACAAAGGTTGTAACAGTTTGGAGGGCTCAGAAGAAGACAGGAAAATGTGGGAAAGTTTGGAAATTTTTAGAGATTTGACAAAAATGCTGATAGTGATATGAACAATAATGTCCAGGCTGAGGTGGTCTCAGATGGATCTAAGGAACTTGTTAGGAATGGGAGCAAAGGTGACTCTTGTTATATTTAGCAAAGAGATTGGCGGCATTTTGCCCCTGCCCTAGAAATTTGTGGAACTTTGAACTTGAGAGAGCTAATTTAGTGTATCTGGTGGAAAAAATTTCTAAACAGCAAAGCATTCAAGAGGTGACTTGGGTACTGTTAAAAGCATTCCGTTTTAAAAGTGAAACAGAGCAAAAAAGTTCAGAGAATTTGCAGCCTGATGATGCAGTAGAAAATAAACCTTTTTTTTTTTTAAGAAGAAATTCAGGCCAGCTGCAGAAATTTACATAAGTAACAAGGAGCTAAATCTTATTGCCCAAGACCATGGGGAAAATCTCTCCAGGCCATGTCAGAGACCTTCATGGCAGCCCCTCCCATCATAAGCCTGGAGGCCCAGGAGGAAAAAGTGGTTTCAAGGGCCAGGCCCAAGCTCCCTGTACTGTGTGCAGCCAAGTGACTTTGTGCCCTGTGTCCCAATCACTCCACCCATGGCTGAAAGGGGCCAACGTGCAGCTCAGACTGTGGCTTTGGAAGGTGGAAGCCCTAAGCCTTGGCAGCTTCCATGTGGTGTTGATCCTGCAGGTGCACAGAAGTCAAGAATTTAGGTTTGGGAACCTCAATTTCAGAATATGTATGGAAATGCCTGGATGCCCAGACAAAAGTTTGCTGCAGGGGCAGGGCCTAATGGAGAACCTCTGCTAGGGCAGTGTGAAAGGGAAATGTGGGATCAGAGCCCCCACACAGAGACCCTACTGGGGGACTGATGAGTGGAGCTATGAGAAGAAGGCCATCATCCTCCAGAACCCAAAACTGTAGATCCACTGACAGCTTGCACCATGTGCCTAGAAAAGCCACAGACACTCAATGCCAGCCTGTGAAAGCAGCCAGGAGGCAGGCTGTACCCTGCAAAGCCACAGGGGCAGAGCTACCTAAGATTATGGGAACCCACCTCTTGCATCAATGTGACCTGGTTGTGAGATCTGGAGTCAAAGGTATCATTTTAGAGCTTTAAAATTTGACTGACTCAGTGGATTTCAGACTTGCATGAGCCCTGTAACCCCTGACCAATTTCTCCCATTTGAAATGGCTGTATTTACCCAGTCCATGTACCCACATTGTATCTAGGAAGCAACTAGCTAGCTTTTGATTTTATAGGCTCATAGGCAAAAGGGGCTTGACTTGTTTCAGATGAGACTTTGGGCTGTGGACTTTCGGGATTAATGCTGATATGAGTTAAGACTTTCTGGGACTGTTGGGTAGGCATGATTGGTTTTGAAATATAGGGACATGAGATTTGGAGGGTCAGTGGTGGAATGATACGGTTTGGCTGTGTTCCAACTCAAATCTCCACTTGAATTGTATCTCCCAGAATTCCCACGTGTTGTGGGAAAGACCCGGGGGGAGGTAATTGAATCATGGGGGCCGGTCTTTCCCATACTATTCTCGTGTTAGTGAATAAGTCTCACGAGATCTGATAAGTTTATCAGGGGTTTCCACTTTTACTTCTTCCTCATTCTCTCTTGCTGCTGCCATATAAGAAGTGTATTTCACCCTCCACCGTGATTATGAGACCTTCCCAGCCATGTGGAACTATAAGTCAAATTAGACCTCCTTTTCTTCCTAATCTCGGGTATGTCTTTATCAGCAGTGTAAAAACTAATACATCATTATATGCTCCAAAATTATTTTATATTACTCACTATAATTCACTTCTGACATTATTATTTTGGTACTCAATTATCCCAAATGTGGGCAATGAAGTCCTCTCAACTCAGCTCTTATACCCTTTTTAAATATGTGGACTCAGAAAGAAGGTTAGGACAGACATTATCTCCATTTATACTGAACATTGCATTGGTGCTATTAACCAATTCAGTTAGACAAAAGAAAATAATTATGGGTACAGAAGCTAAAAAGGAGAACTGAAATAATCTCTATTTGCAAATTATATGTAGGTTTTAAAATAGAAAACATTGAAAATAATTGAGCTTATATTTCAACTTTAGAAGAAACACAGAAAGCAACGGATTATCAAAAATAATTTACAAGTAAATATTAGAATAAAAGTGTAAAAATTAATAAATATGCAAAAAACAAGACAAAAGATCAATTATGCATAATCGTTAAGAATGTCAATCAAAATGACAAATTCTAAAAATTATAGCTTGAGCCTACTGCAAGGGTGTAATCATAGAATATTTACTGTTGATCTCCCCTTTTCATTTCTTCTTACACACTCAGAAGTATGCTGAGTTTTTTGTCTGCACCTGGTGATAAGTAAGGATATACCCAGAAACTTGAGAAGTAATTGGCGGGATGATAAGGATCAGAAAAACCTCAAGAAAATGAATAAATCCTTACCAAGATTAGGCTACTGGGGGCCTTTACAAGGATTTTATCTAGATGTGTTTGTTTCTCTGAAGCAGATATTGTTGCTAAATCTTGAGTGTCTTCCTTCAAACAGTTAAGTAATTGCACATTTCATCTACCCTAAGGTAGCTTTTAGATTTTGTTTTGTCACTGGCCATTATTCTTGGGTATACTTTCAAAACCCTAATATATTTTGTGAAATAAAAATTGTTTAGAGAATGATTAAACAATCCTAAGAAAAACAAGGGTGATTATAAAATAGCATTTTGAATAAATCTTATGATTTTTAATCATATTTTTAAATTTTTATTTTTGAGAATTTTGAAATATTTTACATTTTAAAAAGGCAAATAATTTTTTTAAATGTAAGATATTTTAAAATTCTAGAACATATAGATTTAAAAGTATTGACTAAAATAGGAAGACAAAATCAAAATGTGTCAATGACCATTAGAACGGAAATAAAATTTCTAAACAATGAGGAAATTTTTATCTTATAACCTTTGAAGATGAGCAAATTTTGACACCAAAATAGCTTGGAGAGGAAGTTCAAGATACTTAAATTACAGACTAATCTCACATAAAACCATAGATTTAACCATTTTAAATAACACATTAGCTAATCAAGTAGTTTTTTTAAGTAAATAGTATGGTTTATATCAGAATGCAGAATATTTTACTATCTATATGACAGTACAGATAATATTGGTGAGCACATAAAATTATTTGATAAACTTGTATGTTTATGAATTTAAAACAAATTTTAGCAATCTAAATATTAAAGGGAATTTAAAACAAATTTTAGCAATCTAAACATTAAAGGGGATTTTTTAAGTGATATGTATCTTCAGCAAAAAGCTACAGTGCAAAGCACATTTATTATTTTTTACTTTTTACTTTTGAAGATGATGTTTCTGCTAGTACCAAGGACCAAGGAACATAGTACACTTAAAGGTCCAATCTAAAAACATTGTTATAAATACAACAAGACATGTGAGATAGCTATAGTAGAGGAGAAAGATAAACTATCCATATATACAGATGATATGATTGTTTTTATAAATCACCAGAAAAACGTAAAGACAATATAGTTTTTTTACTAAGAGTATTGTAAGGTTTCTCAATGCAAGATAAAAAAATAGTTATCAAATTTATTCTTGAAAAAAGACACCTCTACATATCACAGGTGCCCCTTTCCTCCCCCATTTAGTAGTTTACCAAGAAACTATTTCATCAGTTTTAGTTACCTTCCTCCTAAGGAGCTAAGCTCCTTCTTCCTAAAAGGCCATGTCCTTGATGGAGTTTCCATTTCTTCCCTTTTGTTTGTAGAACTATTAGGTGGACTCCTCTTCCACAGAGGCGGGGGGTATTCTCTATGTGCTTCCTCATAGTTGGCGTAAGCCCAGCTCTTTTGGGGTAATGAAAGTTTGAGGAAAACAGAGTTCTTGGCTGATTCTCTGTTTGAAAATTTACATTCAAAATGTAGGCAACTAGTATGTGTTTGGTGATCCAATATATGATACCATAATTATGCATTTAGAGAATTTTATGGGGAAACATGCCATTACAATAGCAGTGTCATAAATTATCTAGAAATAAATCTATACAAAAATGCAAAAACTTTTTGTAGAAAATTACATAGCATTTTCTACAGAATAAAAGAGAATGAAAATGAGACAGACATGACTGCTATTCACAGATACTAACACTAATGTCAGGAATATGAGAACTTTTGTGTAGAAATCTATAAATCTATGAATAAACGCATTAATCTGGAAATTAACCTAGATAATAAAAAAAGTCTAGAGCTTTTAGAGATATTGTGTGTGTATGTGTATGTGTATATGTGTATATATATTCACATATATACATGTATATATAGTTTACATGTATACATATATGTATAGGTTGTATGTATACATATGTGTATATGTAGTAAAAAAACTGTGTAGCAACATGTTTTGGAGTGGTATATACATATTTCAGAAAAAAATGGTCACCTTATGGGGAAACAAATGCCATTAGAAGAGGACATATTGGGGTGCACTGATCATGAAATTTTTTTTCTAAAATAAATGATGTTTGAGTTTAGTTATTTTACTTAAAAACGGCTATTGGTGTATGGATGTTCATTATATTATATGTCTATAAAGATTATTTTATAGCTTTTGTCCTCTCCTAACATTAGACATCAACAACGTGTACTCTTTTCTTTTTTTGCTCCCTGGCTGTTGGATACAGCTGATGCCATGGGTTTTGGAGACCTGAAAAGCCCCACTAACTTCCAGGAACTCAATGATTACCTGGAGGGCAAGTGCTACACTGAGGGATATGTGCCATCCCAAGTACTGAGACAGTATTTGACACAGTCGCTGGCCCACTGCCTGCTGACAATATGCTCACAGATTAAAATAATCAATAAGACAAAAATGACCATACTGCCCAAAGCAATTTACAGATTTAATGCTGTTCCTAACAAACTTCCAATGTCATTTTTTACAGAATTAAAAAAAAAAATTCTAAATTTTATGTGGAACCAAAAAAGAGCCTGAATGGTCAAAGCAATCTTAAGTAAAAAGAACAAAACTGGGGGCATCATACTACCCTACTTCATATTATAGTAAAAAACTATAGTAACCAAGACAGCTTGGTACTGGTACAAAAACAGACACATGGACCAATGGAACAGAATAGAACACCCAGAAATAAAGATGCATACCTACAAGCATCTGATATTTGACAAGCTGACAAAAAAGCAATGGGGAAAGGAATCCCTTTTCAATAAATGGTTCTGGAATAGCTGGCTAGCCATTTGCAGAAGATTAAAGCTGGATTCCTACCTTTCACCATGCACAAAAACTAACTCAAAATGGATTAAAAATTCAAATGTAAGACCACAAACTATAAAAATCCTGGAAGACAACCTAGGAAATACTTTTCTCAACAGTGGCCTTGGCAAAGAATTTTTGGCTATGTCCCCAAAAGCAGTTTGCAGCGAAAAAGAATTGACAAGTGAGACTGGGTTAAACTAAAGTACTTTTGCACAGCAAAATAAACTATCAACAGAGCAAACTAACGACGAATAGAATGGGAGAAGATATTCACAAACTATACATCTGACAAAGGCTTAATATCCAGAAACTAGAGATAAATTAAATCAATAAGCAAAAAAAAACCCTATTAAAAGTCAGCAAATGATATAAACAGACACCTCTAAAAATAAGACATACAAGTAGCCAACAAACATACACAAAATGTGCAGCATCATTAATCAAAAGAAAAAAATACCCAAAAGAAAACAAATCATTCTACCAAAAAGACACATGCACTTGTATGTTCATCACTGCGCTATTCACAATAGCGAAGACATGTAGTCAACCCAGGTGCCCAACAATGGTAGATTGGGTAAAGAAAATTTGGTACATATATACTATGGTTTACTTTACAGCCACTAAAAAGACTGAAATCATGTCCTTTGCAGCAACATGGAAGGAGCTGAAGGCCATAATCTTAAGAAAATTAATGCTCCTCATCACTGGTCATCAGAGAAATGCAAATCAAAACCACAATGAGATAGATACCATCTCACACCAGTTAGAATGACGATCATTAAAAAGTCAGGAAACAACAGATGCTGGAGGGGATGTGGAGAAATAGGAACGTTTTTACACTGTTGGTGGGAGTGTAAACTAGTTCAACCATTGTGGAAGACAGTGTGGTGATTCCTCAAGGATCTGGAGCTAGAAATACCATTTGACCCAGCGATCTCATTTCTGAGTATATACCCAAAGGATTATAAATCATGCTGCTATAAAGACACATGCACACGTGTGTTTATTGCAGCACTATTCACAATAGCAAAGACTTGGAACCAACCCAAATGTCCATCAATGATAGACTGGATTAGGAAAATGTGGCACATATACACCATGGAATACTATGCAGCCATAAAAAAGGATGAGTTCATGTCCTTTGCAGGGTCATGGGTGAAGCTGGAAACCATAAATCTGAGCAAATTATCACAAGGACAGAAAACCAAACACCACACGTTCTCACTCCTACCTAGGTGGGAATTGAACCATGAGAACACTTGGACACAGGGTGGGGAATATCACACACTAGGGCCTGTCATGAGGTGGGGGGCAAGGGGAAAGATAACATTAGGAGAAATACCTAATATAAATGACGAGTTAATGGGTGCAGCAAACAAATATGGCACATGTACACCTATGTAACAAATCTGCATGTTTTGCACATGTACCCTAGAACTTAAAGTATAATAATAAAAAAGAAAATTAATACCGAAAGAGAAAACCAAATACCACATGTTTGCATTTGTTTTTTTTTGTTTGTTTGTTTGTTTGTTTTTAACATGTTTGCATTTGTAACAAGAACTAAGCATTGAGCACACATGGATGTAAATATGCAAACAATAGACACTGTTGACTACTGAAGGGTGGAGGAAGGGGTGTGGGTTAAAAAAAAAAAACCTATCTATTGGGTACTCTGCTCACTACCAGGGTTACATGATCTGTACTCCAAATCCCAGCATCACACAGTATTTCCATGTAAAAAATCTGCACCCCCCTGTATCTAAAATAAAAGTTGAAATTAATAATAATAGAAAGTAACTTTTTAAAAAGATAAACAGTCAATTAGAAATCTTAAAAGAGTAAAGATTTCTAATTGGAAGACCCACAGTGTGTTTGCTTCAACATAAAACTGAACGATTCACTTTGGAACTTAAAACAGGGCAAAAGCTGAAATAGAGAGAAGTCCATGACACTAACGACCTTAATAACATAGATATAGATTAAATAGTAAATTATGATTTTCCTGATCTAAATTTCCTTGAAAACTACTGAGGATACATTGACTACCATCACAAACAAGATGCTCAATTGGAAATGTAAGATCCCTGCTCAAAATTTTGCGGAAGCGACCCATTTATGACTATATTTCAGTCTTAATGAATTCTGAGCATGTAATTTTCTTAAAATAGAATTTATAAAATATAATTTAGATGCTAGAATTATTGTTATCTTTGTATCTGACTCTTGTTGGTCTTTTAACAGAAGGGTAAGTCTTTCAAAGTCTCTAGTTATGGATATTAATAAGTCATGCAAACTCTCCCTCTCAAAATCCCAACTGTCTTTACATATTTGACAGCTGCTGGAGTGTAGACAGTCTTCCAGAAATAAAGGAATGTAAAGCACACTGGAGGAGTTTAGACACTGCATAAGCAAGGAAACCCAGAAATGTTACTCAATGGGAATTATTTTATACTACTGGATGTAAGAATGATAGAGAAAGCTAATTTGTAACTATACAAATTGACTAAAACCTAATAATATAACCTTATACATATTGAGTGCATCATGTTAATGGGAAAAAGATGACAATTGCTTCTTCTTCTCAATATTATCGCCAGCAATTGTTTTGATTTAAGTCCATATACAAAGATACAAATTAACCAATTATAGTTTTACTTGTTATTATTCTTAAAAATTCAATCCTGATTACTTAGGAGTGTTATGTCTAGAATTATTTCTGTTTAGTTCGTTCTTTTATGATAGTCAATTAAGTTTTTTTAGATTAATAAATTGATTTACCTATGCCTATAGAAATAATAACACAAATAATATTTTCCTGTTTATCCAGGATGCCAACTTTCCAGTTATAAAATTGAGCTAATTTGAAGACAATGGTTTATTTATACTCATCATTGAGATTTTTGGAAAAAAACACACACAGAATTCTATTTTGTAGGAAAAGTTACTTTTTAAAGTCGTTATTCCCTGAGGTGGCATGTTAACTAAACAAGAAAAAAAATAGAAAAAAGAAAAGGAAAAAACAAACAGTGAAACAGTAGAGGAGTCCACAGTATATGTTTATTTTATAAATGATTAATATACTCTTTTCTGGGTACAAATACATAATGACATCACTGAAATTTGAAAAAATTTATAAATATTAACAATAATTTCTGCTTTATTGGCTGCATTTTTCTTTTGGTACAATATTTTAAAAATATATTTTCTCTCTACATAAATAGGTGCATGTTGATTTATAAAAAGCAACAAGTATACTTGCTAAAATCTTGCTTTTGAGGTAATTAATGATTAAGGATATATGCAACAAAAGAATTTTGTGTTTTATTGCTAAGGCAGCAAATTCTGCCCAATGTTTCCATAGCACATCTTCCAATTAAGAAGGCAGCTGTCATATTGACTGAATTGATAATCTGTTCACATGTCACCCGGGAATGTTTAAGTTTACTGGAATGTGAAGTCACTAGAGAATGTTCAGACTTCCAAATTAATGTTTCCTTGGAGTTTTGTCACTGACAACAAGAAAAAACATTAAGCTTAATTGTCTTTCTGGATTTGTAGAATCAGTCTTTTTGCTGTAGGTCTGAATTTTTAATACTGGCTTAGGGCAGGGTCTTTAAAAAAATAGTACAATAAAAATAAAGGTTATTTGTCTGTCTTGTGACTTTTGTCCAGACTCAAAAAAGACTGATATGTATAAAAATTACACGGTTTTATGAAAATGTCTACATGAAGGCTTGTGAATTTTTAGTAGAATGAAAATTAATTTTACAAATCACGCAACAAAATAAAATAATAGTAAAATATAAAATTCATCCTACTATGAGTAGCACATAAATTCTCTATAATGGTCCTCAAATGCTTTCAGTCTATGTCTCCAAGTTCTGCACAATGCTTTTGATACCTGACATCATGTCATATAACAGCATATAACAGACGTGTGTGTGCACGCACACACACAGACACACACAAAGAACCTGAAGTTGGCTGTTTTTGAATGATTTATATTACACACAGCATTTAAAAAACTTTTCCGCCTTTTGTTGTTGTTGTTAGCTGCAGCTCCACATTTTGATCTTAATGACAGAGGGATCAGGCAGAAAAATACATACAATGATGGGAAATCAGAAGAGAATAAAAAGAGAAAAAGCAAGAGAGAAGTACAAAACTAGATAGAAGAGGAAGAAACAGAAGATAATGCAGATTAAAAATAAGGTATAAAGAAAAGAGAGCAGAAAATAAGAAACCCTGAAAATCTGCATGATTCTCAGCCCCTCATTTGGATGAAAGTAATTTAGGAAAGCAGTCCAGAAAATTTTTAAACCCAATTGTATTTGGCTTGAAAATCTGTATTGATCCGACTTAACGTTTTAAAATTTTACTTCCCTTTATATCAGTTTTCACCATTATATTTCTCCATAGTCTGCATATCAGTCATTTGGAATGTATCTGACTAATATAAAAATATTTTAGATCTTGGCAGATACCAGAATTAAAAATAGAAGTGAAGTAAAGAGTTAATTCTAGGCTAGGCGCAGTGGCTCATGCCTGTAATCCCAGCCCTTTGGGAGTCTGAGGCAGGTGGATCACTTGAGATCAGTAGTTCGAAAACAGCCTGGCCAATATGGTGAAACCCCGTCTCTACTAAAAATACAAAAATTAGCCGGGCATGGTGGCATGTGCCTGTAGTCCCAGCTACTCAGGAGGCTGAGGCAGGAGAATCCCTTGAACCCGGGAGGCAGAGGTTCCAGTGATCCGAGATTGTGCCACTGCACTCCAACCTGGGTGACAGAGCAAGACTTCTTCTCAAAAAAAAAAAAGTTAATTATAAATTTAATGTATATTTCTATTTCTGGGATAATGTGAAAGTGAAATAAAATGTTAATGCACATGATAAAGTTAATATATTTATATTAAATGAGTAAAGAAGTTTACAAAACTGAAAATATGAGTCCAATTTTATAAGCAGAAATAAAAAGCTGGCTTATGGAAACTTTAGGTTGGACCTACCATCGTAAGATGAGTTAGAAATTGAGTAGAACTCTCCCTAGCTGCTGTAACTGAATTCACAGGTGGGTAGAGGAAATGAGACATGAGACAAAAGACACCAGAAAGTATTTGTTATAGGAAATAAGTATGAACTGCAAAGACTTTTGGCCTGAGAAGCTGGAAGACTAAAATTTGAAAAAATTGAAATTGGAAAAGTTGTACGTGGGGCAGATTTTTTTTTCAGACTAACTATAAGTTCAGTTTTGTTTGGGACAGGTTGAGTTTTAAACATCTACTTTTGTTCAGATGAAAATGTAAAATAGTCAAATAAATTTGGATTTAGTGTCTATGCCTATTCTATATACATTTTATTAAATGTATATATAAATATATGGATTTAAATGTCAGCAGGTTAATGCTGATTTAAGCACATTACTATGTTTTCATAGATAACTTGATTCTATTTTTCCCAATGTTATCCATTCATTTCCTCATTTTAAAAGTTCACCAATCTATCTGTCAAACAATGATGTCATTCATATTTGGGCTCCAATCTAGACTGCCTTGAATTCATTATAATTCCTTGATTGACTCTAAGCTCTGGTTTCAAAATTTCTCATGATGTCTTGTGAAAGGCTTTAAAGAATCTTACTCTTAGAATTAATTAATTAATTGCCTGTAATTTGAGTAGAGGGTGGAAGTAAGTTTGTGCTTTCAGATTCCATGTGTATATATCTCCTGCAGAACTGATACCCAACTCTTGAATTTCATTTCTGCCTATAATATTAGATCATTATCTATTCTCAATTAAAGTTGAGCTTCCTCCCATGGCTACTCTTAAAAAACAGCCTCTAAATTTACTTTATTTTACCTATTCTTAAGTCTTTATCAATGGCTCTGACCAAAGCCATCTATATCATCAGTAATGAGTTCTGGTACCATTTCATCACTGAGCCTAGGTGATAATACTTACCCTAATGTTTTAAAATAAAATAATTTTAGCTACTTTAAATGCACCTTTTGTTTTATAAAAATAGTTTATATTCATATCTCACATTGAATTTGTCAATAATTGAGTCAAATCTCTATGTAATATAAATGACACATTTTATGGACAAAATGGTCTAATAATTGCATTAGTAAACCATCTAAATACTTACACATAATAGTTTTTACATTCACAACTCTGGACCACTGTTAGTGTAGCACTTAGCTGTAATGAGTTTCATTCAATTGACCATTTTATTTTTTCATTATAACTTATTATTTTCTTAATTGTACTGAATTAATAACAAAATCTAAACAGAATATCAAGTAAAAGTTTATTTCAAAATGGTAAAGTAACCTGTCTCAACAAGCTAGAAAAATCAAAGACCAAAATAAACCCAACACAATCAGAAGGAAGGAAGTGATAAAGATATTAGCAGAAAACAAGTATAATGAAATTAAGAAATTAAATAAAAATCAATAAAACAAAAGATAATTCTTTGAAAATATCAATAAAACTGATAAATTTCTGGAAAAACCAACACTAGTAAAAAGAGAAATCACCAAAATCAGGAGTCAAATGGGACATATTACCACAAATCCAGAAGCCATTAAAAAGATAATGAGGGAACACTACATTCAACCTTACACTCAGAAGGTAAATAATTTAGATGAAATGAATCAATTCCTCAAAATCCACAAGCAACAAAAACTCAACCAAGTTGAAACATACCAATGTAATTTAAAAATTTTAAAACTCTCAAAATGAAAAATTTCAGTTGCAGATGATTTAACTAGGGAAATCTACCAAATATTTAAAGAATTAATGCGAGTTTTGCATAATCTCTTCCAGAAAATAGAAGAGGAGGAAACATGTATTAATTTCCCACTGCTGCTGTAATCAATTGCCATAAACAATGGCTTGAAGCAATTTGGATTTATTCTTTTACAGCTTTTTACCTTATAGAAATAAAATCTAGGTGTCATCAGGGTTGATTCTTGATAAATACTTAAGAGAAAAATCTATTCCTCAACTCTCACAGCTTTTGGTGGCTGCTAGAATTCCTTGGCTTGTGGCAACATTACTCTAGTTCCTTGATCTTCACATCACTTTCTCTTCTTTGTGTATAAAATCTCCCTTTGTTTCTGTCTTATAAGGACTCATGATTACAAAATACTTCAATAGACATCTATAAAATGTGTAGACTTCGTATGCTGAAAAGTATAAAATGCAGCTGAAAGATATCAAAGAGGGCCTAAATAAATAGAGAAGCATGCCTATTCTTGGATTGGAATGCTTGATACAAGAAAGAGTTAATCTCCCAAATTTATCTACAGGTTTATTATAATCAATTTCTTTCAAGCTCCGTGAAAGTCTCTTATATAAATAGATAGCAAATACATAAATTTACTCTAAAATGTATGTGTAAGGACAAAGGTCCTAGAATAGCTGAACATTGACATAACTCACATTTTAAGCAAAAATTGATTTACAATCAATCATGGAATTTAATGTGAAATGTTAACATATAAAATTTAGAAAATTATATGAGAAAAGCTTCAGGAAAAAGGGCTAAGCAAATAGTTCCTAGATTTGACACCAAATTCATGACTGATAAAAGGCAAAATAAGTTGGAGTTCAGGAAAATTAAAAACACTTGCTTAGCAGAAGCTCATGTGAAGATGAAAATTTGCATACTCTGAGAAAATATTTTCAAACCACATATCTGACAAAGAATTAAAATCAAGACTATGAAAAGAACTCTCAAAACTTAAACTTAAAACAACATAAAACCCAATTATAAAATAGGCAACAAACATGAACAAAAATTTTGCTGAAGAGAAAGCATAAATGATAATACAAACATAAAAAGATGTTTAACTTCAGTAGTCATTAAGTGCAATTTAAAAACAATCATAAGAGATCACTATAGACATAACAGAATTTGTAAATTAACACAAAACAACTATTACAGCACCAAAAAGAGCAAATATGTAAAAATTGAATCACTCATGCAGTAATGATGGAAAACTGTTTGGCAATTTTTTATAAAATAAAACATTTAATTAGCATTGACCCAGAAACCCTTGGACATTTATCCCAGAGAAATAAAACTTGCATTCACAACAAACAAACAAAACATCCATACAAGAATATTCACACTATCTTTATTTGTCATAGCTGAAACCTGGAAACAGCTCAGATGTCCTTAAGCAGGTGAATAGTTACACAAAGCGTGTTAATACATTCCACTAGATATAACACGACAATAATAAAAAGAAACCAAGTATTAGTACACTTAACAACTTAGATGAATCTCCAGGAAACTATGCTTAGTAAAGAAAGTCAAATTCAAGAGGTTATATCTCATATGATTCTTTTTATATAGTATTTTTGAAATGGTCACATTTTAGAATGTGACCATTTCAAACCATAAATGGAGAACAGATTTATGGTTGCCATAGACTATTAGGGATGGATTTGTAGGTTCTTGTGGTGGTAGCATTGGTAGAGTGAGGCAAGAGTGAGGTAGGTGTGTCTGTAAAAGGGCACCAGAATAAATCCAGGGGAATCCTTGTAGTACTGAAACTATCCACTATCTCCACTGCGTTGGTGGATACTGAAACCTACACAGGTGATAAAATTGCTAAGAACTTATGGTAGATACACACACACACACACACACACACACACACAAATGAGTACAAGGAAAACTGGAGGGATCAGAAAGAGAACAGTGGATAGTATCAATGTCATTATCCTGATTAACTATTATATTAGTTTGGCAAAATATTTCTTTTGGGGGAAACATGGCCAATTGCACAAGGAACAACTGTCTCATTTCTTAACATTGAATATGAATGTACCAATTATTAAATTTTACAAAGCTCAATTCTAAAAATTTACAGATCTAGAATAAATATACAATAAAGATATTTAATAATCTCTGTTATTGTTAGCCCTCTACTCTAAAATTATCTTGATTTTATATGTATACATTTCTCAACGAATAGAAGAGTTGAGTTTATGATATACAAGTTAGATGGGATTATTCTTTGACCAAGACATTTTATATCTTATAATACTCTCTAATATTATGTACGTCTACTTGTTGAGTGATATAAAAATCCAGAAACACAGTAACTCAGAGTGCCACCAACTGACAATTCAGTTGTTCTTACTTAATTTTAAAAATGTAAATAAACATGTCACATCTTGCATTATTAGACTATCATGAAAATGTGTGAGGAATTGTCATAACTCATTTATTGTATTTTCCTATTTATTTAAAAAGAATTGATCTTTACATAATGGTCAAAAATATTAGACAGATCTATATGTTAGTTAACTTAATTATAATATTTTTTGCAAAGACTAGAATTTTTGGTTGTTGGACTTAAGTTGGTACTTATAAATGTTAATCACAGTAGCAACTCTTTATCCTTACTTCTTAGCATTTTCCTTGTATTTACTCATTTAGTGTTCTATGAGGATATTTTTATGTATAAATAACATTATTGAAGTGTATGAGAGAGCAATAAACATTGTGTCACCCTAAATACCTTACCATTTAGTTGCAAACCTTTGTATAAAAACACATTAACTACTTTTTTATATTTTCTTCACTATTTAGTAGTAAAAAGCTTTCAAGTTTTTTAACCCAACAAAAATAGCCATATATTGTGTCACCTGATCACATTATACGTATTACGGCATAATGTGTCTTTTAGCTAAATGTCTAGTGGTTTACTTTACCAAAGGCATAATCGGTGAAATTAAACTCAAAATGGTACACATTAATGCATTTATTAGAGATTCATTTTAACTATATTGGCATTATTTGCTAAAGTAACTAAATACACAAGTTTCTGAAAAGTGTAAATATTTAAGATAAACAAATACTCAACAGTTTAATAAAATTAACTACTTGTGCTAATTTGTGCTATTAATTACCACAACACTTCTTCATGTTGCTGTACTGTAGTTAAGAGTCTAACAGACTGTTCATAATACACTGTTATTTAGACACAAATAAAATACAAATCCAAAGGGAAAGAGCTTCCCTTTTAGAAAAACTGAACTTACATATTTTATCACTATATATAGACAGAATCCTTACATGTTAACAATTACTGGACCTATTTATCCCATCTCTGGTATCCATAGATTTCACAATACCTTTCTTAAAGACATTTACATATTCCTCAAAATTTAAATAATTCAATTAGTTTTTCTTTGAGCACCTTCAATATTTTCTGTTTTAGGAAAGAAGAGGCATATAGTTTGCTCTGCTTTTATAACAACATATACATTTGCTTATACTTTTTTATACATTTGGGTATTAAAATATTTTATAAGGACAGAGTTTCTACAGAACGTGATTATTTTTTATAATTTAACAAAAATTATTAATGGAGTAGTAGTTGCAGTCTCTTAGTCCCTAGTTCAGCTGGGTCTGAGTGCTTGTCCCATGATCAAGAAGAATAAAGCACATGGACACCAGAGAGTGAATATAGTAGGATTTATTAAGCAAAAGAAAGTTCTCAGCAAAGAGAAGGAGCCTGAAAGCAGTTTGCCAGAAGCTGAGTTCTCGGTCTTTTAAGTGGCAGAAGCCAGGAAGTCTTCTGTGGGATTTGTCCAAAAGGGAGGGGTAAAGTTCCCTCCTAGGGGTGTTGCATCTGTGCATGCCAGGGGTTGGCCAGAGTGACTCCGTCTTGGTTATTATCCATGAGTGCCTAAGCAAAACCCACAGGTGTGGGGGCTCAAACCACAATGCTAATGTCACGTTAACAACATTATAATGAGCTGGGTCAAGCTAAGGACTTTAGGTTGATTTATTGCACCTGCAACTAAGTTGGGACATTTTCTTCTGAGCAACATCCTGGCACAAGGGGAAGTTCTTAACCACATTTCTTCCCGTTAGCTGCAGAGGTGGTGAGGGTGCTGTCTCGTGGTTGTTCCTGTGAACACTGGCCTTCTCTGTCCTTCTCCCAAGATCTTCCCTATTTGCCTAGCCAGCCCCTAACTGCCTCTCTCTCAGTAGATGTTCTTGATCTTGCATATCTAGAAAAGTTTATCACTGAACCCCTTAAAATTTATTAAGTTTCATTTTCCCTTAAAATAAAATAAATACATAGGAGCTTAATGGATCTTACAATTATTTCTGTCTTTTAAAGGTAAGTTTAACTATAACTTTACAGAATATTTTATTAGAACACTTTACCAATATAAGATTGAAAATGCATTTTAAAAATTCAGTATGTCGTGCTTCATTTTAGAAAACAAGATAAAAATGGATAATAAGAGCTTGCTAACACTGATTATAAATCTCAACCATTAATATTATTTGAATATATATAAACAACAAAGACACAAATTATTTTCTACGATTAATGTCATCAATCCAACTTGGATAGTTAACAAAGAAGCAGCAAGCTCATTTCTTACAATGAAAACTTTAAGTTCAGATATTCTCAATGTTGTTTTAAGTGTGCATGTAGGGACTTAAAAGGAAGAATGAATTGCTAGTCCATCATAACTTTTTGTTTAGGTAAAATTGCAGCATGATGATTCATGAGTGTATTAATAATACTTTAATATGTATGCTATGAATAATGTGGAGAGTTTGTATTTATTTTATTCTTTCCTGTGTTAGCTCTATAGTCATATAATCTCTATTATCATATATGTATATGCTCTTTGTTTCATTTTGTTTTTGTTTGTTTCTCTTTTGAGACAGAATCATGTAATATTGCCCTGGGTGAAGTGCAGTGGAGCAATCTCATCTCACTGCAACCTCTGCCTTTTGGGTTCACACAGTTCTCATGCCTCAGCCTTCCAAGAAGCTGGGATTACAGACATGTGCCACCATGTCCAGCTAATTTTTGTATTTTTATTAGAGAGTGCTTTGCTGTGTTGCTCAGGCTGGTCTCAAACTCCTGGTCTCAAGCAATCCACCTGCCTTGGCCTCCCAAAATGCTAGGATTACAGGCATGAGCCAACGTGCCCAGCCTATTCTTATATGTATATGCTTTAATATATGTTGTATATGGTAACCAAAATTGAATTTCCCTTTTATCATTTTCAGTTCAATTTTACTAATAATTTGTAGTACATTTTATAAAAGCATTACATCATAGTGGATCAGAAATTTAAAAGAATCAACCAAACAATTATTCATAAACCAAAGATAAGTTGACAATTTTATCTATCCTAAAACACTAGGAATTATATTAATGTTCTATTAATATCTCAATGTTTTAAGTTTTGTATAATGAAAATTATGGATTGATGCTGTTTTTAAAATTAGGCATATGGTACCTTAGAAATAATTTTATAACTTTATTAGGTACATGTTAATAAACAAGATATTATTTCTCCTTTCTGTAGAAATATATTAATATTTGTTTTAAGATCTACTTTTAAGTTCTAAAAAGGAAAGGGAAGAAAAAGAGCAAAACAGATTTTAATAGTAAACAATTGCATTTTTGTTACATTTGACACAGTTGCAAAATTGTTTACGGCTTTCCATGGAGTTTCCCAAACTTTCTTTAACACACTTGTACTTTTACAAATGTACCTGTGTGCATGTAAGATAGACTGAAGGGTTGTTTATCAGACTTACATTATAACTGTCTCTGAACAGGGCCATAGAAAGAAATAGTGAATATGCAGAGTGTAAGTCTTTGAAATCAATGTTCTTTTTTTCTATTTTAAAGAAGAGAGGAGAAGATGAAAGGTGTGGGTAGACACTTCTAGGTATGACATAGATACAAAAGCAGTGTGCTGCCTGAAGTAAATTATACCATGATGTGAAGACTGCTTAGTAATGAGGTTATATTTAATTCACTTCTCACTTTGAAAATAGTTGATTGGTGGGTAAAAATAGAGTTGACACAAGTAGCGATTCTGGCTAAGGAATCTCTACAGAGTAGCACTTGTAACTGTAGATGCAGCATGGAACTCCATCAGCCTTAAAGCAGAACAGAGCTTCCTACTCTTACATGCTGACTGTTAAGTGCAGAATGAGCCCAATCATTTCACACCTTCCCTTTACTTCTCCTTTTTTTTCTCCAAGTCTCTAAGAAAATAAGCAGTAATGATTGTTTAGATTTAAAACATTCTAAATGCATACTTTGTTATAAAAACAAATCATTTATGAGAAAAAATTCCAGTAGTACCTGCCATATGCTGATCATTTACTACCTATCAGAATTACAAATAAGCAAAGTATAGACATTAAGTCTTTTAATTTTTTATTAGAACAACTGTGCAATCTTTTTCTTTATCTCCCTTATATTAGACTATATACAGTAAATGAAATATAGAATCAGAATATATTAATAGAATATATAATCCTAAAATATATCTGTCTATATATAAAATATATCTCATTACACCCATATATTTATAACTAGAATACATACATATATTTATTAGAGATTGAGTGAATATGTTCTACAATAATCCTAACCAAGTGTGTTTTATTTCACTGCCAATGATCCTACTGCCTTTCTTCTCTATTTTCTTAGAAGAAATATTTACACATATACAATAAACCACGTAACTTAGAAGTAAATATTTTCAATGTCAAATATCATATTTCTAGCAATTTAACATGTATTTTTAAAACATTATGAATGACATACTATAGCTTAAGTGCAAATCCTTCATATACTCATTCTGAAAATAAACAGATCCCAACAGCTATTTGCTTCTCAGTGAGTATCAACCATACTGCTGAGATTTGTCATTTTGCTTTGAAACAAGTAAAGAATGGGAAATATATCAATCCCTAAAGATCTTTCCTGAAAGACTCCACAGTTTATTCAATGACCGTCATGAAATTCAACTTCTTTGCTGATAAAACTATTGTACAATATCTAACGGAGAAACATAAGGACAAATTTATCTCTGATTCAGCATCTGAAAGCCAACTGTAGTATATTATTTGCTTTCTATGGAATTTCATTCTGCACTACACTAACAAATTAAGCTGTTACAATTCTATATATTATATTGCTATTTTTAAATGTATGGCTTTCACCATTTCTGTTGCTGTATGCTCAATTAGGTAAGTGGTTATTATTGCAGGGCAAAGCTTATAAAACTGAGTTTCTGAAAAGAGAATAGACAAAATAAGTAGAAAGCAATTTTTTTCAAAAAATATGTTGACTACATTTACTATTAGCTTAAATAATAAATGTTAAAACACTAACCTAAAGGTTGAGCTTACTTTAATTAGCCAATTATATTTGGTTGCAAACCAAATCTCCTTGATTTCAATATGATATTTCTGTTGACATTCATTGTAAAATTGCAGAGGTGTCTCACCAGACTAAAATATTTTATTGGAGTTAAATGTCATAATAAAGTAGATTAAAGACATTTTCTTGTAGAATGATGTTATAAAGTACAGCTGACTCTCAAACATGCAGGAATTAGGGGCATTGACCCTTACAGAGTCAAAAATCCATGTATAACATTTTAGTCTCCCAAAACTTAACTGCTAATAGACTGCTGTTAACCAGAGGTCTTACAAATAACATAGTCAATGAATACATATTGTGAATGTTGTATGTATCATATACTACATTATTACAATAAAGTAAGCTAGAAAAAATCATTAAGAAAATTATAGAGAAGAGAAAATATATTTGCTATTTAACAAGTGGAAGTAGATCATCGTAAAGGCATTCATCCTCATTGTCTTCATGATGAGTAGGCTAAGGAGGAGGAGGAAGAAGAGAAGTCGGTCTTGGTGTCTTGTGGGTGGCAGAGGCTGAAGAAAATCTACTATAAGTGGACCCAGGCACTTCAAACCCATGTTGTTCTAGGGTCAGCTGTATTGTTACATGTTATAGACTAAACGTTTATATCCACACAAAATTTATTATGTTTAAACACTAACATTCAAGTGTGACTGTTTGAAGTAAGAAACAAGGGTTAAATGAGGCCTATATTAGTCCATTTTCACACTGCTATAAAGAAATGCCTGGGACTTAGTAATTTATAAAGAAAAGAGGTTTAATTGGCTCACAATTTCAGAGGCTGTACAGGAAGCATAGCTGGGGAGGCCTCAGGGAACTTACAATCGAGGCAGAAGGCAAAGGGGAAGCAGGCATGTCTTACATGGCTGGAGCAGGAGGAAGACAGAGATGGGAAATTGCTACACATTTTTAAACAACCAGATCTCCTGAGAACTCTGTACTGAGAACAGCACCAAAAGGCAAAATTCACCTCCATGATCTAATCACTTCCTACCAGACCCACCTTCAACCCTGGTGATTACAATTCAACATGAGATTTGGGTGGGGACACAGATCCAAACCGTATCAAGGCCATAAGTGTGGGGCATGATTCAATAGATCAAGTGTTCTTATAAGAAGAGACACTAGAGAGCTATTTTTGTCTCTCTGCTTGCACATAAAGAAGAGGTTGTATGAGTACAAAACAAAATGGCAACCACCCATAAGCCAAGAGAAGAGGCTTCGGAATAAAACTTACTTGCTGGCACCTTGGTCTTGAATTTCACAGCCTCCAGATCTATGAGAAATACATGGCTGTTGTCTATGTAGTAGAAATACTACTTCCATCTGGTACCGCAGACTGCTATTTTATTATTGCAGCCCAAGATGACTAATACACCGTATCTGATGAAAATAGAATTTTACCTTGTCTTTTCAATATTTCCATGATTTTGTGTGTTTTTCAGATTCTGGTCTTCACATTTTGAGTTTAGACTCCATTTTGTGTTATTTGCAGATAAAAATTTTCACACGTTGGATAATATTTTGATTCCACATTTTCTACTCCTAAAACTATTACAACTAGAACAATATCTGAAGCTCATTGTCCTCTACCTGTAATTCTATTCATGATTCATATGCCCAGAATAGATGGCATTTTCTACACCATGAGGGCTGGGTAAGTTTTATCTTTGTTGAATCACAAATTGAATGTTTTTTTATAATTGTTATCAAATGTAATCTATGATTCTTAGGCCACAATATCCAGAGGAGTAAAAATGAGATTACATTAATCACACTTAGTTTGTGCTTAAAATATAAATGATACATAATGCTACTGATACATTGGTGCATTTCATTCCGAAACTTTGGGTTTGCTACAAATTATGTAGTGCATCTCTTCTGTAATTTATGACATATTGCTTTACATGTATTTAAATGTTTCCTCATGGGCCTGCAATGTCAAATTTGTTTTTAACAGCCACACATCTAGGAGTCCGAATGAATATTAACCAGTAATAATAGGAATTATTAAATTATTTATTGCTTATTTTGTAATAGGAACCTACAAAGTCAAAACTTATTATTATCTCTATATTATAAGACAAAATTGAGTCTATGGTTATTCAGAAACATACTTGTCCAAGATCATAAAGCTATTTGAAGAAGCGACGATTTGAACCCAGACATTATTAGGGATGGATATATTATTAATTACTTTTTTATTAAAAATAACATTTTTTTGTGAAAATAAGTGCCTTTGGTGAGCAGCTATATATAGTTATTTATATATATAATTACATATACATATATATATATTCCTTCCAAAACCATATGGATTATCTCATACAAATCTCATACAAATGGTTACTAAGAATGACTAATCATCAACTGCATACTCCTGTAAACATGATAAAATAATTATTGCTTGAAGTTGACTAGTTAAACTCAAGCTTGTACCTCTTGCTACAATAGCATAGACTCAATTTTATGTATTGCTATGTTAACACTGTATCCATAAATATCTTCATGATATTATGGTTTTTACTAGTATTTTTAGACTTGTTAGATAGAAAATATTATTCAATGAATTACACTTTTCTTAACATTCCCTTAAGGTTAATTATTTGAAAAATTTTAAATTTTTATGATTAGAAAGAAAACTACAATAAAACATGTTTTCTGCATATAGCTTTTTCTTATTTGGGAATATCTGTAAGGAAATGTTCAGAATTGTGAACTTCATGTCCAAGATATTACAATACTAGTACTATTCTGAGCAGCTTTAGAGCCTGCTAGCAGTGCAAGCAAGTAATTTATTTCACCTTAATATTACCAGAGTTTGGTATTGATTTATCTAAAATATGCACATAGTATCTTATACACATAAGATAGAGTGAGAAAAAATACAATTCTGATCTGTAAGAACTTCACATTACATAACAAATAAAAATATAAATAAGCAAACTATTTTTAAGAACCATATTCAATACAGGACATACAAAAATGAAGTAAAAAATAAAAAGACTTAAAAGACCAACAAAGAAAGAGTATATATTAACTGAGGATATTACAAAGATTTTGTTTGTTTAATAAAATTGTATAAAAAATCATGAGAATAAAACCATATGTGCCATATATAAGGAAAGATAAATAGTTCAAAATTAGTTATTATGGAAAGTTTAAAATCATCTCAAGTTAGAAATTTGTGCAATAGAACAGGCAACAATGTAATTGAGGTTTCCTGATTAAAATATTTAAAGAAGACTCAATACAGCAGCATTTCTCTCCAAATTCAAATGGCTGATTATTTTATTTTTAAATAATTTTAATATACAAATTTTCAAATATAGATTGAGCAACTGATACTATTAAATTATACACATGATACCTAAATTCAAGATTATTAACATTTTTTATATTTTATTTTCCTAACCGTATTTACATCTGTATTTATGGCTATATATATTAATATCTATGTATGTACCAATATACTGGTTATCTATATATAAAACCGATAAACAGTACATGGTAGACATCAGGGCAATTCACCCCTAATTCAGCAGGCATCTCCTAAAAATAAGAACTTTCTTTTTAATAACCCCAAGGTATTATGTTTTAGCTGTGCTTTTTAAACAGAATCCTAACATAGTTGATGCACTGCATTTATTTCTTGTGACTATTAGGTCTCTTTTAATCTAGGACAATCCCACTTCTTTATGATTCTAACTTTCTGAACAATTTATTTTATACAATCTTTGTAATTTAATTTGAATTGTATTTCTCATCTGGTTGTTCACTATATAATCAAAAAATTATGTCTGAAGACATAATTAGATTAAGGTTAATAGTTTTTGGTATTAAAATTCTATAAGGTATGTTTTATATTTTATATTCCATCACATCAGCAATTCTATATTGTCAGTTTGTACCATTGATAGTGATGATCACTTGTTTGAGATGGTAATGAGAAAATCCTGCCACAGCAATGTGATTTTCTTTTACAATGAACAAATATCTGGGGTAATATTTTGGCAATGTGGAAATATCTTGTTTTTTAGCATTTTTTCACAAATGATTTTTCTATTGACTATACATGCCTAAATCAATTATAGTTGTGTCTGCTATTAACATGTTACACGTGTTTAGGAAAGAACTGATTATCTAAAAAATAACTCACAAAATATAGTAGGTTTATGCATATCATTCTTTTTTATTTTTTATTTATTTTTATTATTATAATATAAGTTCTAGGGTACATGTGCACAATGTGCAGGTTTGTTACATATGTATACATGTGCCATGTTGGTTTGCTGCACCCAGTAACTCGTCATTTATATTAGGTATATCTCCTAATGCTGTCCCTCCCCCTGTCCCCCACCACACAACAGGCCCTGGTGTGTGATGTTCCCCACCCTGTGTCCAAGTGTTCTCATTGTTCAATTCCCACCTATGAGTGAGAACATGCGGTATTTGGTTTTTTGTCCTTGCAATAGTTTGCTGAGAATGATGGTTTCTAGCTTCATCCATGTCCCTACAAAGGACATGAACTCATCCTTTTCTATGGCTGCATAGTATTCCATTGTGTATATGTGCCACATTTTCTTAATCCAGTCTATCATTGATGGACATTTGGCTTGGTTCCAAGTCTTTGCTATTGTGAATAGTGCTGCAGTAAACATACATGTGCATGTGTGTTTGTAGTAGCATGATTTATAATCCTTTGGGTATATACCCAGTACTCAGATGGCTGGGTCAAATGGTATTTCTAGTTCTACATCTTTGAGGAATTGCCACACTGTCTTCTACAATGGTTGAACTAGTTTACAGTCCCACCAACAGTGTAAGTTTTCCTATTTCTCCACATCCTCTCCAGCACCTATTGTTTCCTGACTTTTTAATGATTGCCATTCTAACTGGTGTGAGATGGTATCTCATTGTGGTTTTGATTTGCATTTCCCTGATGGCCAGTGATGGTGAGCATTTTTTCATGCACCCAATGGCTGCATAAATGTTTTCTTTTGAGAAGTGTCTGTTCACATCCTTTGCCCACTTTTTGATGGGGTTGTTTGTTTTTTTCTTGTAAATTTGTTTGAGTTCTTGGTAGATTCTGGATATTAGCCCTTGGTCAGATGAGTAGATTGCAAAAAGTTTCTCCCATTCTGTAGGTTGCCTGTTCACTATGATGGTAGTTTCTTTTGCTATGCAGACGCGCTTTAGTTTAATGAGATCCCATTTGTCAACTTTAGCTTTTGTTGCCATTGCTTTTGGTGTTTTAGTCATGAAGTCCTTGCCCATGCCTGTGTCCTGAAAGGTATTGCCTAGGTTTTCTTCTAGGGTGTTTAGGTTTTAGGTCTAACATTTAAGTCTTTGATCCATCTTGAATTAATTTTTGTATAAGGTGTAAGGAAGGGATCCAGTTTCAGCTTTCTAAATATGGCTAGCCAGTTTTCCCAGCACCATTTATTAAATAGGGAATCCTTTCCCCATTTCTTGTTTTTGTCAGATTTGTCAAAGATCAGATGGCTGTAGATGTGTGGTATTATTTCTGAGGGCTCTGTTCTGTTCCACTGGTCTATATCTCTGTTTTGGTACCAGTACCATGCTGTTTTGGTTACTGTAGCCTTGTAGTATAGTTTGAAGCCAGGAAGCATGATGCCTCCAGCTTTGTTCTTTTGGCTTAGGATTGTCTAGGCAATGAGGGCTCTTTTTTGGTTCCATATGAACTTTTAAGTAGTATTTTTCCAATTCTGTGAAGAAAGTCATTGGTAGCTTGATAAGGATGACATTGAATCTATAAATTATCTTGGGCAGTATGGTGATTTTCACGATATTGATTCTTCCTGTCTATGAGCATGAAAGGTTCTTCCATTTGTTTGTGTCCTCTTTTATTTCATTGAGCAGTGGATTGTAGTTCTCCTTGAAGAGGTCCTTCACATCCCTTGTAAGTTGGATTCCTAGGTATTTTATTCTCTTTGAAGCAATTGTGAATGGGAGTTCACTCATGATTTGGCTCTCTGTCTGTTATTGTTATAGAAGAATGCTTGTGAGTTTTTCACATTGATTTTGTATCCTGAGACTTTGCTGAAGTTGCTTATCAGCTTAAGGAGATTTTGGGCTGAGCCAATGGGGTTTTCTAAATATACAATCATGTCATCTGCAAACAGGGACAATTTGACTTCCTTTTTCCTAATTGAATACCCTTTATTTCCTTCTCCTGCCTGATTGCCCTGGCCACAACTTCTAACACTATGTTGAATAGGATTGGTGAGAGAGGGCATCCCTGTCTTGTGCCAGTTTTCAAATGGAATGCTTCCAGTTTTTGCCCATTCAGTATGATATTGGCTGTGGGTTTGTCATAAATAGCTCTTGTTATTTTGAGATACATCCCATCAATACCTAATTTATTGAGAGTTTTTAACATGAAGCACTGTTGAAGTTAGTCAAAGGGCTTTTCTTCATCTATTGAGATAACCATGTGGTTTTTGTATTTGGTTCTGTTTATATACTGGATTACATTTATTGATTTGCGTATGTTGAACCAGCCTTGCATCCCAGGGATGAAGCCCACTTAATCATGGTGGATAAGCTTTTGGATGTGCTGCTGGATTTGGTTTGCCAGTATTATATTGAGGATTTTTGCATCGATGTTCATCAGGGATATTGGTCTAAAATTCTCTTTTTTTGTTGTGTCTATGCCAGGCTTTGGTATCAGGATGATGCTGGTCTCATAAAATGAGTTAGGGAGGATGCCCTCTTTTTCTATTGATTGGAATAGTTTCAGAAGGAATGGTACTAGCTCCTCCTTGTACCTCTTGTAGAATTCAGCTGTGAATCTGTCTGGTCTCGGACTTTTTTTTGGTTGGTAGGCTCTTAATTATTGCCTCAATTTCAGAGCCTGTTATTGGTCTATTCAGGGATTCAACTTCTCCCTGGTTTAGTCTTGGGAGGATTTATTTGTTGAGGGATTTATCCATTTCTTCTGGATTTTCTAGTTTATTTGTGTAGAGGTGTTTATAGTATTCTCTGATGGTAGTTTGTATTTCTGTGGGATCGGTGGTGATTTCCCCTTATCATTTTTTATTGCGTCTATTTGATTCTTCTCTCTTTTCTTCTTTATTAGTCTTGCTACCTGTCTATCAATTTTGTTGATCCTTTCAAAAACACCAACTCCTGGATTCATTGATTTTTTCAAGGGTTTCTTGTGTCTCTGTCTCCTTCACTTCTGCTCTGATCTTAGTTATTTCTTGCCTTCTGCTAGCTTTTGAATGTGTTTGCTCTTGCTTCTCTACTTCTTTTAATTGTGATGTTAGGGTGTCAATTTTAGATCTTTCCTGCTTTCTCTTGTGGGCATTTAGTGCTATAAATTTCCCTCTACATACTGCTTTGAATGTGTCCCAGAGATTCTGGTATGTTGTGTCTTTGTTCTCACTGGTTTCAAAGAACATCTTTATTTCTGCCTTCATTTTGTTATGTATCCAGTAGTCATTCAGGAACAGGTTGTTCAGTTTCCATGTAGTTGAGCAGTTTTGATTGAGTTTCTTAATCCTGAGTTCTAGTTTGATTGCACTGTGGTCTGAGAGACAGTTTGTTATAATTTCTGTTCTTTTACATTTGCTGAGGAGTGCTTTATTTCCAACTCTGTGGTCAACTTTGGAATAAGTGCAATGTGGTGCTGAGAAGAATGTATATTCTGTTGATTTGGGGTGGAGAGTTCTGTAAATGTCTATTAGGTCTGCTTGGTGCAGAGCTGAGTTCAATTCCTGGATATCCTTGTTAACGTTCTGTCTCATTGGTCTGTCTAATGTTGACAGTGGGGTGTTAAAGTCTCCCATTATTGTTGTGTAGGAGTCTAAGTCTCTTTGTAAGTCTCTAAGGACTTGATTTATGAATCTGGGTGCTCCTGTATTGGGTGTATGTATATTTAGGATAGTTAGCTCTTTTTGTTGAATTGATCCCTTTACGATTATGTAATGGCCTTCTTTGTCACTTTTGATCTTTGTTGGTTTAAAGTCTATTTTCTCAGAGACTAGGATTGCAACCCCTGCCTTTTTTTGTTTTCCATTTGCTTGGTAGATCTTGCTCCATCCCTTTATTTTGAGTCTATGTGTGCCTCTGCACGTGAGGTGGGTCTTCTGAATACAGCACACTGATGGGTCTTGACTCTTTATCCTATTTGCCAGTCCATGTCTTTTATTTGGAGCATTTAGCCCATTTATATTTAAGGTTAATATTGTTATGTGTGAATTTGATCCTGTCATTATGATGTTAGCTGGTTATTTTGCTTGTTAGTTGATGCAGTTTCTTCCTAGCATCAATAGTCTTTACAATTTGGCATGTTTTTTAGTGGCTGGTACCGGTTGTTCCGTTCCATGTTTAGTGCTTCCTTCAGGAGCTCTTTTAGGGCAGGCCTGGTGGTGACAAAATCTCTCAGCATTTGCTTGTCTGTAAAGTATTTTATTTCTCCTTCTCTTATGAAACTTAGTTTGGCTGGATATGAAATTCTGGGTTGAAAATTCTTTTCTTTAAGAATGTTGAATATTGGCCCCCACTCTCTTCTGGCTTGTAGAGTTTTTGCTGAGAGATCTGCTGTTAGTCTGATAGGCTTCCCTTTGTGGGTAACCCGACCTTTCTCTCTGGCTGCTGTTAACATTTTTTCCTTCATTTCAACTTTGGTGAATCTGACAATTACGTGTCTTGGAGTTGTTCTTCTCAAGGAGTATCTTTGTGGTATTCTCTGTATTTCCTGAATTTGAATGTTGGCCTACCTTGCTAGGTTGGGGAAGTTCTCTTGGATAACATCCTGCAGAGTGTTTTCCAACTTGGTTCCGTTCTCCCTGTCACTTTCAGGTATACCAATCAGATGTAGATTTGGTCTTTTCACATAGTCCCATATTTCTTGGAGGCTTTGTTCATTTCTTTTTACTCTTTTTTCTCTAAACTTCTCTTCTTGCTTCATTTCATTCATTTGATCTTCAATCACCGATACCCTTTCTTCCACTTGATCGAATCGGCTACTGAAGCTTGTGCATTCATCACATAGTTCTCGTGCCATGGTTTTCAGCTCCATCAGGTTATTTAAGGACTTCTCTACACTGGTTATTCTAGTTAGCCATTCATCTAATCTTTTTTCAAGGTTTTTAGCTTCTTTGCGATGGGTTTGAACTTCCTCCTTTAGCTTGGAGAAGTTTGATCGTCTGAAGCCTTTTTCTCTCAACTTATCAAAGTCGTTCTCTGTCCAGCTTTGTTCCATTGCTGGCAAGGAGCTGCATTCCTTTGGAGGGGGAGAGGTGCTCTGATTTTTAGAGTTTTCAGCTTTTCTGCTCTGTTTTTTCCCCATCTTTGTGGTTTTATCTACCTTTGTTCTTTGATGATGGTGATGTACAGATGGGGTTTTGATGTGGATGTCCTTTCTGTTTGTTAGTTTTCCTTCTAACTGTCAGGACCCTCAGCTGCAGGTCTGTTGGAGTTTGCTGGAGGTCCACTCCAGACCCTGTTTGCCTGGGGATCAGCAGCAGAGGCTGCAGAACAGCGAATATTGCTGAACAGTGAATGTTGCTGCCTGATTTTTCCTCTGGAAACTTCATATCAGAGGGGTACCCGACCATGTGAGGTGTCAGTTTGCCCCTACTTGGGGGTGCCTCCCAGTTAGGCTACTCAGGGATCGGGGACCCAATTGAGGTGGCAGTCTGTCCATTCTCCTATGCATATCATTCTTTAAAGTTTTTTGGGGATACTCTAACCAAAGATATAAAAGGCAATTGTAATGAAAGAACTGAAACAGATATATGTCAGCCAGAATTTGTACCTAGCCTTTTTCATTTTAGCAATTAATGTGGATATCACACTGCAGCTTTAATTTTTATTGTCCTTATGATTTCTTAGGTTGAGAACCTTTTTCATATGTTTACAGTGCATTTAGCTATTTTCTTTGCAAAATGTCTGTTCAAATTCTTTTTCCAGTATTTCTAAAGTGCTATATAATTCTTCTTATTGATTTCATAAGTTCTTTATGTATTCTGGATAAGAGTTATTGGGAGTGTCAGAAGGCAGCCAAATGCCTAGGCAAATAGGGAAGGGTCCCCTGGTGAAACCCCACCTCCAAGCTGAAGATAGTTTAAAGCCTGAAAGCCAAGGTGAAAGTTAAATCCTCAGAAAGTATTGAGAGCTTATCTTTTTTTTTTTTTTTTTTTTTTTGAGATGGAGTCTTGCTCTGTCGCCCAGGCTGGAGTGTAGTGGTGCAGTCTCGGCTCACTGCAAGCTCCGCCTCCCGGGTTCATGCCATTCTCCTGCCTCAGCCTCTCCGAGTAGCTGGGACTACAGGCGCCTGCCACCACGCCTGGCTAATTTTTTTGTATTTTTAGTAGAGACGGGGTTTCACTGTGGTCTCGATCTCCTGACCTCATGATCCGCCCACCTTGGCCTTCCAAAGTGCTGGGATTACAAGCGTGAGCCACCACGCCCAGCCAAGAGCTTGTCTTTCGGTTTGGTGCGCTTTTCTCTGATTGAGCCCCACCCTTCACCTATTTTACATATAACTACCTTTTCCTAATTGGTTTTCTACACTGTTATGCACACCTTTGGGTGGTGTCTTCTCTTTAAACATTTTTGCATACTCACAAACTAATCAGTATGTAGTACACTGGCCCCAGACCCAGCTGCACAGGGAACTTTTCCAACTTCGATTACAGGAGAAAACTCCCATGTCCCTTCTTTGCAGAGACCTTAATATGAATCTCTTTCTGCAACCTCTATTATTTTCCGTTTTCTAGTTTAAATATACTTTGAAAAACTTCACAGAGTCTGATAAATGATAGCTTTAAAAGAGCTCAAGCTTTGTTCTTCTCTAATTGCCTTGGCTATTCTTGGCTCTTTAATTTTTCCTTTAAGTTTTAAAAGCAGCTGTCATTTACCAAGAATCCCTGCTACACTTCGTGATTGTGTTGAATCTCCAGATTAAATTTGGTGAGGTGAGTTACTATGTTAAAATTATGAGCTTTAAAATCAATAAACATGATATAACTCTCCATTTATTGAGTTATTCAATTACTTTCTTCTTTTTTTTCTTTTTCCTTTGAGATGGAGTCTCACTCTGTGCCCATGCTGGAGTGTAGTGGCCCAGTCTTGGCTCACTGCAACCTCTGCCTCCTGTGTTCAAGGGATTCTCCTGCCTCAGCCTCCTGAGCAGCTGGGACTACAGGTGACTGCCATGCCCGGGTAATTTTTGTATTTTTAGTAGTGATGAGGTTTCATCATGTTGGCCAGGCTGGTCCCAAACTCCTGACATCATGATCCACACGTCTCAGCCTCCCAAAGTGCTAGGATAAGAGGTGTGAGCCACCACGCCCAGCCAAGTTCTTCAATTACTTTCAATGAAGTTTTATAATTTAGGGCCTTCATGTAGAGGTCTTCTTGGAAATGTTGCATTTTATTTATATTTAGACATTTGTTACATTGAAACAATTAAATTTTGTAACTTTAAAAAATTAATTTTATGTGGCTACTATGTAGAAATATAATTAATTTTTGAATATTGATTTTTATCCAATGACATTGATATATTCCCTATTCGAATGGTATGAGGCTTATTTCGATTTCAAGTATGCAATTTGCAGTTAAGTCATCTGTGAAAAAAAATTTATTTCTATTTCTATAACAATATGCATTTTTTTCTGTCTTTTTATTTTCTGAGATTTCTAGTAGAATCTGGGATGATAGAGATGATATGGGATAATTTTTTTTTTATTCCTGATTTTCATGGTGATAGTGAACATTTCAACTATTAGCGGGAATTTTTTAAGATTTTTTGCTTCATATTGGTTTGTGATCATAGATATTGGTCTGTTTATATGCTCTATCATGTTATGGGAGTCATTCTGTATCCTTAACATTAATATATTTTAAATTAAATTGACACACTTTTTAGAATCTATCAAGAGAATTATATTTTTTTTACTATAAGATATGAATGATATTTTAACTTTTTAACAGTTGATAGTATTGCTAGGTTACATGTCAGCAATGTGCTGGGTAGACTTCCCCACTTACACAATATATCCTTTTTATATATTGGCACATATATTCTTTTATTTTAGGTATATATTCTTGAAGTAGAGTGTTTTTAATATTAGGATGACAGTTTTGCTGCCTTTATATTGTTTTTCTTCAGCTATTCCGATTGTACTTATATTGGATTTTTTTACCTGCTTGTATATTAATCTTTTTATTGCTGAGAATATTTTGAAACTTCTCTTTCATTTCATTAGCTCTTTTTAATCTTATATTCTGTATTTCTTAATATGTCAATTATTTCTTCTCATGTTCTTTTAGAATGTTAAAATTAGTATTTAACATATATAGGAACTGTCATCCAGGCCCAAAAAGTAATTTAGAATTATAAGGAAGTATGAACTCAATAACCTAAATTTAAGTTATAAACTAAAATTTGCTTTCAAAAGATAAGATGTTGATAAACTATGATGCATCAAAAAAGTCTGAGAGTTACTAAAAAGAAGAGCAGCTTTCCCTTCTCCTCTTGCATATAAGTTAGGCAAATAAGAATAATAATTTTCAATGAATATGTAAGAAATAGCCCTAGCAAGTTAAAGGAAAACCTGGTTCCTAACTAGAAGAGACGATATGGAAGGTTTCTAACACAAAGAAAAAATAAATATTTGAGATGATTGATGTACCAATACCCATATTCGACTATTACATATTCTATGCATGTATCAAAAAAACACATGTACCCAATAAATATGTATAACTATTATGCATCAATTTAAAAATTGGATTTTACAAGGTAAAATAAATTAATTAATTTAGGAAAAAGCTGAAGCAACTATAAAGGAAATGATTATTGGTTGTCAGATAATATAGAGAGGGCAAGAATATTGTGTATACTAATAGAAGTACTGGAGTAAAGTGGAATTAAGGAGAAAAACAAAAGGTCTGTACCCTAAATATGTCTACTGTGTCCTGGGTATCTCATTCCATGGTTTTACATCTTTGCTTTTTCAAAAATATAATTTATTTGAGGTATAAGGAATATTTGAAACCATTAATATTAATTTGTATTATAATGTGATTTTGCTTCATGTTGTTTTGAGAAAAAGTTTAACTATGAAATAAAAACTATACCAATGATGGGAAATTGTACAAGACTGACATTCTAGATTAACCTTTATCTTGCATTAACTAAAAAACTTCTATGTTCTTCCATGCAGAAATACACACAATCCATTATTTTATTCAAAATTAACATTATCAATTGACTGCTGTTTTCTTTGTTTGCCAACCCAACCCAGGACTACTTTAAATGTTTGTACAATTTAATTCTCACTAAGTGATTATTACTTGGTTTAAGCTATTATCTGTTCCTGTTAAATCACTCTATTTATGCCCCTAAAATAGAAGGCGGACAAATGATAACATCGAACCTATCAATTCTAATCACCTCCTTCAGAGACAGCTTTCTTTTGCTTAGGGGTGACTGCAAAATACAATAAAGGGGCCATCATTTTATCACCCAGAAAGGAATGACAGCTAAAGTCATCCAAGTACACATAAATGAACACAGAGCTATCCTAACAACTTAACATGAGTGAGTCATATGCCTCCCACTCATATTCAGAAAGGGAAGTATTCAAAGGTAGCCCCATGGAGACACATCCAGATGCAGAGACATTTGTAGAAAGTCATTTGGAAAATATTTATCCTCAGCAGCCTATATGCGAGTATTTTTTCACATAACTGGGGCTAAGGCATCATTCACATGGAGGTCCAAACACAGAGAAGATTAAGGTAATAGGCTTTATTATTAATTAGAAGTTAACTTCCCATTCATTCCCCAACATAACACTTCCAATACCCCAATGTAAGGGTATTGGGGAAACATCTAAGTTACATTTTTCTAAACTGTAAATTGTGAATAAATACAGTATCTTGATAGGATTTTGTAAGGATTAAATGACATGAAAGAGCAACAATGATATCACTGACACCTAATGGGTCTTCAACCAAGGTGAATTTCTTTCCTGTACTATTTTTTTAAGTAATCTGTTGTTACATCATGACTTGTGAAAACTAACATCTATGTGCAATAAACAAATGCAATCTCAGAAGTAATTATAAGAAAACATCACCCTACTAACCAGCAAGAAGTTATAGATATATTTAATGCTATGCTTTAAATGATAAGGTAAGAAAGTACAAATTTCTTTTATATATATTTGTTTTGAAGAGCTTATATTTTCTTTTTAGAATGTATGTCTCATAATGTCTTTATGATAGTGGATAAACATGTATGATTTATAAATAAATACATATATGCATAGTGTAAATATATGCTAATATTTTATTTTACTGGCATGGATGTAATAAAACATTTGGGGATCACTAGTCAGTATACTCAAACATGCATAAACTTTGGTAGTTTGTGTGATGTCCTGCATAGATGTTTATAATAGAGTGAATTACAATTGCCAAATCTCTTTGTGTAAATAGAAAGTATTTCATAAATGATTGAGAAAGCTATTTATGAATAATAAATTAATTAATAAAAGGACACCTCCCTCAAAAATTATTCCTGCCCAAATATGGTTAAACTGCTGTCAAAGAGGGCACTGAAAAGATTGCTCCAGGGTAGGAAAGAGAGGTATGTTCTAAAAAATAGTAAAACTATTTGAAGGTGAGGATTTTTTTTCAGTCCACATCCTTACCATATAAATTAAAGAATATAAATTAAGAATAATAGCTAAACTGCAGGCGAATACTACACAGTTTCCCCACTCTTACTTTGAATCCTATTTAACAAATTATTATATTTTGAATAATTTGTTCTTTGGAAAGACAGAAAAATAATATATTTATTTTGCTTTACAGAATCAAAAAAAGTATTGCATTAAAATAGAAAGTAATAAGTATGTAAAAGTTAAAAATATATGATTTTCCTAATATTACTTTTTGATTTCTCTCCAGAAAACATGTGCAGCAAATGATTTTCTTTGTGTCGCATGAGATATAGCAAGTCTCCAAACAAAAGTTGTGCCAAAATAGCTAAATGAATAAAATAAAAGCAGTATATTTTCTTTAGATTTATAAGACATCAATACTATCATAACATAGTATAACTGATAAAAAGGAAAACAGTAAAAGCAGCAATCGTGTTTTCTTTAATTATCTTGAGTAAAAATAATGTCTTTACTTTTTATATTTCTCATGTTGAATGCCCTGTGACATTTAAAATGGCTAAATTTGCACATTTTTTCCAAGTTTCATAGAATATTTTTGGTACTCTGAAACTTGTTCTTCCATCAGTTGTAGCTCCAGCAGCATAGGTAGATATTTTGCTTTCAGAAATGCGAAGCGACCCGTATTATGCACAATCTTAAAAACAGTTTGAGACTACATTATTTCTATGTCCAAAGACAGATAGAAATAGTACAAATGTTAATATCATAATTATTTATGCTTCCAAATAATTTATGTTTAGCTTAATATAGGTTAGTCATAATAATAATGGTATTGTGCTAAGTGGGCTTAGACCCAGAACCTGCATCACTAACAACACATGGTGTCAGTGTAAAAATGCCATCATTGGGGAAAATATGTGCAGGGAAGTAGCAGAGCACAGATGTTCCTCTAGTTCTCATGATATCATGGAGGGAATGCTTAGTCATACATGCTATGTGTGTCATGGAATAGGCTTTAGAAAAGGGTCCTTGTCCCATGAAGTTTTAGTAACTGTTAGGCAGACTGACAACATTGAACATGTATCAGATGGATAAACATGCTTGGTCAAGAAAATGTCCTGATTAAAGAAGGTGAGGCTCCTGAGCATAGAAAAATCTCATTCTTTTTTTCAATTAATTTAATAGGAATGAGGCTTCATTCAGGGTTTGTCTCTCTCAAAGCAGCTATTCTTAAGTGATGCTATCTTAAATAGTTAATACACAAATGTTTATGCTATCAAGCCAATTATAAACAATTTACAGAGTATTCTAAAGATGTTTTTAAGATTAGGAGTAAAAGCACATTACATAGACAATTCTCTTTTTGCTTTTATACCTATCTTCATATGCTAAGATAGTATATTGGAAAATATAATCAAAGAAAATGTATATTCCTACATTTATAATAAACTATATCTGATATTTATAACTTTAAAAATAAATGTATTTATTTTGTCTGTCCAAATTTTAGAAGAAACAATGACGTCATCTTTGTAAAACTTTTTACATTTGGTTGTTTATAATTTTTTCTTACAATTACTTCAGTCTAAACATACACTGGATACCCTTATTTCTTTTCTTTCTTTTTCCTGTATTTTTTTTTTAGTATAGTCGGGATTTCACCATGTTGATCAGGCTGGTATCGAACTCCTGACCTCGTGATCTGCCCACCTCGGCCTCCCAAAGTGCTGAGATTACAGCCTGAGCCAATGTGTCCATCCTGGATACTCTTATTTCTTAAAGACAAGATCTAAATTATATAAACATTTATTTAAGTTTGAAAACCAAAGCAATTTGAATTATTTAAAATTTTAAGTTACAATGTATTATGTGTTAATTTGCTGAACAGTTAAGCCACGTTTTGAAAGTCTTTGAACGTCAATTTGGTTCACTTTGTTTGCCTATTAACTTACTATGAATATACATGATTAAATAATACTAACCCTCATGAAACAATTATTGTGATGAAAGTAGCCTTTTTGTATCATTTGTATTAAAAGTACTGCTAAAGTTTATAGCCTGGGAAACATGGTGAAACCCTGCCTCTATAAAAAAAATAAAACTTAGTCGTACATGGTGGCATGTGCCTGGAGTCCCAGCTACTTGGCAGGCTGAGGTTGGAGGATCACCTGAGCCCAGGAGGCCAACACTGCAGTGAGCTGTGATTGTGCCACTACACTCCCTTCTGGGTGATGAAGTGAGACCCTGTTTCAAAAAAAAAAAAAAAATAAATAAATAAATAAATAAATAAATAAAGTATTGCTAAAGTTTAGAAACTATACATGTTGATCAGTAAAAGCAAAATATTCAAAATTTAAGAGAAAAAAGCTATATTTCAAAAATAAATAAAAATACTATGGATTTATTCTCACAATATTTATACTCAAGTATTTAAACTTTAAACTTTCTACTTATTTTGCAAATCACCACCTAAATGATCATTCAAAAATCAGAAGTGTAGATAGACTTTTATTTATGTTGTGTTCTTGAATAAAATATTTTAAAATAATAAAATTAAATAAAATGTTGTTTGTTCTCAGGCAGTTAATTTTTAAGATCTTAACAATGTATTACTGTAGTGCACTGAAAAATGCCTCTCAAACCTTGTCCACTCAGAACCTGATAATGTGGCATTATTTGGAAATAAGAGTCTTTGTGGGTGTTGTTAAAGATCTTGAAATAAAATCATCCTGGAAATAAGATGGGTCATAAATTAATGATTAATGTTTTTATAAGAGAAATGAGAGGAAAATTTAGACACAGAAACACAGATATATTGATTAAAAAGCTATGTGAATATAGGAGTAGCCATTGGATTGAGGCAAATATGTAAGGCAGGGAGCGCTAAGGATACTCACAGCCACGTAGAGCTATAAGTGGGGCAGGAAGCACATTCTCCCTCAGAGCTTTCAGAAGCAAACTTTGCTGACTTAATTTCAGACTTCTGGCCTCCCAGACTGTGACAGAATAAACTTCTGTTGTTTTAACTCACCCGGGTTGCAGTAATTTGTTATAACAGTCTTACAAAACTAATATAATTAACTACCTGATATACCATTTCCTTTAATACTTCTCTACTTGATACCTCCCCTTGCCTTGTCAATTTTTTTAACAAATTAAATATCTACTATGTACACCATTGTCATTAGGATTTTCTACTGCCAATTTACTGTCTTTTAGTGGTTGAGGTATAATTATTCAATTTAGAATTAACAGTTTCCTCAGTGAAAATAATAATCTATAATTTTAATTTTTAAAAATTGTTTATTCATATGAATTTTATTAAAAGAAGTTAAAATAATAACATATCATTTGCTTAGTATTATTACTTTTAATTATATAAAAGATAGTTGTTCATATTAAAGCATATAAAACATTAAAAATATAACAAATAAAATTAAAATCTCCCAGAATGTTAACTGCCTGCCAGAGATAACCACAGTTTAAAATCAGAAGTGTAGAGAAAAAGATAACAGATAGACAAATAGCTAGATAAATGATAAATAGATATATAGTTAGATTCAGTTTATATTCCAGCTATTATTCTTTCAAATATGGGATCACCTGCTGTAGTTGGTGGGAACAAGATGTCTCCATGTTCTGGGGGATTCAGTCCACCTTATTTCATTGAATGCAAATGCAGCCATGAAATTGGTGATTCTTCCCGCAGGTTACTCACAAGAGAATACAGAAGTTGCTTCTCCTAATGGCTAGTGATTATATCATTACTTCCAACCGCAAGTGTATGTGTATACGTTAGCCTCTGATCTAGTGGTCAAGGTAGACTGAAATTCTGCCATTATATTTAACCATTTGTTCTTTTGATTATTCATGAAGATAGGTAACAGGAATAAGCAGCTATGAACATGTATCTCTCACCTACTAATTTTTCTGACTTTTCAGCTTTAACATATCTATGCCATTTTTAAAGATTTTTTAATCTCAAAGATAACATATATTTGGTCTGCTGAAGTAATTTTTAATGTTAAATAAGGAAAAAGTGATACTCTAATAAATATTATAGTTTGTTACAATCTGAAATTTAAAACCAGATTATACTAATGCCGATACTATTATACATTTTCCATTCTAAAGATTTGTTTTGATATTTGCATTCTTTTTTTTTGGAATTACAACATAGAAATATCTAACTGATTTTTATATTAACCAAATTTTATATTCAATATTGTTTGATTCATAAATTATAATCCAATGTTTATGTACTTGGATAATGTTTTCAAATATTTCCACCAAAAGCAGTAAGATTAATTTTCTGATTTCTTGCTGGGTGCGGTGGCTCACGCTTGTAATCCCAGCACTTTGGGAGGCCGAGGCGGGCAGATCACGAGGTCAGGAGATCGAGACCACGGTGAAACCCCGTCTCTACTAAAACAAAAAATTAGCCGGGCGTGGTGGCGGGCGCCTGTAGTCCCAGCTACTCGGAGAGGCTGAGGCAGGAGAATGGTGTGAACCCGGGAGGCGGAGCTTGCAGTGAGCCGAGATTGCGCCACTGCACTCCGGCCTGGGCGACAGAGCGAGACTCCGTCTCAAAAAAAAAAAAAAAAAAATTCTCATTTCTTATCAGCTAAGAAATGGTTTTTTTTGTGGCAATAATATTAGAAAAGTAACAGTTTCATTTCCACAAAACAAGGATATTTCTCCTTAGTCTTCAAGCATTAACTATGAGAAAAAAATGTTATTTATTTTGAAGTAAGGAGGTGTTAATATTAATTTTTTTCTCCCAAATGGTTAGGTATTTTTAATTTTAACCATTTTACTAGAATAAAAAATGTGCAATTAAAAGTACTCAATATTGAGTTATACCAAATGTTTAAACATTTACACATGTAAATATTACAAAATCAATATATAAAATTCACCACCATAAAGTTCCCCCATGCCAATATTCAGTCAATTCCTCTACCCTAGGCCAAAGTGATCACTGACATGCTTTCTGTCACTATGCCTCTTCTGAACTTTCATATAAATGGAATAATACAGTCAGTACAATATCATGTCTGGCTTTTCTTGCTGAACATTCTGTTGCCATTTGAGTGTGCTTGAAGTTTTTTTTTTTAACTCATTTTCCTTCTTTGCTCAGCTTGCTCTCCTGGCTTCACGTTATTACCTTTTACATCTGTCATGCTATTGTATCTCCTGCATGAGCACTTCTTCTTAACCTTAATTTTTTTCAGTATCTCAAACTGAATTTTTATTTTTTTATGTTTCTGGTTTCTGTAGCAAATACATATTTCACAGATGCTATGTTACTTATCTTTCAAGATCATATTTATGTTTCTTTATTCTGTAATGCTTATCTCTTCATTTTCACCAAGATGTAATGTTAGTTCAAAATAAGACATAATCATATTTGATCATTGTTAATACACTATGTTTCTGCCTTTAATTTGTGCCTACATTGAGCCCAATTAGACACTGGTGAAATCTTCTGTGTCTGAATAGTTGGCGGTTATTTACCTTTTATAACCAAATTTCTATCGTTACCATGCCTTCTGGTGGAAGAGTTCTAACAAATTACAGGGGAAATGAGTATCTCCATAAATTCATCTAGCAATATCCTTACTTTTGTTTCAATACCTAGCAATTAAATTTCAGAAGATATGCCCTCCCCAAAAGTATACGTTCTTGCCTGTCTTCCAATTCCTAATTCCTTCTAGTTCTCCCTTTGACTAAAGTCTAAATCTAGGAAACACAAACCTGAGTTATATAACACAGGAATTGACTTAACAACAACCCAAAAAAAAGAAAAATGTTCCAAGTGAAGAAGAATGCTTGTTTTATGGTTTTACAGATAATGAGAAAAGCCTGTGGTGCCTTTCACCTTATCAGATCAAAATTATTCTATGGAGAATAGAATATTTACCTTTTTCCTCCAGTTTTATCACCCTCCAACTTAGCAGTAATTCCTTTCAGATAATAACAATATATCACTTGTCTGTTTTTACACTGTTGAGTATTTTATTATTTTATTTTTTAATAGGTAATATAGAATGATTTAGGATAAACTATTGATGTAGGATTTTTTACTCCTTAGTTCAGCTAAATCTGAGTTCTTGTCTCATGACCAAAATAAATTAGGCACATGCACACATTGAAAGGTACGGAGGGCAGAATTGATTATATGAAAGGAAAGCTCTCAGCAAAAAAAGAGGGGTCCTGCACACAGATTTCCACCTCACAAATTGAATACCAGGCCACCACACATGAGTTGAAGAGGCCCAGCTCCTCCCCTGCATAATGAGCGAATTCCTGGTGGCTCCACCTCATTCTCCCAGTGCAAGTGGGCCTCCAGTCCATTGCTGGCATGCCCAGTAAGACCCTGTGCATGTTCCCTCATCTGCACAAAAACATCAGGTGTAAATATTTACGGGGTGAGTCAGAGATTCTCTGGGGGCCCTTCACTACTTGCCTAGGCATTTGTCTGTCTTTTGCTTCTATCACTATGACAGGATTTATATTTGGATTACATTTCCAATAGCAGACAATGGGGTATTTTAAAACCTATATTAAATTTACTATTTACCAAGATGTAATATTTTCCCTAAAATGATCATAAAGCAGTAGTTGCAACTCGTATTTTCTACTATATGTTAGCAGTAATCAAAATGAGAAAAATATGATCAAAGGAACAAGGGTACAAAGAAAAAGTTGTTAAAGATGTTAAAAATATTGGGTATATTTTACAAAGGTATACAGTAATTACAGGTGATTCAAAAATATTAATTTATATGTTTAATTGTGTATTAAATATTTGAAACAGAAACATGTTTGGAAGACAATATTTTCTTAAATTGGAGCTCAAATATATCTTTTTTCTGCATCTGGTTATTTTTTCTTTTTGGAATCTGTCCTTTTGTTCTTGGACTTCTCTTATTTTCTCTATCCCAACTAAGTTAACTTCCATATAAATCTTAGATATATTTTGAAGCAGCAAAATGCCCCCCCATTCTGTTTTAATATATATAATGCTTTTATTTCTATATGGGCATCATTAGACTCTATTAAGTTAAATTTAACCAATAAAATCTGTAATAGCACAAAGTAAGAGAAGTACAGAAAACTTGGTCTCTCCATTCCAATCAAAATGGATTATTGAATCTTTTTTATTTGAGTATCTCAAATATAGTTGTTATTTCTTGATAATGGTGTTGAATTATGAGCACAAAGTTATTTTTAAATTTAAATAGCAAATACAAATTAATCTTATACCAAACACTACAATTTATTGTTACTAATCAAAACATACCTCTGAAAAGCAAGTATTAACAGGTATTTTGAAGTAATAGGGAGCAGTTAATGTTCTGCTTCTGTTTGTTTTAATATGGATACCACGAATGAAATAATGCAACCTCAAATACTCATTTGTATGCAAAAATATTATTTGTATGCAAACACCATTCTTGATTAGAGTAATTTCTTCAGCAGCAGAGTTTGAAACAATTTTCAATTAAACTTTCAAAAAAGTAAAATTCAAAATAAACTTTTAGTACTTATTAAGAAAATATAGTTGCTACGTTGAAGTAGAAGAGCTGAAGTGATTTAAAAAATAACTTAAAGAAAATGTGAAAGGAAAATAAACATCAGGATCCCAATCTTACTAAGCCAAAGAGAAAAATCAAGCTGGGAACTTGGTTATACACACCCACCTCTCACTTTGTTCTTAATAAGATAGGTTCAAAGACAAAAAAGCTACATAACTCCCTCACAACTTGCCCTCAAAGAAATTCCTTGTGGGCCCCAGATCTTTACCCAGAATAGTTCTGTTGAACTTCACCCTGACAATCTAAATTGATAGTTTATCTTCACATGTAAGAGACAAAGGACAAAACTAAAAAGTCATTCCAATGCTCCCCTGAGACAAATGAATATCTAACTGCTTCCTCTAACCTATGTTTATTTTTACTTGTAATAATGCAACTTTACTGAGCATGAGACAAATGCATGTTACTGTTTCTGTACCCACTCTCATATGTAAAATGTGTATTCACTGAACACTGGCCAAAGACTCAAAAGAATGCAACCCCTTGCCTCTTATCTACCTACCTTCTTCTTGTTTTTTTTTTTTTGGTTGTTGTTGTTGTTGTTTAGTTTTATTTTAGGTACATGTGAAGGTCTGTTACATAGGTAAACATGTGTCATGGAGGTTTTTTGCACAAATTATTTTATCACCCAAGTAGTAAGCCCCGTACCCAACAGTTATATTTTCTGCTCCTCTCCCTCCTCCCACCCTCCCACCTCAAGTAGATCCCAGTGCTGTCGTTTCCTTCCTTGTGTTCATAAGTTCTTATCATTTGGCTCCTACTAATAAGCAATAATGCAGGCACAAGATACCTACCTTATTCTTTTTTTCTTCTCCTTCCCAGTACCTGCTCTTTTCTCTTTAACTATAGAGGTCCCCAGATCCTCTTCAGAAAAAAATCACCCACCAATTTTTCTTGTGGTTCTGTGTTCTTTTCCTGGGCATGTCCTTAACCTCAGCAAATAAACCTTTTAAAATGATTGGGGCTTAAATCTGTCATTGTCTTTGATGTACAACACAAAGTAAAATCTGAATTTCTTTTTTTTTTTTTCCAAAAAGACAGCACGAAAAATTCAATTTTACTTTTGTAGCAGTAAGTATTTTTTATATGTGCATGAAGCAATTTCCTTTTTTGCTCATCAGTGATGGAAATATTAGAGAACTGTTAAATTAAGTTTAGCTTAAAACTGCATCCTTATATATTTTAAATTTGACCTAGTGGTTTCTCTGTACATAATAAACTGTAACCCAACTTCATGTGTAAACAGACTGTAACCTACTCTTATAACAAGTAGCCCAACTTCAGCCAATCAAAGCAGCCAAACTTCTGTCAATCACAGGCAGCCAACTGTTCAAACCAGATTCAAATAAGGCAAATTCCCAGCTGTAACCAATCCAGCTGTTTGTGTACCTCACTTCCATTATCTGCACATCACTTTCTTTTTCTTTTCATAAATGTTAACTGACCATGTGGTAGCCCTGGAGTAGCTCTGAACCTATTCTGGTTCTGGGGGCTGCCTGATTTGCAAATCATTCTTTGCTCAATTAAACTCTGTTAAATTTAATTTGTCTACAGTTTTTCTTTTAACAGTTGGCATCAGAAGTGGGATCTTAAGTAGGGCTTCCAGCAACCCCCAAGTGATGAAGTAAGGTGCTTGCCAGGCCCATGTGTCCATTACTCTCGCAGCAACTGAGAATTAGGGGTAAGTTCTTTCTTGGATTTAAAAGCTCCATGGATTTGAGTTTTGAGCTATCTGAGTTTGTTTGAGCACATTTTTGATACGGACTGGGTTTGAAAATCACAACAGGAGCTGGACGGGAACCAGGATTGAATTAAATCTGATAATTAACTGGATTCACTCCAGCTAGAGGCCTCACATATCTGACTGAGTCAGACAGAAACTTAAACGGCAATTAGTGCATGGGGTTTGAAGTCCAGATTTTGGAAATTTGTAGGAATGTTGTTTTCCACTCTCTTTGTTTCTTTTTCCTGCTCACTTGGGTAGGGGAAAAAATTGACTGATTTGATCAAGTGGATCTCAGAGCCAAAGCCAAGATTAAACATAAAAATGAGATCTTAATTTCTGAAGAACTGGGTACTCCACCTTCCAGCTCCACCTACTTTTACATGGATAAGTATTAGGCCCCTAAAGCAGCAAATGTTTACAAAATGACAAAATCGAATTAAAGAGAATTTGAAATTATAATGGAATGTTTGAAATAAACAACACTTCACTTTAAGAAGTGTATTTAAAAATAAGGGCTTCTGAATTAGGCTCACCCAGGGACGTCTACTGATGTGCAGAAGCTTCTAAAAAGATTTTAATATTCATATTGCTTCTTTTAAAATACTCTTCCAAAAGGCAAAGAAAAGGTTAAGCGATTAATCGATAAGAAAAATTGTATCTGCTAACTTTTTGCCTTAGTTATTAAACCCTCCTGCTCCCATCTAAGGGGAAAATAAAACTGGATAAAATATTTATAAAAAAGTAGGCTCTTCGCTCAAGTAAGCTTGGTTATTTTTCACAGTGGCTAATACTAAGTCCAGGCAGAGGAAATGCTTTATTTGCCCTATTCCTTAAAAGGCCCTGCCTAGAACTCAGTAGTTTTTGTTAAACAACAGAAACTAAATTAAAAAATGCCTTATATTACGTGAACCTGGGAGGCGGAGCTTGCAGTGAGCCGAGATCATGCCACTGCACTCCAGCCTGGGCGACAGAGCGAGACTCCGTCTCAAAAAAAAAAAAAATAAAAAAATAAAAATGCCTTATATTAAACTTAATTGGTCACCGAAACATACCTTTCTGGCACTTAGCTGGCTATCTTGAAACCTTTTGTAAATGAAGTTTACATCTATGAAAGTAATCTCCTTCTGTAAGGATGTCTGCCTTTGTGCACCTGCAAGAGAGGGAGCACGGGGTCACTAGAAACTTACATAATGGAAAAAATATTAGTTTAAAATTACAAAGCATTACCTTTGTCAAAGGTGATTTTCTTGGCCATCTTAACTGGGCCTTTACCTACACTCTCTTTCCTTGGTTTGGGCAAATGATGCAATTTAGCCCTGAAGTGGTAAATGAGTTTGGGGAAAGATAAATGGGCCCTTAGAAGACAGGGTGGTGGTTTATGACAAGGTTTGTCTGGGTGTGATGAAGTGTCTTTTCTTGTGATAAAAGAAAAGGTTGCTGGAACTCCTTGAAGACAGAATTGATGACAATTGAGCTCCTTTGGAAAATCTGTCTTTAGACAGATAAGGTGAATTCAAAGAGCCTGGCTCTGCTTACCGGTTGGTAGCAATAATATACCAAAGTGACTATATTTTAGCATGTATTTAGCAAAGCTACATTTTAGCATGCTATTTCTTAATCTTATTCAATGACTAGCTTTGTTAAGTAAGCAATCCAAGCGTAATTGGTAAGAATGTTTGAATTAGGTAAAGGTAACTGGCAGAAAAGTTTATAAATGAATTTGTCATCGTCTCATTTTCTTCAGCAATTTAAAATCTTAAAGTTATGTTAAATAGTAAATACTTATTAAATGTCTGAGTAATTTCTAAGTACAGTACGAAAACATTAACTAGTAATCATAAGCCTAAATACATTAACAAATTGTTTTTACATGATATAAATAAGACAAATATATTTGCATGTTCTCAGAAACATGAAAAATTAAGGAAACATTCTTCTGAAATTATAAAATGATTTTATCTGTAAATACTGCTATACCATAGTTTAAAATTGTTTACTTCCTGGTTTTTTTAATACCGAACATTGAAATTAAAGTTAAAATTGTCATTAACGTGTATAATTAAAACTGTGTCTGGAATTCGTGGGTTCTTGGTCTTGCTGACTTCAAGAATGAACCTGCGGACCCTCACAGTGAGTGTCACAGTTCTTAAAGATGGTGTGTCCGGAGTTTGTTCCTTTTGATGTTCACATCTGTCCACAGTTTATTCCTTCTGGTGGGTTCATGGTCTTGCAGGCTTCAGGAGTGAAACTGCAGACCTTTATGGTGAGTGTTACAGCTCCTATAGGCAGTGCGTCTATAGTTGTTCGTTCTTTCTGTCTGGAGTTGTTTGTCCCTTCTGGTGGGTTCATGGTCTCGCTGGCTTCAGGAGTGAAGCTGCAGACCTTCGCGGTGAATGTTACAGCTCATAAAGTTGGTATGGACACAAAGACTGAGCAGCAGCATTTATTGCAAAGAGTGAAAGAATAAAGCTTCCACAGCATGGAAGAGGACCCCAGTGGGTTGCCACTGCTGCCTTGGGCAGCCTGCTTTTATTCCCTTATCTGACCCCACCCACATCCTGCTGATTGGTCCATTTTACAGAGAGCTGATTGGTCCATTTTACAGAGAGCTGATTGGTCTGTTTTGACAAGGTGCTGATTGGTGCATTTACAATCACTGAGCTAGACACAGAGTGCTGGTTGGTGCATTTACAATCCTCTAGCTAGGCATAAAAGTTCTCCAAGTCCCCACCAGATTAGCTAGATAGAGAGTGCTGATTGGTGTATCCACAAACCCCGAGCTAGACAGAGTGCTGATTGGTGCATATACAATCCTCCAGCTAGACATAAAAGTTCTCCAAAACCCCACAGGACTGAGCTGCCCGCCAGTCCCGCGCCGTGCACCTGCACTCCTCAGCCCTTGGGCGGTTGATGGGACCAGGTGCCACCACAGAGCAGGGGGCGGCACCTCTTGGGGAGGCTTGGGCCATGTGGGAGCCCACCGTGGGGGGGCTCGGGGATGGTGGGCTCAGGTCCTGAGCCCTGCCCCACGGGGAGGTAGCTGAGGCCCAGCACGAATTCGAGAGTGGCACGGGTGGGCCAGCAGTGCTGGGGGACCCTGCGCACCCTCTGCAGCTGCTGGCCCGGGTGCTAAGCTCCTCACTGCCTGGGGCCGGTGGTGCTGGCCTGCCCTCAGAGTGCAGGTTCTGCAGAGCCTGCGCCCACCCGGAACTCGTGCTGGCCTGCGAGCACCGTGTGTCACCCAGGTTCCTGCCCATGCGTCTCCCTTCACACCTCCCCGCAAGCCGAGGGAGCCAGCTCCGGCTTCAACCAGCCCAGAGAGGGGCTCCCACAGTGCAGCGGCAGGCTGAAAGGCTCCTCAAGCTGGCCAGAGCAGACGCCGAGGCCAAGGAGGCACTGAGAGTGAGTGAGGGCTGCTAACACATTGTCACCTCTCAAAACTACTAAAAATAAAGGAAAATTTTGTATATAAGTTTTACAGAAAGAGCAAGATATGTTTTTGGTGAGAAAGTTTGTAAGAAGACATAAAAATGTGATTTTTCTTAAAAGAAAAAAATTTATCTAGTTTAAAGGTTATTTAAATGTTTCAAAATGAAGAAATAAAGAAAAAGGAATGTAGATAAAGTTAAGTGGATATAAAAATAAATTTAAAAAAAGGGTAATATAAGCCAGGCACAGTGGCTAATGCCTATAATCCCAGCACTTTTAGAGGCCAAGGTAAGAAGATTGCTTGAGGCCAGGAGTTCAAGACCAGCCTGGGCAACATAGTGAGACTCTGTCTCAATAAATAAATAAGTAAATAAATAAATATCTTGTATGGTTAAACTAAGATTAAATGAATTTATTATAAGGGCTTTTAAAATTGATCGTTAGTATCAAAAGTATACTAGTACAAAACCAAAATTTGGTTTTCTATTTTAAATAAGATTTGTATGTAGTGTTAATAAGAGATAGTAAAAGGTTTATTTCAACTTCTGAGTAAATTGCAAAAAAAAAAATAAAATAAAAGTAAAAAGTGAGAGAGGGGAGAAAGAAACGGATGTTGGGTCCCTCCTGCTGTCTTTATTAGGTCTTCTGATTATTTGGAAAACTAAGTCTACTCTCTCTCAAAGAGTAAAGGTTTTTGCTTTTTAAAGTCTTTTAATCACTTTGGCTAAACGAATGACTATATTTTACAGTGATCTGAGATCCTGTATTCATCAAATATTTTAAACCTTTGATGTATTTGATAGGCTTCCCAAAATCAAATTTCAAAATGGAAATTAAGTCTTTTTGACTTCAAAGTAAATTTTGGGATGTTCCAGGGGGCTCCTAAAACATATAAAAGAGAGATAATAAACTTATCTAATATGTTAAATTAAATTATATTAGAAGCATTATAAAATTTAAAAAATTATCCTTTTTTGATTTATATTTCTATGGATATGCTATTAATTTCTGTTTCAAAATTGTATGAAGTTCCTAAAAAGTTTGATATGTCTTGGTATATATTATCTGTCATAATTATAGTTATGCTGAATTATTATAGGCCACAGAAATAACCAAATTTTCTTGTCAATTGCATTATTAACCATGGCCATTGTAAGTGTTGTTGTCTATAATTAATTGCTAAATTCTGATGCTTTTTCTGAAATATCTTTATAAGCCATTATAATCCTAATGTGCTGTGTCTTCAAGAAGTTTCAGGGAAAGGATGGAAATGTCTCTGACAAGTACAGGTTTCTAAAAACCTTGATATCATACCACCAGACTGAATAAGAATTCCTAGAAATCTATTAAAGAGAATGACTGGTTTATAAAACTACTAATCCAAGCATTTCAATAATTAATTAAATGCCAAGGAAATACTTTATGAGATTTTCATGCTAAATCAGCCAGTACTAAAATTATTCAGATATGCAATTTTAATAATTTCCATAATCCAAGTCAAATTACATATGACAGCCCATTTAATAAACAGTGCTATGAAGCTGAATTGCATGAAAAAATAATATTTAAGAGGATATGAATCCAATATTATTTGTGGATTTTTGGGACCCCAAATGGCCACTTGTTCCTTCCTGAATTCTTAAAACAGTCCTTAAAGCTTCTATTATTAAAATCTCTGCATGCCATGACTCATCACGCAAATGAATAAATAATCCCAATTATTTTTTTAAAAAGTGGTGTGGAGACTGTTCTAAAATTGCTAAAATCATTTATAACCAATATTTGGTTTGCCAAACCCATAATCCTGAAAAGAAAATAAAAACTTCTGGTAGATTTATGCTATCTGATGGTCCATTTAAACATTTACAGAGGAATTTCATTCAGTTGCCATTGCCAATGCGTATTTTCAGGTTATATAGAAGCTTTCTTATGCAAGAATGCAGGGATCTGTCCCGCAGACCCTGACCCAATGGTGGATGAATAAAGTACACTGACGTACAGATATTCTGCTTTGGCAGTTTGGCTGAGTGTCCAGGCCACTTACAGACTCCCAAGCACAGTGCTGTAAACCCTTGTGACTGTGGCCTCGACCAGCTAGTGAGACTCCCATTTATTCAGTAAATATTAATTGACAAAGGCTTGAGTCAATACCACTAGAGGGTAATTGACACTGTGGACTTCCTGAGTAGAAAGCAATTAAGCACCTGCAGTAAATCAAAGGTTAGTCTTAGGACCATATGAGTAAACAAGCTAGTTAGATAAACTCCCCACATTCCTTTGTTTCTACTCTAATTCATTTAACTAAGGGGACAAGGCTGCCTTCAGCCAAGTTTATCACTGTAGCTTATGCAAACGCCGCAGGCCTTCCAAGAAGGTTTGCATCTTATCATTTTCCCAACCATTCTGACTGAACCCCCACACAAGAAGGAGGAGGCTAAAATAGCTAAAAGTTTACAGTAGAAATTGTGCCTGCCTCATGGTGAATTCCTGGAGAAATCTCAAGTTGTAGAGGTAGTTGTTTCACTGAACAACTTGTAAAACAGTTAAGTTATTATAGCTATAATAACATTAGACAAAGCTATCTGCATCAACTGGATTCCATTGGTTGAAGGTGTTACAGATTTATGACCGTCAATTCCATTTCCAGTGAAAAACATAAGTTTACCCCTTTTGAAATAATCACTGCAATGCATATGCTGGTAATAATGGAACTTCAAGTATCTCCTGCTCTCCTAAACTGATATGACTAAGTGCTATAAGGCTTTAATGCATCATGCCAAATTGTGTTTTCACCTGATGAAGAAAGATTTTTAATGATTCACTAACTGAGGACAATGAAACTCTTCATTATCTAGAACCCAAAGTTTGAGTCTTCTGGAAATGTCATCAGAAAAAAAATATCCCTGACACTCACACTTCAGCAAAACTTTCATACTTCAAACCTTGGATCCATATCTCAAACTCAAAAGGGCCTCTCCAAGTGTTGGGAACTGTACACCTATTGGAGACCTTAAGCTAAATCTAACCAGGGAAACTCGTCCCCACAAGCAGATGACATCCTAGATATGGACAGCTCTATCAAGATGATAGATCAAGACTTCTCTGCTATTAACACTTACTCCTCTTAATTTTTCATTACTTATGCTAGGCAGGATAATCCCATAATTATAATTTCACAATCAGTAGCTACTGTGATTAGCTTAATGTAATGGTCCATCTGTCATGCCAAACCTGTATCTATGGGATCTTTTAGTTCACCCAGTGGTTAACTTTAGCAATATCTCTAAAGTAATCATTGATCAAATTGTATTTGTGGTAAGATTTATAAACCCACTTGTTCTCACTCCTGTTTGAATTTAACCCTGTAATGGAACACAAAAAGCAGGGCCAAAAAGAATATAATAAAAAAGGTTTTCACTAAAAGCCCATATGGAGGTTCTTGCTAATTGTTTTATATGCCAGGGTACTCTAGTGTTCTTTAAATCTATAATAACTCCACATTAGATACTTGGCTAGAAACTGCTAATTTTAACATCCTGAATAACGTATAAACAGTAGAACTGGAAAAGAGGCCTGTGTGTATCCATGGGGTATACATTTTGTTGTTGTTGTTTTGTGAAAGTCTTGCTCTTTCACCAGGCTGGAGTGTAGTGGCACCATCTTGGCTCATTGCAACCTCTGCCTCCCGGGTTCAAGCAATTCTTCTGCCTCAGCCTCCTGAGTAGCTGGGACTACAGGCATGCGCCACCACACCCAGCTAATTTTTGTATTTTTAGTAGAGATGGGGTTTCACAATATTGTCCAGGCTGGTCTTGAACTCCCAACCTCATGATCCACATTTATGGAGGATTTTGTATTCTACCTTATACATGGGAAAACTTATGTGTTAATGGGTAGAAGATGAAGGGCCAATGTGGGCTAGGAATTTTAATGGTGACTTTGTTGTTCTATTATCAATCAAAAACAGAAAATTAGTCCCCTCCTTTTAACCTACATAATAGGTTAAGAAGAACATTTCCAAGAGGCCTTCACCCTTTGGACTGGCATTATTTGCTAGGTCTCTTTTTTCAATGGTTTGGAGTAAATGTAAAGGAGACAATGATTAGAAATGTGTACCTAATAATAGGCTCTATAGTAGGTTCTACTGCAAAGGCTATGTTTACACAACAAATTTCTTTAAATTATCTTGCTCAAGTTAGATAATACAATTGCTCTTACTAACTACCTGAAAAAGAAAGAATCTGTGCAGTTGCTGACACTTCTGGTTGCACACAGATGTTACACTGGGTATTATAAGTATGATAGAGAATTAGTTCCAGAGAGTTAATGAATAGGTTGTTTGGTTAAAATGTATAGACTTTTAATCTGGCTCATTCTTTTATGTGTTTTAGTTGGTTTGGTTCATGGGGACCTTGGCTAAGGAGCATACTTCAAATACTTGGTATTATCCTCCTCATATAATAGTACTCTGTTTTCTCTCAGAAACAGAGAGAATGCTTAAATGTTTGCATGAAGCCATCTTTAGAATGTTGAATGGTCTCTGTTTGACTGATAAAACAAAAACTTAAATGAGTAATTATGAGGACACTGTAACCTATGAATGACGTGTTGAGACTGGAAACACAAAATGATGAAGATTGAGTAGCACAAAGGCCCTAAGTTTTGATTACATCATCACTTTAGTGAGACTCTAACCAAAAGAGGAACTGTTAAACAAAATAATGGCAGGCCATTGTTTTAGAGTTAGGTACTGTGCTTGGCCCCCAACAGATGAGACCAAACCAAAATGGAATCATTCATGCTAAGTTTCATAATCAAACTGAAACTTTAAGGATGCAGATAGATCGCAAACAGATCAGATTATTTTGTTCCTCCTGAAAACAGAAGATTGTAACATAATAAGGAAGTCTCCTTTACTTTATGCCTTAATAAACAAACAAACAAACAAACAAAAAACAAATCTGAAGTAACCTGGTGTTAGCCAATCAGCAATCAGGTTTTTTTTTTTAATTGTTCTATTTTCTTGTTCCCACCTTTCAAAATGCACTGTTCTGCTATGTTCTAGTGGGATTTGAGACCAAGTGAGTCCATTTACAATGATGGCAGAGTGATGTCAATGTGTAAAGTTTTGGTCAACCTCAAAACTGAGACCAAAAGGATACTATTGTTAAATTAAGTTTGCCCTAAAGCTGCCTTCTTTCATATTTTAAGTTTAGTCTAAAGATTTCTCTATAAATAATGAACTGTGACCCAACTTGATGTGTAAATAGACTGTAAATTACTGATGTGGTTTGGCTGTGACTCGACCCAAATCTAATCTTGAATTCTCAAGTGTTGTGGGAGGGACCTGGTAGGAGGTAATTGAATCAGGGAGGCAAGTCTTTCCTGCAGTGTTTTCGTGAGAGTGAATAGTCTCACGAGATCTGATGGCTTTAAAAACGGGAGTTTCCTTGCACAAGCTCTCTCTTTGCCGGCTGCCAACCACGTAAGATGTGACTTGCTCCTCCTTGCCTTCTGCCATGATTGCGAGGCTTCCCCAGCTATGTGGAACTGTGAGTCCATTAAACCTTTTTCTTTTGTGAATTGCCCAGTCTCAGGTATGTCTTTATCAGCAGCATGAAAACAGACTAATACACCTACTCTTGTATCACAACAAGTAGCTGAGTCTCAATCACAGCAGTAGAACTTTAGTCAGCCACAGGCAGCCAACCGTTCAAAACAGGTTCAAATAAGGCAAATGCCCAGCAATAACCAAGCCAGCTGTTTGTATACTTCACTGCCATTTTTTGTAAGTCGCTTTCCTATTCTATCTATAAATGTTATCCAACCATGTGGCAGTCCTGGAGTCATTCTGAATCTATTCAGGTTGTAGGACCTGCCTAATTCACAAATTATTCGTTGCTCAATTAAACTCTGTTAAATTTAATTCATCTAAAATTTATATTTTAATAGAACTAATATATGATATATATTTGAGAGTTAATATATAGTATTATTTGGGGAGATCTTACACCATCTTTAAGAATTTTATTACTACTCATAAGAAGGAAAAGATTTAATGTCCAGAAAATGTTCTGCAGGCCTTGAAAGAATTTTACTGTAGATTTAATTAGGTATTTTTGTATTATGCTTTAACAATGACTTCAACATCTCCTTTATAGATGCATTACCTTTTTAATTATTGGTTTAATATTACCAGACTGTAAGATATATAGTAAGAATCATTTCTTCTCTATGTTTTATTTCTAATGGTCAGATGGGTTTTGTATATACATAGTCCCATTTTACAGTGAAGAAATTCAGACACATTTTGCAATTTTCTCATATTCCTGTAGCTTGGTGAATGACAGAGTCAAGATTCAAACGAAAGCAGTTTGAATTCTTAATCACAATGCATACTGTCTCAGTGAGGTCAGGGATAATATGTATTTTTCTTACTTTCTATATATCCTTTGTCTAGGACAGTGCCTAAAGGAATAGCCATTGATGGTTAAATGACTGATGTCCTTTAAAGTGATTCAAAATATAGTTCAGATACAAAGAAATAGTCATGAGCTATTGTCTTGTTAATAGCTTTGTTAATGCAAATTTTAATATATATATTTACCCTTGTAATCAAAATGAATTTATTGAAATTTAGTTTCTTATATAGCTTTTAGACATACAGCAACAAAGTTTTTTGTTTGCTGAGTTAAATCCTGGGAAATAAATAGAGACACAGAAGAATTTGTCTCTGGGAAATAAAAAGACACAGAAGAATTTCAAGTTCAGTCTCACTTTTAGCAGAGCAGTGCAAGTCTAGGTGCTAAAGACATGTTGTAGAAAGGGTCTGTTTTAAGGCCACCTGAATCTTTGAAGGGAAATGTTAGATTTTGAAAAAGTAAGCAGCATTATCAAGAGAACTGAGACAAAACAGAAATTTTTCAAATAAGCTTGTTTTCTTTATTTTTTTTTTTGTTACATATGAGCATCTTCCTTGTTTTTTGTTGTTGTTGTTGTTTTGCTTTTTTTTTTGCAGCAACAGTAATTGTAGGCACAATGATCTGGTCAAGAGCACTGATGTCAACTTTGGGAAGTCCAAGTTCCCCATGATTCACTAATTCATAGTTTAGAAGTGAGATTTTAGGCAAGTTGAGTTAAAAACTCTGGGCCAGAGTTCATTTAGATTGATAACCTGCTCCCCAACTGAAACTTTTCCCTTCTCTGAACAAGTTTTTCTTGGATAATCACGACTAAATAAAAAAATATATAAACACATATCTCTCTAAGGAGCATAATAATAAGGAGCTCACCTGTAGACCAAAATTTACATTACTAAGAATTAATCTGCTCTTAAAAAACAAACAAACAAACAAAAAAACTGGATTAGACTGATACTTTCTCTACATTTAGATATCCTTTTCTATGTTATTTTACTCTTTATGCCAATTATATTTATAGAAACTTTAGTCAAAATTACAAAACTTTACTCAAAATTATTACAATAATTTACAATTATTTTTTTTTTTTTTCGACGTAGAGTCTTGCTCAGTCACCCAGGCTGGAGTGCAGTGGTGAGATCTTGGCTCACCACAACCTCCGCCTCCCAGGCTCAAGCCATTCTCCTGTCTCAACTTCCCGAGTAGCTGGGATTACATGCACCTGCCACCACACCTGGGTAATTTGTGTAGTTTTAGTAGTGATGGGGTTTCACCACTTTGACCAGGCTGGTCTTGAACTCCTGACCTCAGGTTATCTGCTCACCTCGGCCTTCCAAAGTGCTGGGATTACAGGTTTGAGCCACCATGCCTGGCCAAATTACACTAATATTTCATGTTCCCTATAGAGCAGGCTATTTTGGAAAAATAAGAAAGCTCAATATCAGACAGTATTTTGGTTGAGTCTACCTACTGTCAGCTTTTGGTAAAGCCTATGAGAGTGTTTTTCTGTCAGTCCTAGTGGCTGGCTATGGCTTTGTTGATAGGCTTTGAGTAATGTCAGAAAAGGTCACCATTTCCCACAAATTATTTTTCCAAACTGCTCTGTGACTCCAGAAATCCATACTATATACTTGGATACATAACTAGCATACATATCCAGTGGTTAGTCATTAAATGTTAAGTGAATAAATGAGGCAAATATTATATAACAAGTGATGCATTACTGTGATATTGGTTATTAACCCTTAATTCATGAAACTTTAAAGATACCTCTGTAAATATATTACATACTAGACTATTATGTTCTTTCTCCTGAGAAGAGGCAAATGGAGTAAAAAGAATGAAACAGAGTAATGGAAGTCTAACGGGAGGTCTTTTCAAACCTAAAACATGTGTAATAGGAGTTTGTTGGCATTTACAACAAAATATGACACCTTGGCAGACTGAGTACTTTAAGCTGAAGGAAGTTTAGAAATCACAAAGTAAGAAGGCCTCTGTCTGAATTCCCCCTCCCTTTTCTCCTGAAGACCTTCATATGATAGGTATCTTGCCCTACACCCTAATGGAAAGAATGTCACAGGGAACACCCAGAAGAATCTAAATGAATGGGTTTCACAACATTTTCTCCATTTTATTATCCTAAACTGGATCGTACCCATCTGTTTTTCAATCATATTTCTGCATGACTGTCCATAAAAATACAGTTTATCTTGGTTCTTTGGATCTTCGTTTCTGGAGTCTCCCATGCATATCACATAAAATTTATATTAAATACATTTTTATGCTCTCGTTAATCTGTCTTTGTTGTGGAATGTCAGCCATGAACCTTATGATGGGAGAAGAAATTACTCTTTTTTTTTCTCCTACAGTTTAAAGTGTTCTAAAGTAAATGAAAAAGTTTAAAAGCAAATAGATCAATACCAAGATACATTTATGTACTTAACAATTTGAATTTAGAATGAAATTTACCACTCACAAATGTTTGAATATCAATTAAAAAGAAATACTTCCAAAAAAACCTAACCCAGTGCAAAGTGGTAGGAAAATTCATGGATAGAAGTCATTTAGTGGATTCCAAAAATAGAGAACTTTAGCAGAACCGTTCAATCCAAGGCCCTGCACATATTCCATCTAAACAGAATCTGCTCTGGAATTTGTCTTTCTGGGTATCTTTAAGGTAAGAAATCTGCCTATGCTGAGTCCATAGTTCCTGGACATTTGTGCACTTCTTAAGGTTGTATTAAGAACCTTCTCCAAAGTCACCCATGGAAGATTTCACAGGTAATCTACTGGCCTTACCACTTCACAGGACTGTAAATGGCAATAAAAATAAAATAAATATTAGTTATCTATTGCTCTGCAACAAATTAGCTTCAAATTTAGCAATTGAAAAAAATATTTATTATATTACAGTTTCTATAGGTCAGGAACTCTCACATGGCATGGATTAGCTGGGTGCTTCTGGTTTAAGAACTCTTATGAAACTATGGTCAAGCTGTCAGCTGGGGCTATTGTCTTATCTGAAAGCTCAGCTGGATAAAATTCATTTCCACACTCATTCACAAGGCATTTGGCAGGCCTTAAGTCCTCATTGTCTGTTGTCTGTAGACATTTGGTTTTTGCCCAGTGGATCTCTTTAAAGGACTGTACACAACATGCAGCTTGTTTCTCCAAGAGAGAGGAATTCAAGAAACAGAGGAAGAAAGCCTCCAAGGCAGAAGCCACAGTCTTTTTATAACCTAATTAGATAATTAACATCTCACAACTTCTGACATTGTTTATTCATTAAAAATTAGTTACTAAACCCAAATCCAACCCACACTCCTGAGGAGGGGATAACACAAAAGGCATAAACACGAGGTGTAAATAATCGAGGACTGTCTCACAGTCAGCCTACCATACTCAGAGGCAACGCAATATGAAATACTAGGCTGTTATTTAAATCACACCTTTGTTATGTGGGCTTTTATGCTTTAAACACTGAAGAAGATGAATACTATATGTAGATTTTGAAAACCACTTTTGGAGTGTACAAATATCTTCACCTATTTTTTTTCTGTTCACTTGGAAAAACTTCCATGTGTAAAGAGCCTGGCATACTGCAATCAGAGCATTTTATCATGACTTTCCAAAAGAAATTACCTCTAAATTATGCAAATTGTCTTAATCAACTGGATAAATATGAGCATGAACAAAACACAAAGTGTTCTTGAAAATTCATTGATGTGCATGTCATTGTATTCATCATTCTTATTGTTAGTGAATGGCCTGTGAGAGTCCTAGGAAAACATGGGTTCTCTGTTTCAGTTCCTGTTCTCTGTTATTTATCTATGCTTTGTTGTTTTATTATTGTGTTGTCAATTTGACAACAATAGGCATAAAGCCATGAAAAAATAAATAGGTGTAATGTGGTTTGTTGACTGATATATAGTTTTATAGTTTTACTGAAAAGAGATTGACCTAATTTTCTGTTTCTATTATAACTAGAAGCACACACATATATATATGTACATAGACAAAAAGGAAAATAAAAGAAAAACACCCTGAAAGAGCAACCTCAAAACTCATAAAAAGCTACTTTTAAAATCAGGAAAAAATATAGTGACAAGACAAAAACAGGGAAAATATTATTTTGGTCTTATAAACTGTATAAAAATAATCATTGAAACTAAAACATATGTTATGTGTAGTTTTATTTATTATTATCCCCAAATCAACAAGAATGTGCAATTCTTGAGAGCAATGTTCAAAAATGTTATTTGTGTAATGTTCTCCCTCTCATCTTAGTGTTTTATCCAAAAATAAGCCATCAAATGATGATTAATTCTAACATTTATTTTTAAATTCCCTCTCTTATGCATCTAAATATATTTCTGAGAGAAATCAGAAGATAATTTCATCTCTGCATCTTGTTGTATTTCCCCAGTGCTTACAGATTTTACTGAAATCCCTGAATGTCTGTTTTCATTCACTTTTAAAGATTTCATTATTATCTACACACTACATTTTGGAAATCTATATCTATTATGACTTTTTTTCTGAAAATAGTTGATTTCTGATATTTTTATTTTAAACAATATTTTTATACAAAGCCTTTTATTTTATATAAAAATATTTTTTACAAAACAAACCCCAAATGTTCTCAAACATATACTTTCTCACAAAACACAAAATTTCCAAATATTTAGTCATTTTTCATGGAGGCTATTTCACAACTTGTTCTTATCTTTCTATAATTCCTATCTAATTACTTCACAGCATAACATTAACATGTTCTCACTTTGGGAGGCCGAGGCGGGAGGATCACGAGGTCAGGAGATCAAGACCATCCTGGCTAACACGGCGGAACCCCCTCTCTACTAAAAATACAAGAAAATTAGCCAGGTGTGGTGGTGGGTGCCTGCAGTCCCAGCTACTCGGGAGGCTGAGGCAGGAGAATGGTGTGAACCCAGGAGGCGGAGCTTGCAGTGAGCTGAGATCGCGCCACTGCATCCAGCCTGGGCAACAGAGCAAGACTACGTCTCAAAAAAAAAAAAATTAACATGTTCTGAATAGCCACAGGGAAACAGATCCCAATAAGGACCTTGATGTTTTAAAAGTTTGCATACATTCCTGGTTCTGAAAGAGAATTCTAACTGCATACACAATTCTAATAGCTCTAGCCTGATATAATATTACCTGACAACAATATTCCTACATATGGTAGCCATGACAGAAATGAATAAATACAAATTTAAGAGGTAAAACTTGGAACAAAGAGGGGAAGAATGAGGCTAGAGAGGATTTATTAATCGCTCTAAGGTTTCTATATGGCTGGCTTAAAAATCATGTTCCTTCTACCAGGGTCATGCACTTACATAACAAAATCATTTCTCCTTTTGGCAAAACTTTCACATGGGTCTCTCATGAAGTAGTCATCATATGACACTATTGTATCTTATGTATTACACAGACTGACAGTATATTCAGGAATACGGCCCCTGTTCAGCAAATTTTGCTCAGATCTCAGCACTATGTAAATTACCTGTGCATCTGAAAATTATTAGCATCGGTTCTTATTTCTTGGGAGTGTGTTTTTTTATATGGATTTTGACAAAGTATTTTCCCTTAGAAAAATCTGTTCTTTCCTAGTCTGAGGACTATATTGAGTATTTCAGTTACTCAAATATTAAAGCAAATAACAAAGGTGATGAGATTTTAAGTCAAATTTGTATATAAATTATAGCCATATACATAATTCTTTTTTTGTCTCTCTGAAACTGTATTGGACAACGCAATAATTTATAAAGTGAGAAAATGGCAATGCAAGGTGAAAATAATAGCAGTAAACTTATAGAGAATTTATGAAATACTGCATGCTTTGAAATGGTTCATGAGTACATATTTTCTGTGAAAGATCAATTTGGATTTTGAAAAAATTAAAAAATGAATCTGAGGAGACATGATAAATACAGTTATCGACTCATTTGTTCAGCAATTTGCAGTTATCCAACAGGATTTATCCAGTGCTTCCTATTTTTACTGGGTGGTGCTAAGCTGGCTAGAGAAAAAAGAGAATGTTGTTAAGCTTGTGAGATAAAGAGCCAATCAATATTGTTTTTATCTTAGAACAATTCCCAACTTTATAGACAAGTAACATGGGACGTTTAGCAAGTAGAGGTTGTCTTAGATTCTAAGACCTCACCCCACTTGGGGCTTGGTCGTAAGCACAGAAATGGAAACCAGGATTTTAACCAATTGCACAGTGGTTTCAAGTCTCTGGTCTTAGTTTCTGTGAGATAGGCCACTGGCCCATAGATTCCCTGCTGGAACCAATGGGATCATGGAAAGGGTGATGCCTAATCATTGCAGCATGTTCTTGCCCAACTCTTATCCCCCCCACCAACCACTCAGCTAAGAAAATAGAAATTAAACAACCCCACTTTGGGAGGCAGAGGCAGGCGGATCACGAGGTCAGGAGATCGAGACCATCCTAGCTAACATGGTGAAACCCCGTTTCTACTAAAAATACAAAAACTTAGCCAGGCATGGTGGTGGGTGCCTGTAGTCCCAGCTGCTCAGGAGGCTGAGGAAGGAGAATGGCGTGAACCCGGGGGGCGGAGCCTGCAGTGAGCAGAGATCGCGCCACTGCACTCCAGCCTGGGAGACAGACAGACTCTGTCTCAAAAAAAAAACCAAAATAAATTAAACAACCCAAATATTCAAGCTCCAAAGCAGTGACTTATTACCAGGGGTGCAGCAAATCAAGCAGAGGGTAGTAGCACTAACCACCTGTAGCATCCCAGGAACAAGGACCATATTGATCTCAAGATGGCACTGACAGTTTTGGCATCCTCTCTGAAGGTGCAGATGGCTGGCTGAAGTTGTGATGGGAGGGACAGTTCTGAATTTATGGTCAGGCTTTTCTTGGGCCTTTAAATCCAGTAGCTTTTTTGAAGAAGAATGCAAAGGCTTGAATGGGGTCTCATAGCATCATTTGAACAAGAAGGATGTGATTGTGGCATCATGTATTTATAGCCTTTCCACCCTCCCCGCCTCAGAAATGGCTTTCATTCCACTTACCACGGAGGGCAGGGCAGGTTTGCTACATCAGAACCGGGGACCCACATTTGACAGATGTTTTTAAATATAGACCTAACTCACTTTAAGTGGGGAACTGTTTTGGATCAACTATTGCTCTATATTGCTTTACTAACACCAAACAAAAGCTGAAGACTGATAATGAGCTTTTTAAAATCAATTTTCTTAACTCAATGTATTAAAAACTAAATATTTCTAAATTTCTTATGATCGCACTTGCTTGAGGCTGGTACAGCTTTGTTGCTTTGAAGTATGCCTGGCCTGAATTTTAAGTAATGACTCCACAACACAGATTGCTTAATCTGGCATATTTTCATATTTATTTGGAGTTGATTTCTTATATGGATGATGTAAGAGTTACATAAAATAATGTACATAAAGTGCTTAGCACAATTACCTGCATACAGTAAATGGTCATTACATGTTTCATAAATGATAATTGAAAGAGATTATTTAGGAAATATCTCTGGACATGCATTGATATAAATTTTAATATGTTTGTGCAGAAAAAGCCTATACCTGGTACTTTCATTCTAAAAAGTTCTCTCTGCAAGCTGAAGAAAGTAGTTACCAGTTTTTGCTATAGAAAGCTGGCAATCCTGAGAGTGTATTTGGTCAAATGTGGTGCCTGATTGTCTGTGCCCTCTGTGAGTGAAGGCACACTGAAGAGCATTTTTCACTTCTCTAAACCTCAGAAAGTCCTGACTGGGCTGTCGAAATGGTCTTTAATAAAAGGGGAAGTGGCAGGATTGTGTACATGTAGCCTAATAGAGCATTTTATCTTACAGCACTCAAAGTGTTTCACAATAAATCCTTTCTCATCATGTAACAACAACCCTATGTAGCTCCCTGAAGTTCAACAAAAAGAAGCCAAATAACAGGCTTCATTTTTAAAAGTATAGGTTGTATCTGGTAGGATTTTCAGCCTATAGGAAACTCATATTTGATTTGCCGAGTCTGACTTGCTTGGAAATATTTTGAGATTTTCTCACACAGTTATTGAATAAATTATCTCTTATTAGTGCCATTGACTTTAGGACAAAACAACTTTATATACTGTTAAAACTTTACACAATACACATAATTGGCATATGCGTTTTAAAAGTTTTATTCCTAGAGCTGAGATTTACAAAACTACAATCTTGGTTAGAAGCAAACTTGTTGAACTAGTTTACAGTCCCACCAACAGTGTAAAAGTGTTCCTATTTCTCCACATCCTCTCCAGCACCTGTTGTTTCCTGATTTTTTAATGATGGCCATTCTAACTGGTGTGAGATGGTATCTCACTGTGGTTTTGATTTGCATTTCTCTGATGGCCAGTGATGATGAGCATTTCTTCATGTGTTTTCTGGCTGCATAAATGTCTTCTTTTGAGAAGTGTCTGTTCATGTCCTTTGCCCACTTTTTGATGGGGTTGTTTGTTTTTTTTTTGTAAATTTGTTTGAGTTCATTGTAGATTCTGGATATTAGCCCTTTGTCAGATGAGTAGGTTGCAAAAA